>NW_023493700.1:0-300000 GCF_013265735.2 Oncorhynchus mykiss
GCAATTTCCCGAAATAAGGCATTGTTCTTGTTGCTTTGAAATGCTAAGACATTGTTATTCATCTTTAATAATCTAATATTGCAAGGCCTGAGAATTATTGTGTCTGATTCTGCATCGCAAGATTGAGGGAAAAGGTCTCTTCTTACTTGTTAAATATCACTAGCTTTCCTCATTTGGACAGGATCACAACTTTGATGTCTACTGTTGCATAGCAAAGTCTGTATGATATCAAATAGGGTCGTTTATTTTCATTAGCTCAGCTAATTTGTACATGTTTGCAATTTCCCTAAATATGGCATTGGTCTTGTTGCTTTGAAAAGCTTGGACATTGTTGTTCAACTTTAATAATCTAAGACTGCAAGGCCTGAGAATTATTGTGTCTGAATCTGCATCGCAAGATTGAAGAAAAGAGTATCTTTGTACTTGTCAAATATCATTAGCTTTCCTCATTCGGACAGGTTCACAACTTTGATGTCTGTTGTTGCTAAGCAATGTCTGTATGATGTCAAATAGGGATGTATCACGTAGACTGTGTGGCCTAATGGATAAGGCGTCTGACTTCGAATCAGAAGATTGAGGGTTCGAGTCCCTTCGTGGTTGTTTAGTTTCATTTAGCTCAGCTAATTTGAACATGTTTGCAATTTCCCAAACTAAGGCATTGGTCTTGTTGCTTGGACATTGTTATTCAACTTTAATAATCTTAGACTGCAAGGCCTGAGAGATATTGTGTATGATTCTGCATCGCAAGATTGAGGGAAATAGTCTCTTCGTACTTGTTAAATATCACTAGCTTTCCTCATTTGGACAGGATCACAACTTTGATGTCTACTGTTGCATAGCAAAGTCTGTATGATATCAAATAGGGTCGTTTAATTTCATTAGCTCAGCTAATTTGTACATGTTTGCAATTAACCTAAATATGGCATTGGTCTTGTTGCTTTGAAAAGCTTGGACATTGTTGTTCAACTTTAATAATCTAAGACTGCAAGGCCTGAGAATTATTGTGTCTTAATCTGCATCGCAAGATTGAAGGAAAGAGTATCTTTGTACTTGTTAAATATCATTAGCTTTCCTCATTCGGACAGGTTCACAACTTTGATGTCTGTTGTTGCTAAGCAATGTCTGTATGATGTCAAATAGGGATGTATCATGTAGACTGCGTGGCCTAATGGATAAGGCGTCTGACTTCGAATCAGAAGATTGAGGGTTCGAGTCCCTTCGTGGTTGTTTAGTTTAATTTAGCTCAGCTAATTTGAACATGTTTGCAATTTCCCAAACTAAAGCATTGGTCTTGTTGCTTGGACATTGTTATTCAACTTTAATAATCTTAGACTGCAAGGCCTGAGAAATATTGTGTATGATTCTGCATCGCAAGATTGAGGGAAATAGTTTCTTCGTACTTGTTAAATATCACTAGCTTTCCTCATTTGGACAGGATCACAACTTTGATGTCTACTGTTGCATAGCAAAGTCTGTATGATATCAAATAGGGTCGTTTAATTTCATTAGCTCAGCTAATTTGTACATGTTTGCAATTTCCCTAAATATGGCATTGGTCTTGTTGCTTTGAAAAGCTTGGACATTGTTGTTCAACTTTAATAATCTAAGACTGCAAGGCCTGAGAATTATTGTGTCTTAATCTGCATCGCAAGATTGAAGGAAAGAGTATCTTTGTACTTGTTAAATATCATTAGCTTTCCTCATTCGGACAGGTTCACAACTTTGATGTCTGTTGTTGCTAAGCAATGTCTGTATGATGTGAAATAGGGATGTATTAAGTAGACTGTGTGGCCTAATGGATAAGGTGTCTGACTTTGAATCTGAAAATTGTGGGTTTGAGTCCCTTCGTGGTTGTTAAATTTCCTTAGCTCAGCTAATTTGAAGATGTTTGCAATTTCCCAAACTAAGGCATTGGTCTTGTTGCTTGGACATTGTTATTCAACTTTAATAATCTTAGACTGCAAGGCCTGAGAAATATTGTGTATGATTCTGCATCGCAAGATTGAGGGAAAAGGTCTCTTCTTACTTGTTAAATATCACTAGCTTTCCTCATTTGGACAGGATCACAACTTTGATGTCTACTGTAGCATAGCAAAGTCTGTATGATATCAAATAGGGTCGTTTAATTTCATTTGCTCAGCTAATTTGTACATGTTTGCAATTTCCCTAAATATGGCATTGGTCTTGTTGCTTTGAAAAGCTTGGACATTGCTGTTCAACTTTAATAATCTAAGACTGCAAGGCCTGAGAATTATTGTGTCTGAATCTGCATCGCAAGATTGAAGAAAAGAGTATCTTTGTACTTGTTAAATATCATTAGCTTTCCTCATTCGGACAGGTTCACAACTTTGATATCTGTTGTTGCTAAGCAATGTCTGTATGATGTCAAATAGGGATGCATCACGTAGACTGTGTGGCCTAATGGATAAGGCGTCTGACTTCAAATCAGAAGATTGAGGGTTCGAGTCCCTTCGTGGTTGTTTAGTTTCATTTAGCTCAGCTAATTTGAAGATGTTTGCAATTTCCCAAACTAAGGCATTGGTCTTGTTGCTTGGACATTGTTATTCAACTTTAATAATCTTAGACTGCAAGGCCTGAGAAATATTGTGTCTGATTCTGCATCGCAAGATTGAGGGAAAAGGTCTCTTCTTACTTGTTAAATATCACTAGCTTTCCTCATTTGGACAGGATCACAACTTTGATGTCTACTGTTGCATAGCAAAGTCTGTATGATATCAAATAGGGTCGTTTAATTTCATTAGCTCAGCTAATTTGTACATGTTTGCAATTTCCCTAAATATGGCATTGGTCTTGTTGCTTTGAAAAGCTTGGACATTGTTGTTCAACTTTAATAATCTAACACTGCAAGGCCTGAGAATTATTGTGTCTGAATCTGCATCGCAAGATTGAAGAAAAGAGTATCTTTGTACTTGTTAAATATCATTAGCTTTCCTCATTCGGACAGGTTCACAACTTTGATGTCTGTTGTTGCTAAGCAATGTCTGTATGATGTCAAATAGGGATGTATCACGTAGACTGCGTGGCCTAATGGATAAGGCGTCTGACTTCGAATCAGAAGATTGAGGGTTCGAGTCCCTTCGTGGTTGTTTAGTTTCATTTAGCTCAGCTAATTTGAAGATGTTTGCAATTTCCCAAACTAAGGCATTGGTCTTGTTGCTTGGACATTGTTATTCAACTTTAATAATCTTAGACTGCGAGGCCTGAGAAATATTGTGTATGATTCTGCATCGCAAGATTGAGGGAAATAGTCTCTTCGTACTTGTTAAATATCACTAGCTTTCCTCATTTGGACAGGATCACAACTTTGATGTCTACTGTTGCATAGCAAAGTCTGTATGATATCAAATAGGGTCGTTTAATTTCATTAGCTCAGCTAATTTGTACATGTTTGCAATTTCCCTAAATATGGCATTGGTCTTGTTGCTTTGAAAAGCTTGGACATTGTTGTTCAACTTTAATAATCTAACACTGCAAGGCTTGAGAATTATTGTGTCTGAATCTGCATCGCAAGATTGAAGAAAAGAGTATCTTTGTACTTGTTAAATATCATTAGCTTTCCTCATTCGGACAGGTTCACAACTTTGATGTCTGTTGTTGCTAAGCAATGTCTGTATGATGTGAAATAGGGATGTATTAAGTAGACTGTGTGGCCTAATGGATAAGGTGTCTGACTTTGAATCTGAAAATTGTGGGTTTGAGTCCCTTCGTGGTTGTTAAATTTCCTTAGCTCAGCTAATTTGAAGATGTTTGCAATTTCCCAAACTAAGGCATTGGTCTTGTTGCTTGGACATTGTTATTCAACTTTAATAATCTTAGACTGCAAGGCCTGAGAAATAGTGTGTATGATTCTGCATCGCAAGATTGAGGGAAAAGGTCTCTTCGTACTTGTTAAATATCACTAGCTTTCCTCATTTGGACAGGATCACAACTTTGATGTCTACTGTTGCATAGCAAAGTCTGTATGATATCAAATAGGGTCGTTTAATTTCATTAGCTCAGCTAATTTGTACATGTTTGCAATTTCCCTAAATATGGCATTGGTCTTGTTGCTTTGAAAAGCTTGGACATTGTTGTTCAACTTTAATAATCTAACACTGCAAGGCTTGAGAATTATTGTGTCTGAATCTGCATCGCAAGATTGAAGAAAAGAGTATCTTTGTACTTGTTAAATATCATTAGCTTTCCTCATTCGGACAGGTTCACAACTTTGATGTCTGTTGTTGCTAAGCAATGTCTGTATGATGTGAAATAGGGATGTATTAAGTAGACTGTGTGGCCTAATGGATAAGGTGTCTGACTTTGAATCTGAAAATTGTGGGTTTGAGTCCCTTCGTGGTTGTTAAATTTCCTTAGCTCAGCTAATTTGAAGATGTTTGCAATTTCCCAAACTAAGGCATTGGTCTTGTTGCTTGGACATTGTTATTCAACTTTAATAATCTTAGACTGCGAGGCCTGAGAAATATTGTGTATGATTCTGCATCGCAAGATTGAGGGAAATAGTCTCTTCTTACTTGTTAAATATCACTAGCTTTCCTCATTTGGACAGGATCACAACTTTGATGTCTACTGTTGCATAGCAAAGTCTGTATGATATCAAATAGGGTCGTTTAATTTCATTAGCTCAGCTAATTTGTACATGTTTGCAATTTCCCTAAATATGGCATTGGTCTTGTTGCTTTGAAAAGCTTGGACATTGTTGTTCAACTTTAATAATCTAACACTGCAAGGCTTGAGAATTATTGTGTCTGAATCTGCATCGCAAGATTGAAGAAAAGAGTATCTTTGTACTTGTTAAATATCATTAGCTTTCCTCATTCGGACAGGTTCACAACTTTGATGTCTGTTGTTGCTAAGCAATGTCTGTATGATGTCAAATAGGGATGCATCACGTAGACTGTGTGGCCTAATGGATAAGGCGTCTGACTTCGAATCAGAAGATTGAGGGTTCGAGTACCTTCGTGGTTGTTTAGTTTCATTTAGCTCAGCTAATTTGAAGATGTTTGCAATTTCCCAAACTAAGGCATTGGTCTTGTTGCTTGGACATTGTTATTCAACTTTAATAATCTTAGACTGCGAGGCCTGAGAAATATTGTGTATGATTCTGCATCGCAAGATTGAGGGAAATAGTCTCTTCGTACTTGTTAAATATCACTAGCTTTCCTCATTTGGACAGGATCACAACTTTGATGTCTACTGTTGCATAGCAAAGTCTGTATGATATCAAATAGGGTCGTTTAATTTCATTAGCTCAGCTAATTTGTACATGTTTGCAATTTCCCTAAATATGGCATTGGTCTTGTTGCTTTGAAAAGCTTGGACATTGTTGTTCAACTTTAATAATCTAACACTGCAAGGCTTGAGAATTATTGTGTCTGAATCTGCATCGCAAGATTGAAGAAAAGAGTATCTTTGTACTTGTTAAATATCATTAGCTTTCCTCATTCGGACAGGTTCACAACTTTGATGTCTGTTGTTGCTAAGCAATGTCTGTATGATGTGAAATAGGGATGTATTAAGTAGACTGTGTGGCCTAATGGATAAGGTGTCTGACTTTGAATCTGAAAATTGTGGGTTTGAGTCCCTTCGTGGTTGTTAAATTTCCTTAGCTCAGCTAATTTGAAGATGTTTGCAATTTCCCAAACTAAGGCATTGGTCTTGTTGCTTGGACATTGTTATTCAACTTTAATAATCTTAGACTGCAAGGCCTGAGAAATATTGTGTATGATTCTGCATCGCAAGATTGAGGGAAAAGGTCTCTTCGTACTTGTTAAATATCACTAGCTTTCCTCATTTGGACAGGATCACAACTTTGATGTCTACTGTTGCATAGCAAAGTCTGTATGATATCAAATAGGGTCGTTTAATTTCATTAGCTCAGCTAATTTGTACATGTTTGCAATTTCCCTAAATATGGCATTGGTCTTGTTGCTTTGAAAAGCTTGGACATTGTTGTTCAACTTTAATAATCTAACACTGCAAGGCTTGAGAATTATTGTGTCTGAATCTGCATCGCAAGATTGAAGAAAAGAGTATCTTTGTACTTGTTAAATATCATTAGCTTTCCTCATTCGGACAGGTTCACAACTTTGATGTCTGTTGTTGCTAAGCAATGTCTGTATGATGTGAAATAGGGATGTATTAAGTAGACTGTGTGGCCTAATGGATAAGGTGTCTGACTTTGAATCTGAAAATTGTGGGTTTGAGTCCCTTCGTGGTTGTTAAATTTCCTTAGCTCAGCTAATTTGAAGATGTTTGCAATTTCCCAAACTAAGGCATTGGTCTTGTTGCTTGGACATTGTTATTCAACTTTAATAATCTTAGACTGAGAAATATTGTGTATGATTCTGCATCGCAAGATTGAGGGAAAAGGTCTCTTCTTACTTGTTAAATATCACTAGCTTTCCTCATTTGGACAGGATCACAACTTTGATGTCTACTGTTGCATAGCAAAGTCTGTATGATATCAAATAGGGTCGTTTAATTTCATTAGCTCAGCTAATTTGTACATGTTTGCAATTTCCCTAAATATGGCATTGGTCTTGTTGCTTTGAAAAGCTTGGACATTGTTGTTCAACTTTAATAATCTAAGACTGCAAGGCCTGAGAATTATTGTGTCTGAATCTGCATCGCAAGATTGAAGAAAAGAGTATCTTTGTACTTGTTAAATATCATTAGCTTTCCTCATTCGGACAGGTTCACAACTTTGATGTCTGTTGTTGCTAAGCAATGTCTGTATGATGTCAAATAGGGATGTATCACGTAGACTGCGTGGCCTAATGGATAAGGCGTCTGACTTCGAATCAGAAGATTGTGGGTTTGAGTCCCTTCGTGGTTGTTAAATTTCCTTAGCTCAGCTAATTTGAAGATGTTTGCAATTTCCCAAACTAAGGCATTGGTCTTGTTGCTTGGACATTGTTATTCAACTTTAATAATCTTAGACTGCGAGGCCTGAGAAATATTGTGTATGATTCTGCATCGCAAGATTGAGGGAAATAGTCTCTTCTTACTTGTTAAATATCACTAGCTTTCCTCATTTGGACAGGATCACAACTTTGATGTCTACTGTTGCATAGCAAAGTCTGTATGATATCAAATAGGGTCGTTTAATTTCATTAGCTCAGCTAATTTGTACATGTTTGCAATTTCCCTAAATATGGCATTGGTCTTGTTGCTTTGAAAAGCTTGGACATTGTTGTTCAACTTTAATAATCTAACACTGCAAGGCTTGAGAATTATTGTGTCTGAATCTGCATCGCAAGATTGAAGAAAAGAGTATCTTTGTACTTGTTAAATATCATTAGCTTTCCTCATTCGGACAGGTTCACAACTTTGATGTCTGTTGTTGCTAAGCAATGTCTGTATGATGTCAAATAGGGATGTATCATGTAGACTGCGTGGCCTAATGGATAAGGCGTCTGACTTCGAATCGGAAGATTGAGGGTTCGAGTCCCTTCGTAGTTGTTTAGTTTAATTTAGCTCAGCTAATTTGAAGATGTTTGCAATTTCCCAAACTAAGGCATTGGTCTTGTTGCTTGGACATTGTTATTCAACTTGAATAATCTTAGACTGCAAGGCCTGAGAAATATTGTGTCTGATTCTGCATCGCAAGATTGAGGGAAAAGGTCTCTTCTTACTTGTTAAATATCACTAGCTTTCCTCATTTGGACAGGATCACAACTTTGATGTCTACTGTTGCATAGCAAAGTCTGTATGATATCAAATAGGGTCGTTTAATTTCATTAGCTCAGCTAATTTGTACATGTTTGCAATTTCCCTAAATATGGCATTGGTCTTGTTGCTTTGAAAAGCTTGGACATTGTTGTTCAACTTTAATAATCTAAGACTGCAAGGCCTGAGAATTATTGTGTCTGAATCTGCATCGCAAGATTGAAGGAAAGAGTATCTTTGTACTTGTTAAATATCATTAGCTTTCCTCATTCGGACAGGTTCACAACTTTGATGTCTGTTGTTGCTAAGCAATGTCTGTATGATGTGAAATAGGGATGTATTAAGTAGACTGTGTGGCCTAATGGATAAGGTGTCTGACTTTGAATCTGAAAATTGTGGGTTTGAGTCCCTTCGTGGTTGTTAAATTTCCTTAGCTCAGCTAATTTGAAGATGTTTGCAATTTCCCAAACTAAGGCATTGGTCTTGTTGCTTGGACATTGTTATTCAACTTGAATAATCTTAGACTGCAAGGCCTGAGAAATATTGTGTCTGATTCTGCATCGCAAGATTGAGGGAAAAGGTCTCTTCTTACTTGTTAAATATCACTAGCTTTCCTCATTTGGACAGGATCACAACTTTGATGTCTACTGTTGCATAGCAAAGTCTGTATGATATCAAATAGGGTCGTTTAATTTCATTAGCTCAGCTAATTTGTACATGTTTGCAATTTCCCTAAATATGGCATTGGTCTTGTTGCTTTGAAAAGCTTGGACATTGTTGTTCAACTTTAATAATCTAAGACTGCAAGGCCTGAGAATTATTGTGTCTGAATCTGCATCGCAAGATTGAAGGAAAGAGTATCTTTGTACTTGTTAAATATCATTAGCTTTCCTCATTCGGACAGGTTCACAACTTTGATGTCTGTTGTTGCTAAGCAATGTCTGTATGATGTGAAATAGGGATATATTAAGTAGACTGTGTGGACTAATGGATAAGGTGTCTGACTTTGAATCCGAAAATAGTGGGTTTGAGTCCCTTCGTGGTTGTTAAATTTCCTTAGCTCAGCTAATTTGAAGATGTTTGCAATTTCCCAAACTAAGGCATTGGTCTTGTTGCTTGGACATTGTTATTCAACTTTAATAATCTTAGACTGCAAGGCCTGAGAAATATTGTGTCTGATTCTGCATCGCAAGATTGAGGGAAAAGGTCTCTTCTTACTTGTTAAATATCACTAGCTTTCCTCATTTGGACAGGATCACAACTTTGATGTCTACTGTTGCATAGCAAAGTCTGTATGATATCAAATAGGGTCGTTTAATTTCATTAGCTCAGCTAATTTGTACATGTTTGCAATTTCCCTAAATATGGCATTGGTCTTGTTGCTTTGAAAAGCTTGGACATTGTTGTTCAACTTTAATAATCTAAGACTGCAAGGCCTGAGAATTATTGTGTCTGAATCTGCATCGCAAGATTGAAGAAAAGAGTATCTTTGTACTTGTTAAATATCATTAGCTTTCCTCATTCGGACAGGTTCACAACTTTGGTGTCTGTTGTTGCTAAGCAATGTCTGTATGATGTCAAATAGGGATGTATCACGTAGACTGCGTGGCCTAATGGATAAGGCGTCTGACTTCGAATCAGAAGATTGAGGGTTCGAGTCCCTTCGTGGTTGTTTAGTTTCATTTAGCTCAGCTAATTTGAAGATGTTTGCAATTTCCCAAACTAAGGCATTGGTCTTGTTGCTTGGACATTGTTATTCAACTTTAATAATCTTAGACTGCGAGGCCTGAGAAATATTGTGTATGATTCTGCATCGCAAGATTGAGGGAAATAGTCTCTTCGTACTTGTTAAATATCACTAGCTTTCCTCATTTGGACAGGATCACAACTTTGATGTCTACTGTTGCATAGCAAAGTCTGTATGATATCAAATAGGGTCGTTTAATTTCATTAGCTCAGCTAATTTGTACATGTTTGCAATTTCCCTAAATATGGCATTGGTCTTGTTGCTTTGAAAAGCTTGGACATTGTTGTTCAACTTTAATAATCTAACACTGCAAGGCTTGAGAATTATTGTGTCTGAATCTGCATCGCAAGATTGAAGAAAAGAGTATCTTTGTACTTGTTAAATATCATTAGCTTTCCTCATTCGGACAGGTTCACAACTTTGATGTCTGTTGTTGCTAAGCAATGTCTGTATGATGTCAAATAGGGATGTATCATGTAGACTGCGTGGCCTAATGGATAAGGCGTCTGACTTCGAATCAGAAGATTGAGGGTTCGAGTCCCTTCGTAGTTGTTTAGTTTAATTTAGCTCAGCTAATTTGAAGATGTTTGCAATTTCCCAAACTAAGGCATTGGTCTTGTTGCTTGGACATTGTTATTCAACTTGAATAATCTTAGACTGCAAGGCCTGAGAAATATTGTGTCTGATTCTGCATCGCAAGATTGAGGGAAAAGGTCTCTTCTTACTTGTTAAATATCACTAGCTTTCCTCATTTGGACAGGATCACAACTTTGATGTCTACTGTTGCATAGCAAAGTCTGTATGATATCAAATAGGGTCGTTTAATTTCATTAGCTCAGCTAATTTGTACATGTTTGCAATTTCCCTAAATATGGCATTGGTCTTGTTGCTTTGAAAAGCTTGGACATTGTTGTTCAACTTTAATAATCTAAGACTGCAAGGCCTGAGAATTATTGTGTCTGAATCTGCATCGCAAGATTGAAGGAAAGAGTATCTTTGTACTTGTTAAATATCATTAGCTTTCCTCATTCGGACAGGTTCACAACTTTGATGTCTGTTGTTGCTAAGCAATGTCTGTATGATGTGAAATAGGGATGTATTAAGTAGACTGTGTGGCCTAATGGATAAGGTGTCTGACTTTGAATCTGAAAATTGTGGGTTTGAGTCCCTTCGTGGTTGTTAAATTTCCTTAGCTCAGCTAATTTGAAGATGTTTGCAATTTCCCAAACTAAGGCATTGGTCTTGTTGCTTGGACATTGTTATTCAACTTGAATAATCTTAGACTGCAAGGCCTGAGAAATATTGTGTCTGATTCTGCATCGCAAGATTGAGGGAAAAGGTCTGTTCTTACTTGTTAAATATCACTAGCTTTCCTCATTTGGACAGGATCACAACTTTGATGTCTACTGTTGCATAGCAAAGTCTGTATGATATCAAATAGGGTCGTTTAATTTCATTAGCTCAGCTAATTTGTACATGTTTGCAATTTCCCTAAATATGGCATTGGTCTTGTTGCTTTGAAAAGCTTGGACATTGTTGTTCAACTTTAATAATCTAAGACTGCAAGGCCTGAGAATTATTGTGTCTGAATCTGCATCGCAAGATTGAAGGAAAGAGTATCTTTGTACTTGTTAAATATCATTAGCTTTCCTCATTCGGACAGGTTCACAACTTTGATGTCTGTTGTTGCTAAGCAATGTCTGTATGATGTCAAATAGTGATGTATCATGTAGACTGCGTGGCCTAATGGATAAGGCGTCTGACTTCGAATCAGAAGATTGAGGGTTCGAGTCCCTTCGTAGTTGTTTAGTTTAATTTAGCTCAGCTAATTTGAAGATGTTTGCAATTTCCCAAACTAAGGCATTGGTCTTGTTGCTTGGACATTGTTATTCAACTTGAATAATCTTAGACTGCAAGGCCTGAGAAATATTGTGTCTGATTCTGCATCGCAAGATTGAGGGAAAAGGTCTGTTCTTACTTGTTAAATATCACTAGCTTTCCTCATTTGGACACGATCACAACTTTGATGTCTACTGTTGCATAGCAAAGTCTGTATGATATCAAATAGGGTCGTTTAATTTCATTAGCTCAGCTAATTTGTACATGTTTGCAATTTCCCTAAATATGGCATTGGTCTTGTTGCTTTGAAAAGCTTGGACATTGTTGTTCAACTTTAATAATCTAAGACTGCAAGGCCTGAGAATTATTGTGTCTGAATCTGCATCGCAAGATTGAAGGAAAGAGTATCTTTGTACTTGTTAAATATCATTAGCTTTCCTCATTCGGACAGGTTCACAACTTTGATGTCTGTTGTTGCTAAGCAATGTCTGTATGATGTCAAATAGGGATGTATCACGTAGACTGCGTGGCCTAATGGATAAGGCGTCTGACTTCGAATCAGAAGATTGAGGGTTCGAGTCCCTTCGTGGTTGTTTAGTTTCATTTAGCTCAGCTAATTTGAAGATGTTTGCAATTTCCCAAACTAAGGCATTGGTCTTGTTGCTTGGACATTGTTATTCAACTTTAATAATCTTAGACTGCGAGGCCTGAGAAATATTGTGTATGATTCTGCATCGCAAGATTGAGGGAAATAGTCTCTTCGTACTTGTTAAATATCACTAGCTTTCCTCATTTGGACAGGATCACAACTTTGATGTCTACTGTTGCATAGCAAAGTCTGTATGATATCAAATAGGGTCGTTTAATTTCATTAGCTCAGCTAATTTGTACATGTTTGCAATTTCCCTAAATATGGCATTGGTCTTGTTGCTTTGAAAAGCTTGGACATTGTTGTTCAACTTTAATAATCTAAGACTGCAAGGCCTGAGAATTATTGTGTCTGAATCTGCATCGCAAGATTGAAGGAAAGAGTATCTTTGTACTTGTTAAATATCATTAGCTTTCCTCATTCGGACAGGTTCACAACTTTGATGTCTGTTGTTGCTAAGCAATGTCTGTATGATGTGAAATAGGGATGTATTAAGTAGACTGTGTGGCCTAATGGATAAGGTGTCTGACTTTGAATCTGAAAATTGTGGGTTTGAGTCCCTTCGTGGTTGTTAAATTTCCTTAGCTCAGCTAATTTGAAGATGTTTGCAATTTCCCAAACTAAGGCATTGGTCTTGTTGCTTGGACATTGTTATTCAACTTGAATAATCTTAGACTGCAAGGCCTGAGAAATATTGTGTCTGATTCTGCATCGCAAGATTGAGGGAAAAGGTCTCTTCTTACTTGTTAAATATCACTAGCTTTCCTCATTTGGACAGGATCACAACTTTGATGTCTACTGTTGCATAGCAAAGTCTGTATGATATCAAATAGGGTCGTTTAATTTCATTAGCTCAGCTAATTTGTACATGTTTGCAATTTCCCTAAATATGGCATTGGTCTTGTTGCTTTGAAAAGCTTGGACATTGTTGTTCAACTTTAATAATCTAAGACTGCAAGGCCTGAGAATTATTGTGTCTGAATCTGCATCGCAAGATTGAAGGAAAGAGTATCTTTGTACTTGTTAAATATCATTAGCTTTCCTCATTCGGACAGGTTCACAACTTTGATGTCTGTTGTTGCTAAGCAATGTCTGTATGATGTCAAATAGGGATGTATCACGTAGACTGCGTGGCCTAATGGATAAGGCGTCTGACTTCGAATCAGAAGATTGAGGGTTCGAGTCCCTTCGTGGTTGTTTAGTTTCATTTAGCTCAGCTAATTTGAAGATGTTTGCAATTTCCCAAACTAAGGCATTGGTCTTGTTGCTTGGACATTGTTATTCAACTTTAATAATCTTAGACTGCGAGGCCTGAGAAATATTGTGTATGATTCTGCATCGCAAGATTGAGGGAAATAGTCTCTTCGTACTTGTTAAATATCACTAGCTTTCCTCATTTGGACAGGATCACAACTTTGATGTCTACTGTTGCATAGCAAAGTCTGTATGATATCAAATAGGGTCGTTTAATTTCATTAGCTCAGCTAATTTGTACATGTTTGCAATTTCCCTAAATATGGCATTGGTCTTGTTGCTTTGAAAAGCTTGGACATTGTTGTTCAACTTTAATAATCTAAGACTGCAAGGCCTGAGAATTATTGTGTCTGAATCTGCATCGCAAGATTGAAGGAAAGAGTATCTTTGTACTTGTTAAATATCATTAGCTTTCCTCATTCGGACAGGTTCACAACTTTGATGTCTGTTGTTGCTAAGCAATGTCTGTATGATGTGAAATAGGGATGTATTAAGTAGACTGTGTGGCCTAATGGATAAGGTGTCTGACTTTGAATCTGAAAATTGTGGGTTTGAGTCCCTTCGTGGTTGTTAAATTTCCTTAGCTCAGCTAATTTGAAGATGTTTGCAATTTCCCAAACTAAGGCATTGGTCTTGTTGCTTGGACATTGTTATTCAACTTGAATAATCTTAGACTGCAAGGCCTGAGAAATATTGTGTCTGATTCTGCATCGCAAGATTGAGCGAAAAGGTCTCTTCTTACTTGTTAAATATCACTAGCTTTCCTCATTTGGACAGGATCACAACTTTGATGTCTACTGTTGCATAGCAAAGTCTGTATGATATCAAATAGGGTCGTTTAATTTCATTAGCTCAGCTAATTTGTACATGTTTGCAATTTCCCTAAATATGGCATTGGTCTTGTTGCTTTGAAAAGCTTGGACATTGTTGTTCAACTTTAATAATCTAAGACTGCAAGGCTTGAGAATTATTGTGTCTGAATCTGCATCGCAAGATTGAAGAAAAGAGTATCTTTGTACTTGTTAAATATCATTAGCTTTCCTCATTCGGACAGGTTCACAACTTTGATGTCTGTTGTTGCTAAGCAATGTCTGTATGATGTCAAATAGGGATGTATCATGTAGACTGCGTGGCCTAATGGATAAGGCGTCTGACTTCGAATCAGAAGATTGAGGGTTCGAGTCCCTTCGTAGTTGTTTAGTTTAATTTAGCTCAGCTAATTTGAAGATGTTTGCAATTTCCCAAACTAAGGCATTGGTCTTGTTGCTTGGACATTGTTATTCAACTTGAATAATCTTAGACTGCAAGGCCTGAGAAATATTGTGTCTGATTCTGCATCGCAAGATTGAGGGAAAAGGTCTCTTCTTACTTGTTAAATATCACTAGCTTTCCTCATTTGGACAGGATCACAACTTTGATGTCTACTGTTGCATAGCAAAGTCTGTATGATATCAAATAGGGTCGTTTAATTTCATTAGCTCAGCTAATTTGTACATGTTTGCAATTTCCCTAAATATGGCATTGGTCTTGTTGCTTTGAAAAGCTTGGACATTGTTGTTCAACTTTAATAATCTAAGACTGCAAGGCCTGAGAATTATTGTGTCTGAATCTGCATCGCAAGATTGAAGGAAAGAGTATCTTTGTACTTGTTAAATATCATTAGCTTTCCTCATTCGGACAGGTTCACAACTTTGATGTCTGTTGTTGCTAAGCAATGTCTGTATGATGTGAAATAGGGATATATTAAGTAGACTGTGTGGACTAATGGATAAGGTGTCTGACTTCGAATGCAGAAGATAGTGGGTTCGAGTCCCTTCGTGGTTGTTAATTTCCTTAGCTCAGCTAATTTGAAGATGTTTGCAATTTCCCAAACTAAGGCATTGGTCTTGTTGCTTGGACATTGTTATTCAACTTTAATAATCTTAGACTGCAAGGCCTGAGAAATATTGTGTATGATTCTGCATCGCAAGATTGAGGGAAATAGTCTCTTCGTACTTGTTAAATATCACTAGCTTTCCTCATTTGGACAGGATCACAACTTTGATGTCTACTGTTGCATAGCAAAGTCTGTATGATATCAAATAGGGTCGTTTAATTTCATTAGCTCAGCTAATTTGTACATGTTTGCAATTTCCCTAAATATGGCATTGGTCTTGTTGCTTTGAAAAGCTTGGACATTGTTGTTCAACTTTAATAATCTAAGACTGCAAGGCCTGAGAATTATTGTGTCTTAATCTGCATCGCAAGATTGAAGGAAAGAGTATCTTTGTACTTGTTAAATATCATTAGCTTTCCTCATTCGGACAGGTTCACAACTTTGATGTCTGTTGTTGCTAAGCAATGTCTGTATGATGTGAAATAGGGATGTATTAAGTAGACTGTGTGGCCTAATGGATAAGGTGTCTGACTTTGAATCCGAAAATAGTGGTTTTGAGTCCCTTCGTGGTTGTTAAATTTCCTTAGCTCAGCTAATTTGAAGATGTTTGCAATTTCCCAAACTAAGGCATTGGTCTTGTTGCTTGGACATTGTTATTCAACTTTAATAATCTTAGACTGCAAGGCCTGAGAAATATTGTGTCTGATTCTGCATCGCAAGATTGAGGGAAAAGGTCTCTTCTTACTTGTTAAATATCACTAGCTTTCCTCATTTGGACAGGATCACAACTTTGATGTCTACTGTTGCATAGCAAAGTCTGTATGATATCAAATAGGGTCGTTTAATTTCATTAGCTCAGCTAATTTGTACATGTTTGCAATTTCCCTAAATATGGCATTGGTCTTGTTGCTTTGAAAAGCTTGGACATTGTTGTTCAACTTTAATAATCTAAGACTGCAAGGCTTGAGAATTATTGTGTCTGAATCTGCATCGCAAGATTGAAGAAAAGAGTATCTTTGTACTTGTTAAATATCATTAGCTTTCCTCATTCGGACAGGTTCACAACTTTGATGTCTGTTGTTGCTAAGCAATGTCTGTATGATGTGAAATAGGGATGTATTAAGTAGACTGTGTGGCCTAATGGATAAGGTGTCTGACTTTGAATCCGAAAATAGTGGTTTTGAGTCCCTTCGTGGTTGTTAAATTTCCTTAGCTCAGCTAATTTGAAGATGTTTGCAATTTCCCAAACTAAGGCATTGGTCTTGTTGCTTGGACATTGTTATTCAACTTTAATAATCTTAGACTGCAAGGCCTGAGAAATATTGTGTCTGATTCTGCATCGCAAGATTGAGGGAAAAGGTCTCTTCTTACTTGTTAAATATCACTAGCTTTCCTCATTTGGACAGGATCACAACTTTGATGTCTACTGTTGCATAGCAAAGTCTGTATGATATCAAATAGGGTCGTTTAATTTCATTAGCTCAGCTAATTTGTACATGTTTGCAATTTCCCTAAATATGGCATTGGTCTTGTTGCTTTGAAAAGCTTGGACATTGTTGTTCAACTTTAATAATCTAAGACTGCAAGGCTTGAGAATTATTGTGTCTGAATCTGCATCGCAAGATTGAAGAAAAGAGTATCTTTGTACTTGTTAAATATCATTAGCTATCCTCATTCGGACAGGTTCACAACTTTGATGTCTGTTGTTGCTAAGCAATGTCTGTATGATGTCAAATAGGGATGTATCATGTAGACTGCGTGGCCTAATGGATAAGGCGTCTAACTTCGAATCAGAAGATTGAGGGTTCGAGTCCCTTCGTGGTTGTTTAGTTTAATTTAGCTCAGCTAATTTGAAGATGTTTGCAATTTCCCAAACTAAGGCATTGGTCTTGTTGCTTGGACATTGTTATTCAACTTTAATAATCTTAGACTGCAAGGCCTGAGAAATATTGTGTATGATTCTGCATCGCAAGATTGAGGGAAATAGTCTCTTCGTACTTGTTAAATATCACTAGCTTTCCTCATTTGGACAGGATCACAACTTTGATGTCTACTGTTGCATAGCAAAGTCTGTATGATATCAAATAGGGTTGTTTAATTTCATTAGCTCAGCTAATTTGTACATGTTTGCAATTTCCCTAAATATGGCATTGGTCTTGTTGCTTTGAAAAGCTTGGACATTGTTGTTCAACTTTAATAATCTAAGACTGCAAGGCCTGAGAATTATTGTGTCTGAATCTGCATCGCAAGATTGAAGGAAAGAGTATCTTTGTACTTGTTAAATATCATTAGCTTTCCTCATTCGGACAGGTTCACAACTTTGATGTCTGTTGTTGCTAAGCAATGTCTGTATGATGTGAAATAGGGATGTATTAAGTAGACTGTGTGGCCTAATGGATAAGGTGTCTGACTTTGAATCTGAAAATTGTGTGTTTGAGTCCCTTCGTGGTTGTTAAATTTCCTTAGCTCAGCTAATTTGAAGATGTTTGCAATTTCCCAAACTAAGGCATTGGTCTTGTTGCTTGGACATTGTTATTCAACTTGAATAATCTTAGACTGCAAGGCCTGAGAAATATTGTGTCTGATTCTGCATCGCAAGATTGAGGGAAAAGGTCTCTTCTTACTTGTTAAATATCACTAGCTTTCCTCATTTGGACAGGATCACAACTTTGATGTCTACTGTTGCATAGCAAAGTCTGTATGATATCAAATAGGGTCGTTTAATTTCATTAGCTCAGCTAATTTGTACATGTTTGCAATTTCCCTAAATATGGCATTGGTCTTGTTGCTTTGAAAAGCTTGGACATTGTTGTTCAACTTTAATAATCTAAGACTGCAAGGCCTGAGAATTATTGTGTCTGAATCTGCATCGCAAGATTGAAGGAAAGAGTATCTTTGTACTTGTTAAATATCATTAGCTTTCCTCATTCGGACAGGTTCACAACTTTGATGTCTGTTGTTGCTAAGCAATGTCTGTATGATGTGAAATAGGGATATATTAAGTAGACTGTGTGGCCTAATGGATAAGGTGTCTGACTTTGAATCCGAAAATAGTGGTTTTGAGTCCCTTCGTGGTTGTTAAATTTCCTTAGCTCAGCTAATTTGAAGATGTTTGCAATTTCCCAAACTAAGGCATTGGTCTTGTTGCTTGGACATTGTTATTCAACTTTAATAATCTTAGACTGCAAGGCCTGAGAAATATTGTGTCTGATTCTGCATCGCAAGATTGAGGGAAAAGGTCTCTTCTTACTTGTTAAATATCACTAGCTTTCCTCATTTGGACAGGATCACAACTTTGATGTCTACTGTTGCATAGCAAAGTCTGTATGATATCAAATAGGGTCGTTTAATTTCATTAGCTCAGCTAATTTGTACATGTTTGCAATTTCCCTAAATATGGCATTGGTCTTGTTGCTTTGAAAAGCTTGGACATTGTTGTTCAACTTTAATAATCTAAGACTGCAAGGCTTGAGAATTATTGTGTCTGAATCTGCATCGCAAGATTGAAGAAAAGAGTATCTTTGTACTTGTTAAATATCATTAGCTTTCCTCATTCGGACAGGTTCACAACTTTGATGTCTGTTGTTGCTAAGCAATGTCTGTATGATGTCAAATAGGGATGTATCATGTAGACTGCGTGGCCTAATGGATAAGGCGTCTGACTTCGAATCAGAAGATTGAGGGTTCGAGTCCCTTCGTGGTTGTTTAGTTTAATTTAGCTCAGCTAATTTGAACATGTTTGCAATTTCCCAAACTAAGGCATTGGTCTTGTTGCTTGGACATTGTTATTCAACTTTAATAATCTTAGACTGCAAGGCCTGAGAAATATTGTGTATGATTCTGCATCGCAAGATTGAGGGAAATAGTCTCTTCGTACTTGTTAAATATCACTAGCTTTCCTCATTTGGACAGGATCACAACTTTGATGTCTACTGTTGCATAGCAAAGTCTGTATGATATCAAATAGGGTCGTTTAATTTCATTAGCTCAGCTAATTTGTACATGTTTGCAATTTCCCTAAATATGGCATTGGTCTTGTTGCTTTGAAAAGCTTGGACATTGTTGTTCAACTTTAATAATCTAAGACTGCAAGGCCTGAGAATTATTGTGTCTTAATCTGCATCGCAAGATTGAAGGAAAGAGTATCTTTGTACTTGTTAAATATCATTAGCTTTCCTCATTCGGACAGGTTCACAAATTTGATGTCTGTTGTTGCTAAGCAATGTCTGTATGATGTGAAATAGGGATGTATTAAGTAGACTGTGTGGCCTAATGGATAAGGTGTCTGACTTTGAATCTGAAAATTGTGTGTTTGAGTCCCTTCGTGGTTGTTAAATTTCCTTAGCTCAGCTAATTTGAAGATGTTTGCAATTTCCCAAACTAAGGCATTAGTCTTGTTGCTTGGACATTGTTATTCAACTTGAATAATCTTAGACTGCAAGGCCTGAGAAATATTGTGTCTGATTCTGCATCGCAAGATTGAGGGAAAAGGTCTCTTCTTACTTGTTAAATATCACTAGCTTTCCTCATTTGGACAGGATCACAACTTTGATGTCTACTGTTGCATAGCAAAGTCTGTATGATATCAAATAGGGTCGTTTAATTTCATTAGCTCAGCTAATTTGTACATGTTTGCAATTTCCCTAAATATGGCATTGGTCTTGTTGCTTTGAAAAGCTTGGACATTGTTGTTCAACTTTAATAATCTAAGACTGCAAGGCCTGAGAATTATTGTGTCTGAATCTGCATCGCAAGATTGAAGGAAAGAGTATCTTTGTACTTGTTAAATATCATTAGCTTTCCTCATTCGGACAGGTTCACAACTTTGATGTCTGTTGTTGCTAAGCAATGTCTGTATGATGTGAAATAGGGATATATTAAGTAGACTGTGTGGCCTAATGGATAAGGTGTCTGACTTTGAATCCGAAAATAGTGGTTTTGAGTCCCTTCGTGGTTGTTAAATTTCCTTAGCTCAGCTAATTTGAAGATGTTTGCAATTTCCCAAACTAAGGCATTGGTCTTGTTGCTTGGACATTGTTATTCAACTTTAATAATCTTAGACTGCAAGGCCTGAGAAATATTGTGTATGATTCTGCATCGCAAGATTGAGGGAAATAGTCTCTTCGTACTTGTTAAATATCACTAGCTTTCCTCATTTGGACAGGATCACAACTTTGATGTCTACTGTTGCATAGCAAAGTCTGTATGATATCAAATAGGGTCGTTTAATTTCATTAGCTCAGCTAATTTGTACATGTTTGCAATTTCCCTAAATATGGCATTGGTCTTGTTGCTTTGAAAAGCTTGGACATTGTTGTTCAACTTTAATAATCTAAGACTGCAAGGCTTGAGAATTATTGTGTCTGAATCTGCATCGCAAGATTGAAGAAAAGAGTATCTTTGTACTTGTTAAATATCATTAGCTTTCCTCATTCGGACAGGTTCACAACTTTGATGTCTGTTGTTGCTAAGCAATGTCTGTATGATGTCAAATAGGGATGTATCATGTAGACTGCGTGGCCTAATGGATAAGGCGTCTGACTTCGAATCAGAAGATTGAGGGTTCGAGTCCCTTCGTGGTTGTTTAGTTTAATTTAGCTCAGCTAATTTGAACATGTTTGCAATTTCCCAAACTAAGGCATTGGTCTTGTTGCTTGGACATTGTTATTCAACTTTAATAATCTTAGACTGCAAGGCCTGAGAAATATTGTGTATGATTCTGCATCGCAAGATTGAGGGAAATAGTCTCTTCGTACTTGTTAAATATCACTAGCTTTCCTCATTTGGACAGGATCACAACTTTGATGTCTACTGTTGCATAGCAAAGTCTGTATGATATCAAATAGGGTCGTTTAATTTCATTAGCTCAGCTAATTTGTACATGTTTGCAATTTCCCTAAATATGGCATTGGTCTTGTTGCTTTGAAAAGCTTGGACATTGTTGTTCAACTTTAATAATCTAAGACTGCAAGGCCTGAGAATTATTGTGTCTTAATCTGCATCGCAAGATTGAAGGAAAGAGTATCTTTGTACTTGTTAAATATCATTAGCTTTCCTCATTCGGACAGGTTCACAACTTTGATGTCTGTTGTTGCTAAGCAATGTCTGTATGATGTGAAATAGGGATGTATTAAGTAGACTGTGTGGCCTAATGGATAAGGTGTCTGACTTTGAATCTGAAAATTGTGTGTTTGAGTCCCTTCGTGGTTGTTAAATTTCCTTAGCTCAGCTAATTTGAAGATGTTTGCAATTTCCCAAACTAAGGCATTGGTCTTGTTGCTTGGACATTGTTATTCAACTTGAATAATCTTAGACTGCAAGGCCTGAGAAATATTGTGTCTGATTCTGCATCGCAAGATTGAGGGAAAAGGTCTCTTCTTACTTGTTAAATATCACTAGCTTTCCTCATTTGGACAGGATCACAACTTTGATGTCTACTGTTGCATAGCAAAGTCTGTATGATATCAAATAGGGTCGTTTAATTTCATTAGCTCAGCTAATTTGTACATGTTTGCAATTTCCCTAAATATGGCATTGGTCTTGTTGCTTTGAAAAGCTTGGACATTGTTGTTCAACTTTAATAATCTAAGACTGCAAGGCCTGAGAATTATTGTGTCTGAATCTGCATCGCAAGATTGAAGGAAAGAGTATCTTTGTACTTGTTAAATATCATTAGCTTTCCTCATTCGGACAGGTTCACAACTTTGATGTCTGTTGTTGCTAAGCAATGTCTGTATGATGTGAAATAGGGATGTATTAAGTAGACTGTGTGGCCTAATGGATAAGGTGTCTGACTTTGAATCTGAAAATTGTGGGTTTGAGTCCCTTCGTGGTTGTTAAATTTCCTAAGCTCAGCTAATTTGAAGATGTTTGCAATTTCCCAAACTAAGGCATTGGTCTTGTTGCTTGGACATTGTTATTCAACTTTAATAATCTTAGACTGCAAGGCCTGAGAAATATTGTGTATGATTCTGCATCGCAAGATTGAGGGAAAAGGTCTCTTCTTACTTGTTAAATATCACTAGCTTTCCTCATTTGGACAGGATCACAACTTTGATGTCTACTGTAGCATAGCAAAGTCTGTATGATATCAAATAGGGTCGTTTAATTTCATTAGCTCAGCTAATTTGTACATGTTTGCAATTTCCCTAAATATGGCATTGGTCTTGTTGCTTTGAAAAGCTTGGACATTGTTGTTCAACTTTAATAATCTAAGACTGCAAGGCCTGAGAATTATTGTGTCTGAATCTGCATCGCAAGATTGAAGAAAAGAGTATCTTTGTACTTGTTAAATATCATTAGCTTTCCTCATTCGGACAGGTTCACAACTTTGATGTCTGTTGTTGCTAAGCAATGTCTGTATGATGTGAAATAGGGATGTATTAAGTAGACTGTGTGGCCTAATGGATAAGGTGTCTGACTTTGAATCTGAAAATTGTGTGTTTGAGTCCCTTCGTGGTTGTTAAATTTCCTTAGCTCAGCTAATTTGAAGATGTTTGCAATTTCCCAAACTAAGGCATTGGTCTTGTTGCTTGGACATTGTTATTCAACTTGAATAATCTTAGACTGCAAGGCCTGAGAAATATTGTGTCTGATTCTGCATCGCAAGATTGAGGGAAAAGGTCTCTTCTTACTTGTTAAATATCACTAGCTTTCCTCATTTGGACAGGATCACAACTTTGATGTCTACTGTTGCATAGCAAAGTCTGTATGATATCAAATAGGGTCGTTTAATTTCATTAGCTCAGCTAATTTGTACATGTTTGCAATTTCCCTAAATATGGCATTGGTCTTGTTGCTTTGAAAAGCTTGGACATTGTTGTTCAACTTTAATAATCTAAGACTGCAAGGCCTGAGAATTATTGTGTCTGAATCTGCATCGCAAGATTGAAGGAAAGAGTATCTTTGTACTTGTTAAATATCATTAGCTTTCCTCATTCGGACAGGTTCACAACTTTGATGTCTGTTGTTGCTAAGCAATGTCTGTATGATGTGAAATAGGGATGTATTAAGTAGACTGTGTGGCCTAATGGATAAGGTGTCTGACTTTGAATCTGAAAATTGTGGGTTTGAGTCCCTTCGTGGTTGTTAAATTTCCTAAGCTCAGCTAATTTGAAGATGTTTGCAATTTCCCAAACTAAGGCATTGGTCTTGTTGCTTGGACATTGTTATTCAACTTTAATAATCTTAGACTGCAAGGCCTGAGAAATATTGTGTATGATTCTGCATCGCAAGATTGAGGGAAAAGGTCTCTTCTTACTTGTTAAATATCACTAGCTTTCCTCATTTGGACAGGATCACAACTTTGATGTCTACTGTAGCATAGCAAAGTCTGTATGATATCAAATAGGGTCGTTTAATTTCATTAGCTCAGCTAATTTGTACATGTTTGCAATTTCCCTAAATATGGCATTGGTCTTGTTGCTTTGAAAAGCTTGGACATTGTTGTTCAACTTTAATAATCTAAGACTGCAAGGCCTGAGAATTATTGTGTCTGAATCTGCATCGCAAGATTGAAGAAAAGAGTATCTTTGTACTTGTTAAATATCATTAGCTTTCCTCATTCGGACAGGTTCACAACTTTGATGTCTGTTGTTGCTAAGCAATGTCTGTATGATGTCAAATAGGGATGTATCACGTAGACTGCGTGGCCTAATGGATAAGGCGTCTGACTTCGAATCAGAAGATTGAGGGTTCGAGTCCCTTCGTGGTTGTTTAGTTTCATTTAGCTCAGCTAATTTGAAGATGTTTGCAATTTCCCAAACTAAGGCATTGGTCTTGTTGCTTGGACATTGTTATTCAACTTTAATAATCTTAGACTGCAAGGCCTGAGAAATATTGTGTATGATTCTGCATCGCAAGATTGAGGGAAAAGGTCTCTTCGTACTTGTTAAATATCACTAGCTTTCCTCATTTGGACAGGATCACAACTTTGATGTCTACTGTTGCATAGCAAAGTCTGTATGATATCAAATAGGGTCGTTTAATTTCATTAGCTCAGCTAATTTGTACATGTTTGCAATTTCCCTAAATATGGCATTGGTCTTGTTGCTTTGAAAAGCTTGGACATTGTTGTTCAACTTTAATAATCTAACACTGCAAGGCCTGAGAATTATTGTGTCTGAATCTGCATCGCAAGATTGAAGAAAAGAGTATCTTTGTACTTGTTAAATATCATTAGCTTTCCTCATTCGGACAGGTTCACAACTTTGATGTCTGTTGTTGCTAAGCAATGTCTGTATGATGTGAAATAGGGATGTATTAAGTAGACTGTGTGGCCTAATGGATAAGGTGTCTGACTTTGAATCTGAAAATTGTGGGTTTGAGTCCCTTCGTGGTTGTTAAATTTCCTTAGCTCAGCTAATTTGAAGATGTTTGCAATTTCCCAAACTAAGGCATTGGTCTTGTTGCTTGGACATTGTTATTCAACTTGAATAATCTTAGACTGCAAGGCCTGAGAAATATTGTGTCTGATTCTGCATCGCAAGATTGAGGGAAAAGGTCTGTTCTTACTTGTTAAATATCACTAGCTTTCCTCATTTGGACAGGATCACAACTTTGATGTCTACTGTTGCATAGCAAAGTCTGTATGATATCAAATAGGGTCGTTTAATTTCATTAGCTCAGCTAATTTGTACATGTTTGCAATTTCCCTAAATATGGCATTGGTCTTGTTGCTTTGAAAAGCTTGGACATTGTTGTTCAACTTTAATAATCTAAGACTGCAAGGCCTGAGAATTATTGTGTCTGAATCTGCATCGCAAGATTGAAGGAAAGAGTATCTTTGTACTTGTTAAATATCATTAGCTTTCCTCATTCGGACAGGTTCACAACTTTGATGTCTGTTGTTGCTAAGCAATGTCTGTATGATGTCAAATAGTGATGTATCATGTAGACTGCGTGGCCTAATGGATAAGGCGTCTGACTTCGAATCAGAAGATTGAGGGTTCGAGTCCCTTCGTAGTTGTTTAGTTTAATTTAGCTCAGCTAATTTGAAGATGTTTGCAATTTCCCAAACTAAGGCATTGGTCTTGTTGCTTGGACATTGTTATTCAACTTGAATAATCTTAGACTGCAAGGCCTGAGAAATATTGTGTCTGATTCTGCATCGCAAGATTGAGGGAAAAGGTCTGTTCTTACTTGTTAAATATCACTAGCTTTCCTCATTTGGACACGATCACAACTTTGATGTCTACTGTTGCATAGCAAAGTCTGTATGATATCAAATAGGGTCGTTTAATTTCATTAGCTCAGCTAATTTGTACATGTTTGCAATTTCCCTAAATATGGCATTGGTCTTGTTGCTTTGAAAAGCTTGGACATTGTTGTTCAACTTTAATAATCTAAGACTGCAAGGCCTGAGAATTATTGTGTCTGAATCTGCATCGCAAGATTGAAGGAAAGAGTATCTTTGTACTTGTTAAATATCATTAGCTTTCCTCATTCGGACAGGTTCACAACTTTGATGTCTGTTGTTGCTAAGCAATGTCTGTATGATGTCAAATAGGGATGTATCACGTAGACTGTGTGGCCTAATGGCTAAGGCGTCTGACTTCGAATCAGAAGATTGAGGGTTCGAGTCCCTTCGTGGTTGTTTAGTTTCATTTAGCTCAGCTAATTTGAAGATGTTTGCAATTTCCCAAACTAAGGCATTGGTCTTGTTGCTTGGACATTGTTATTCAACTTTAATAATCTTAGACTGCGAGGCCTGAGAAATATTGTGTATGATTCTGCATCGCAAGATTGAGTGAAATAGTCTCTTCGTACTTGTTAAATATCACTAGCTTTCCTCATTTGGACAGGATCACAACTTTGATGTCTACTGTTGCATAGCAAAGTCTGTATGATATCAAATAGGGTCGTTTAATTTCATTAGCTCAGCTAATTTGTACATGTTTGCAATTTCCCTAAATATGGCATTGGTCTTGTTGCTTTGAAAAGCTTGGACATTGTTGTTCAACTTTAATAATCTAAGACTGCAAGGCCTGAGAATTATTGTGTCTGAATCTGCATCGCAAGATTGAAGGAAAGAGTATCTTTGTACTTGTTAAATATCATTAGCTTTCCTCATTCGGACAGGTTCACAACTTTGATGTCTGTTGTTGCTAAGCAATGTCTGTATGATGTGAAATAGGGATGTATTAAGTAGACTGTGTGGCCTAATGGATAAGGTGTCTGACTTTGAATCTGAAAATTGTGGGTTTGAGTCCCTTCGTGGTTGTTAAATTTCCTTAGCTCAGCTAATTTGAAGATGTTTGCAATTTCCCAAACTAAGGCATTGGTCTTGTTGCTTGGACATTGTTATTCAACTTGAATAATCTTAGACTGCAAGGCCTGAGAAATATTGTGTCTGATTCTGCATCGCAAGATTGAGGGAAAAGGTCTCTTCTTACTTGTTAAATATCACTAGCTTTCCTCATTTGGACAGGATCACAACTTTGATGTCTACTGTTGCATAGCAAAGTCTGTATGATATCAAATAGGGTCGTTTAATTTCATTAGCTCAGCTAATTTGTACATGTTTGCAATTTCCCTAAATATGGCATTGGTCTTGTTGCTTTGAAAAGCTTGGACATTGTTGTTCAACTTTAATAATCTAAGACTGCAAGGCCTGAGAATTATTGTGTCTGAATCTGCATCGCAAGATTGAAGGAAAGAGTATCTTTGTACTTGTTAAATATCATTAGCTTTCCTCATTCGGACAGGTTCACAACTTTGATGTCTGTTGTTGCTAAGCAATGTCTGTATGATGTCAAATAGGGATGTATCACGTAGACTGCGTGGCCTAATGGATAAGGCGTCTGACTTCGAATCAGAAGATTGAGGGTTCGAGTCCCTTCGTGGTTGTTTAGTTTCATTTAGCTCAGCTAATTTGAAGATGTTTGCAATTTCCCAAACTAAGGCATTGGTCTTGTTGCTTGGACATTGTTATTCAACTTTAATAATCTTAGACTGCGAGGCCTGAGAAATATTGTGTATGATTCTGCATCGCAAGATTGAGGGAAATAGTCTCTTCGTACTTGTTAAATATCACTAGCTTTCCTCATTTGGACAGGATCACAACTTTGATGTCTACTGTTGCATAGCAAAGTCTGTATGATATCAAATAGGGTCGTTTAATTTCATTAGCTCAGCTAATTTGTACATGTTTGCAATTTCCCTAAATATGGCATTGGTCTTGTTGCTTTGAAAAGCTTGGACATTGTTGTTCAACTTTAATAATCTAAGACTGCAAGGCCTGAGAATTATTGTGTCTGAATCTGCATCGCAAGATTGAAGGAAAGAGTATCTTTGTACTTGTTAAATATCATTAGCTTTCCTCATTCGGACAGGTTCACAACTTTGATGTCTGTTGTTGCTAAGCAATGTCTGTATGATGTGAAATAGGGATGTATTAAGTAGACTGTGTGGCCTAATGGATAAGGTGTCTGACTTTGAATCTGAAAATTGTGGGTTTGAGTCCCTTCGTGGTTGTTAAATTTCCTTAGCTCAGCTAATTTGAAGATGTTTGCAATTTCCCAAACTAAGGCATTGGTCTTGTTGCTTGGACATTGTTATTCAACTTGAATAATCTTAGACTGCAAGGCCTGAGAAATATTGTGTCTGATTCTGCATCGCAAGATTGAGCGAAAAGGTCTCTTCTTACTTGTTAAATATCACTAGCTTTCCTCATTTGGACAGGATCACAACTTTGATGTCTACTGTTGCATAGCAAAGTCTGTATGATATCAAATAGGGTCGTTTAATTTCATTAGCTCAGCTAATTTGTACATGTTTGCAATTTCCCTAAATATGGCATTGGTCTTGTTGCTTTGAAAAGCTTGGACATTGTTGTTCAACTTTAATAATCTAAGACTGCAAGGCTTGAGAATTATTGTGTCTGAATCTGCATCGCAAGATTGAAGAAAAGAGTATCTTTGTACTTGTTAAATATCATTAGCTTTCCTCATTCGGACAGGTTCACAACTTTGATGTCTGTTGTTGCTAAGCAATGTCTGTATGATGTCAAATAGGGATGTATCATGTAGACTGCGTGGCCTAATGGATAAGGCGTCTGACTTCGAATCAGAAGATTGAGGGTTCGAGTCCCTTCGTAGTTGTTTAGTTTAATTTAGCTCAGCTAATTTGAAGATGTTTGCAATTTCCCAAACTAAGGCATTGGTCTTGTTGCTTGGACATTGTTATTCAACTTGAATAATCTTAGACTGCAAGGCCTGAGAAATATTGTGTCTGATTCTGCATCGCAAGATTGAGGGAAAAGGTCTCTTCTTACTTGTTAAATATCACTAGCTTTCCTCATTTGGACAGGATCACAACTTTGATGTCTACTGTTGCATAGCAAAGTCTGTATGATATCAAATAGGGTCGTTTAATTTCATTAGCTCAGCTAATTTGTACATGTTTGCAATTTCCCTAAATATGGCATTGGTCTTGTTGCTTTGAAAAGCTTGGACATTGTTGTTCAACTTTAATAATCTAAGACTGCAAGGCCTGAGAATTATTGTGTCTGAATCTGCATCGCAAGATTGAAGGAAAGAGTATCTTTGTACTTGTTAAATATCATTAGCTTTCCTCATTCGGACAGGTTCACAACTTTGATGTCTGTTGTTGCTAAGCAATGTCTGTATGATGTGAAATAGGGATATATTAAGTAGACTGTGTGGACTAATGGATAAGGTGTCTGACTTTGAATCCGAAAATAGTGGGTTTGAGTCCCTTCGTGGTTGTTAAATTTCCTTAGCTCAGCTAATTTGAAGATGTTTGCAATTTCCCAAACTAAGGCATTGGTCTTGTTGCTTGGACATTGTTGTTCAACTTTAATAATCTTAGACTGCAAGGCCTGAGAATTATTGTGTCTGAATCTGCATCGCAAGATTGAAGGAAAGAGTATCTTTGTACTTGTTAAATATCATTAGCTTTCCTCATTCGGACAGGTTCACAACTTTGATGTCTGTTGTTGCTAAGCAATGTCTGTATGATGTCAAATAGGGATGTATCACGTAGACTGCGTGGCCTAATGGATAAGGCGTCTGACTTCGAATCAGAAGATTGAGGGTTCGAGTCCCTTCGTGGTTGTTTAGTTTCATTTAGCTCAGCTAATTTGAAGATGTTTGCAATTTCCCAAACTAAGGCATTGGTCTTGTTGCTTGGACATTGTTATTCAACTTTAATAATCTTAGACTGCGAGGCCTGAGAAATATTGTGTATGATTCTGCATCGCAAGATTGAGGGAAATAGTCTCTTCGTACTTGTTAAATATCACTAGCTTTCCTCATTTGGACAGGATCACAACTTTGATGTCTACTGTTGCATAGCAAAGTCTGTATGATATCAAATAGGGTCGTTTAATTTCATTAGCTCAGCTAATTTGTACATGTTTGCAATTTCCCTAAATATGGCATTGGTCTTGTTGCTTTGAAAAGCTTGGACATTGTTGTTCAACTTTAATAATCTAAGACTGCAAGGCCTGAGAATTATTGTGTCTGAATCTGCATCGCAAGATTGAAGGAAAGAGTATCTTTGTACTTGTTAAATATCATTAGCTTTCCTCATTCGGACAGGTTCACAACTTTGATGTCTGTTGTTGCTAAGCAATGTCTGTATGATGTGAAATAGGGATGTATTAAGTAGACTGTGTGGCCTAATGGATAAGGTGTCTGACTTTGAATCTGAAAATTGTGGGTTTGAGTCCCTTCGTGGTTGTTAAATTTCCTTAGCTCAGCTAATTTGAAGATGTTTGCAATTTCCCAAACTAAGGCATTGGTCTTGTTGCTTGGACATTGTTATTCAACTTGAATAATCTTAGACTGCAAGGCCTGAGAAATATTGTGTCTGATTCTGCATCGCAAGATTGAGGGAAAAGGTCTGTTCTTACTTGTTAAATATCACTAGCTTTCCTCATTTGGACAGGATCACAACTTTGATGTCTACTGTTGCATAGCAAAGTCTGTATGATATCAAATAGGGTCGTTTAATTTCATTAGCTCAGCTAATTTGTACATGTTTGCAATTTCCCTAAATATGGCATTGGTCTTGTTGCTTTGAAAAGCTTGGACATTGTTGTTCAACTTTAATAATCTAAGACTGCAAGGCCTGAGAATTATTGTGTCTGAATCTGCATCGCAAGATTGAAGGAAAGAGTATCTTTGTACTTGTTAAATATCATTAGCTTTCCTCATTCGGACAGGTTCACAACTTTGATGTCTGTTGTTGCTAAGCAATGTCTGTATGATGTCAAATAGTGATGTATCATGTAGACTGCGTGGCCTAATGGATAAGGCGTCTGACTTCGAATCAGAAGATTGAGGGTTCGAGTCCCTTCGTAGTTGTTTAGTTTAATTTAGCTCAGCTAATTTGAAGATGTTTGCAATTTCCCAAACTAAGGCATTGGTCTTGTTGCTTGGACATTGTTATTCAACTTGAATAATCTTAGACTGCAAGGCCTGAGAAATATTGTGTCTGATTCTGCATCGCAAGATTGAGGGAAAAGGTCTGTTCTTACTTGTTAAATATCACTAGCTTTCCTCATTTGGACACGATCACAACTTTGATGTCTACTGTTGCATAGCAAAGTCTGTATGATATCAAATAGGGTCGTTTAATTTCATTAGCTCAGCTAATTTGTACATGTTTGCAATTTCCCTAAATATGGCATTGGTCTTGTTGCTTTGAAAAGCTTGGACATTGTTGTTCAACTTTAATAATCTAAGACTGCAAGGCCTGAGAATTATTGTGTCTGAATCTGCATCGCAAGATTGAAGGAAAGAGTATCTTTGTACTTGTTAAATATCATTAGCTTTCCTCATTCGGACAGGTTCACAACTTTGATGTCTGTTGTTGCTAAGCAATGTCTGTATGATGTCAAATAGGGATGTATCACGTAGACTGCGTGGCCTAATGGATAAGGCGTCTGACTTCGAATCAGAAGATTGAGGGTTCGAGTCCCTTCGTGGTTGTTTAGTTTCATTTAGCTCAGCTAATTTGAAGATGTTTGCAATTTCCCAAACTAAGGCATTGGTCTTGTTGCTTGGACATTGTTATTCAACTTTAATAATCTTAGACTGCGAGGCCTGAGAAATATTGTGTATGATTCTGCATCGCAAGATTGAGGGAAATAGTCTCTTCGTACTTGTTAAATATCACTAGCTTTCCTCATTTGGACAGGATCACAACTTTGATGTCTACTGTTGCATAGCAAAGTCTGTATGATATCAAATAGGGTCGTTTAATTTCATTAGCTCAGCTAATTTGTACATGTTTGCAATTTCCCTAAATATGGCATTGGTCTTGTTGCTTTGAAAAGCTTGGACATTGTTGTTCAACTTTAATAATCTAAGACTGCAAGGCCTGAGAATTATTGTGTCTGAATCTGCATCGCAAGATTGAAGGAAAGAGTATCTTTGTACTTGTTAAATATCATTAGCTTTCCTCATTCGGACAGGTTCACAACTTTGATGTCTGTTGTTGCTAAGCAATGTCTGTATGATGTGAAATAGGGATGTATTAAGTAGACTGTGTGGCCTAATGGATAAGGTGTCTGACTTTGAATCTGAAAATTGTGGGTTTGAGTCCCTTCGTGGTTGTTAAATTTCCTTAGCTCAGCTAATTTGAAGATGTTTGCAATTTCCCAAACTAAGGCATTGGTCTTGTTGCTTGGACATTGTTATTCAACTTGAATAATCTTAGACTGCAAGGCCTGAGAAATATTGTGTCTGATTCTGCATCGCAAGATTGAGGGAAAAGGTCTCTTCTTACTTGTTAAATATCACTAGCTTTCCTCATTTGGACAGGATCACAACTTTGATGTCTACTGTTGCATAGCAAAGTCTGTATGATATCAAATAGGGTCGTTTAATTTCATTAGCTCAGCTAATTTGTACATGTTTGCAATTTCCCTAAATATGGCATTGGTCTTGTTGCTTTGAAAAGCTTGGACATTGTTGTTCAACTTTAATAATCTAAGACTGCAAGGCCTGAGAATTATTGTGTCTGAATCTGCATCGCAAGATTGAAGGAAAGAGTATCTTTGTACTTGTTAAATATCATTAGCTTTCCTCATTCGGACAGGTTCACAACTTTGATGTCTGTTGTTGCTAAGCAATGTCTGTATGATGTCAAATAGGGATGTATCACGTAGACTGCGTGGCCTAATGGATAAGGCGTCTGACTTCGAATCAGAAGATTGAGGGTTCGAGTCCCTTCGTGGTTGTTTAGTTTCATTTAGCTCAGCTAATTTGAAGATGTTTGCAATTTCCCAAACTAAGGCATTGGTCTTGTTGCTTGGACATTGTTATTCAACTTTAATAATCTTAGACTGCGAGGCCTGAGAAATATTGTGTATGATTCTGCATCGCAAGATTGAGGGAAATAGTCTCTTCGTACTTGTTAAATATCACTAGCTTTCCTCATTTGGACAGGATCACAACTTTGATGTCTACTGTTGCATAGCAAAGTCTGTATGATATCAAATAGGGTCGTTTAATTTCATTAGCTCAGCTAATTTGTACATGTTTGCAATTTCCCTAAATATGGCATTGGTCTTGTTGCTTTGAAAAGCTTGGACATTGTTGTTCAACTTTAATAATCTAAGACTGCAAGGCCTGAGAATTATTGTGTCTGAATCTGCATCGCAAGATTGAAGGAAAGAGTATCTTTGTACTTGTTAAATATCATTAGCTTTCCTCATTCGGACAGGTTCACAACTTTGATGTCTGTTGTTGCTAAGCAATGTCTGTATGATGTGAAATAGGGATGTATTAAGTAGACTGTGTGGCCTAATGGATAAGGTGTCTGACTTTGAATCTGAAAATTGTGGGTTTGAGTCCCTTCGTGGTTGTTAAATTTCCTTAGCTCAGCTAATTTGAAGATGTTTGCAATTTCCCAAACTAAGGCATTGGTCTTGTTGCTTGGACATTGTTATTCAACTTGAATAATCTTAGACTGCAAGGCCTGAGAAATATTGTGTCTGATTCTGCATCGCAAGATTGAGCGAAAAGGTCTCTTCTTACTTGTTAAATATCACTAGCTTTCCTCATTTGGACAGGATCACAACTTTGATGTCTACTGTTGCATAGCAAAGTCTGTATGATATCAAATAGGGTCGTTTAATTTCATTAGCTCAGCTAATTTGTACATGTTTGCAATTTCCCTAAATATGGCATTGGTCTTGTTGCTTTGAAAAGCTTGGACATTGTTGTTCAACTTTAATAATCTAAGACTGCAAGGCTTGAGAATTATTGTGTCTGAATCTGCATCGCAAGATTGAAGAAAAGAGTATCTTTGTACTTGTTAAATATCATTAGCTTTCCTCATTCGGACAGGTTCACAACTTTGATGTCTGTTGTTGCTAAGCAATGTCTGTATGATGTCAAATAGGGATGTATCATGTAGACTGCGTGGCCTAATGGATAAGGCGTCTGACTTCGAATCAGAAGATTGAGGGTTCGAGTCCCTTCGTAGTTGTTTAGTTTAATTTAGCTCAGCTAATTTGAAGATGTTTGCAATTTCCCAAACTAAGGCATTGGTCTTGTTGCTTGGACATTGTTATTCAACTTGAATAATCTTAGACTGCAAGGCCTGAGAAATATTGTGTCTGATTCTGCATCGCAAGATTGAGGGAAAAGGTCTCTTCTTACTTGTTAAATATCACTAGCTTTCCTCATTTGGACAGGATCACAACTTTGATGTCTACTGTTGCATAGCAAAGTCTGTATGATATCAAATAGGGTCGTTTAATTTCATTAGCTCAGCTAATTTGTACATGTTTGCAATTTCCCTAAATATGGCATTGGTCTTGTTGCTTTGAAAAGCTTGGACATTGTTGTTCAACTTTAATAATCTAAGACTGCAAGGCCTGAGAATTATTGTGTCTGAATCTGCATCGCAAGATTGAAGGAAAGAGTATCTTTGTACTTGTTAAATATCATTAGCTTTCCTCATTCGGACAGGTTCACAACTTTGATGTCTGTTGTTGCTAAGCAATGTCTGTATGATGTGAAATAGGGATATATTAAGTAGACTGTGTGGACTAATGGATAAGGTGTCTGACTTTGAATCTGAAAATAGTGGGTTTGAGTCCCTTCGTGGTTGTTAAATTTCCTTAGCTCAGCTAATTTGAAGATGTTTGCAATTTCCCAAACTAAGGCATTGGTCTTGTTGCTTGGACATTGTTGTTCAACTTTAATAATCTTAGACTGCAAGGCCTGAGAATTATTGTGTCTGAATCTGCATCGCAAGATTGAAGGAAAGAGTATCTTTGTACTTGTTAAATATCATTAGCTTTCCTCATTCGGACAGGTTCACAACTTTGATGTCTGTTGTTGCTAAGCAATGTCTGTATGATGTCAAATAGGGATGTATCACGTAGACTGCGTGGCCTAATGGATAAGGCGTCTGACTTCGAATCAGAAGATTGAGGGTTCGAGTCCCTTCGTGGTTGTTTAGTTTCATTTAGCTCAGCTAATTTGAAGATGTTTGCAATTTCCCAAACTAAGGCATTGGTCTTGTTGCTTGGACATTGTTATTCAACTTTAATAATCTTAGACTGCGAGGCCTGAGAAATATTGTGTATGATTCTGCATCGCAAGATTGAGGGAAATAGTCTCTTCGTACTTGTTAAATATCACTAGCTTTCCTCATTTGGACAGGATCACAACTTTGATGTCTACTGTTGCATAGCAAAGTCTGTATGATATCAAATAGGGTCGTTTAATTTCATTAGCTCAGCTAATTTGTACATGTTTGCAATTTCCCTAAATATGGCATTGGTCTTGTTGCTTTGAAAAGCTTGGACATTGTTGTTCAACTTTAATAATCTAAGACTGCAAGGCCTGAGAATTATTGTGTCTGAATCTGCATCGCAAGATTGAAGGAAAGAGTATCTTTGTACTTGTTAAATATCATTAGCTTTCCTCATTCGGACAGGTTCACAACTTTGATGTCTGTTGTTGCTAAGCAATGTCTGTATGATGTGAAATAGGGATGTATTAAGTAGACTGTGTGGCCTAATGGATAAGGTGTCTGACTTTGAATCTGAAAATTGTGGGTTTGAGTCCCTTCGTGGTTGTTAAATTTCCTTAGCTCAGCTAATTTGAAGATGTTTGCAATTTCCCAAACTAAGGCATTGGTCTTGTTGCTTGGACATTGTTATTCAACTTGAATAATCTTAGACTGCAAGGCCTGAGAAATATTGTGTCTGATTCTGCATCGCAAGATTGAGCGAAAAGGTCTCTTCTTACTTGTTAAATATCACTAGCTTTCCTCATTTGGACAGGATCACAACTTTGATGTCTACTGTTGCATAGCAAAGTCTGTATGATATCAAATAGGGTCGTTTAATTTCATTAGCTCAGCTAATTTGTACATGTTTGCAATTTCCCTAAATATGGCATTGGTCTTGTTGCTTTGAAAAGCTTGGACATTGTTGTTCAACTTTAATAATCTAAGACTGCAAGGCTTGAGAATTATTGTGTCTGAATCTGCATCGCAAGATTGAAGAAAAGAGTATCTTTGTACTTGTTAAATATCATTAGCTTTCCTCATTCGGACAGGTTCACAACTTTGATGTCTGTTGTTGCTAAGCAATGTCTGTATGATGTCAAATAGGGATGTATCACGTAGACTGCGTGGCCTAATGGATAAGGCGTCTGACTTCGAATCAGAAGATTGAGGGTTCGAGTCCCTTCGTGGTTGTTTAGTTTCATTTAGCTCAGCTAATTTGAAGATGTTTGCAATTTCCCAAACTAAGGCATTGGTCTTGTTGCTTGGACATTGTTATTCAACTTTAATAATCTTAGACTGCGAGGCCTGAGAAATATTGTGTATGATTCTGCATCGCAAGATTGAGGGAAATAGTCTCTTCGTACTTGTTAAATATCACTAGCTTTCCTCATTTGGACAGGATCACAACTTTGATGTCTACTGTTGCATAGCAAAGTCTGTATGATATCAAATAGGGTCGTTTAATTTCATTAGCTCAGCTAATTTGTACATGTTTGCAATTTCCCTAAATATGGCATTGGTCTTGTTGCTTTGAAAAGCTTGGACATTGTTGTTCAACTTTAATAATCTAAGACTGCAAGGCCTGAGAATTATTGTGTCTGAATCTGCATCGCAAGATTGAAGGAAAGAGTATCTTTGTACTTGTTAAATATCATTAGCTTTCCTCATTCGGACAGGTTCACAACTTTGATGTCTGTTGTTGCTAAGCAATGTCTGTATGATGTGAAATAGGGATGTATTAAGTAGACTGTGTGGCCTAATGGATAAGGTGTCTGACTTTGAATCTGAAAATTGTGGGTTTGAGTCCCTTCGTGGTTGTTAAATTTCCTTAGCTCAGCTAATTTGAAGATGTTTGCAATTTCCCAAACTAAGGCATTGGTCTTGTTGCTTGGACATTGTTATTCAACTTGAATAATCTTAGACTGCAAGGCCTGAGAAATATTGTGTCTGATTCTGCATCGCAAGATTGAGGGAAAAGGTCTCTTCTTACTTGTTAAATATCACTAGCTTTCCTCATTTGGACAGGATCACAACTTTGATGTCTACTGTTGCATAGCAAAGTCTGTATGATATCAAATAGGGTCGTTTAATTTCATTAGCTCAGCTAATTTGTACATGTTTGCAATTTCCCTAAATATGGCATTGGTCTTGTTGCTTTGAAAAGCTTGGACATTGTTGTTCAACTTTAATAATCTAAGACTGCAAGGCCTGAGAATTATTGTGTCTGAATCTGCATCGCAAGATTGAAGGAAAGAGTATCTTTGTACTTGTTAAATATCATTAGCTTTCCTCATTCGGACAGGTTCACAACTTTGATGTCTGTTGTTGCTAAGCAATGTCTGTATGATGTCAAATAGGGATGTATCACGTAGACTGCGTGGCCTAATGGATAAGGCGTCTGACTTCGAATCAGAAGATTGAGGGTTCGAGTCCCTTCGTGGTTGTTTAGTTTCATTTAGCTCAGCTAATTTGAAGATGTTTGCAATTTCCCAAACTAAGGCATTGGTCTTGTTGCTTGGACATTGTTATTCAACTTTAATAATCTTAGACTGCGAGGCCTGAGAAATATTGTGTATGATTCTGCATCGCAAGATTGAGGGAAATAGTCTCTTCGTACTTGTTAAATATCACTAGCTTTCCTCATTTGGACAGGATCACAACTTTGATGTCTACTGTTGCATAGCAAAGTCTGTATGATATCAAATAGGGTCGTTTAATTTCATTAGCTCAGCTAATTTGTACATGTTTGCAATTTCCCTAAATATGGCATTGGTCTTGTTGCTTTGAAAAGCTTGGACATTGTTGTTCAACTTTAATAATCTAAGACTGCAAGGCCTGAGAATTATTGTGTCTGAATCTGCATCGCAAGATTGAAGGAAAGAGTATCTTTGTACTTGTTAAATATCATTAGCTTTCCTCATTCGGACAGGTTCACAACTTTGATGTCTGTTGTTGCTAAGCAATGTCTGTATGATGTGAAATAGGGATGTATTAAGTAGACTGTGTGGCCTAATGGATAAGGTGTCTGACTTTGAATCTGAAAATTGTGGGTTTGAGTCCCTTCGTGGTTGTTAAATTTCCTTAGCTCAGCTAATTTGAAGATGTTTGCAATTTCCCAAACTAAGGCATTGGTCTTGTTGCTTGGACATTGTTATTCAACTTGAATAATCTTAGACTGCAAGGCCTGAGAAATATTGTGTCTGATTCTGCATCGCAAGATTGAGTGAAAAGGTCTCTTCTTACTTGTTAAATATCACTAGCTTTCCTCATTTGGACAGGATCACAACTTTGATGTCTACTGTTGCATAGCAAAGTCTGTATGATATCAAATAGGGTCGTTTAATTTCATTAGCTCAGCTAATTTGTACATGTTTGCAATTTCCCTAAATATGGCATTGGTCTTGTTGCTTTGAAAAGCTTGGACATTGTTGTTCAACTTTAATAATCTAAGACTGCAAGGCTTGAGAATTATTGTGTCTGAATCTGCATCGCAAGATTGAAGAAAAGAGTATCTTTGTACTTGTTAAATATCATTAGCTTTCCTCATTCGGACAGGTTCACAACTTTGATGTCTGTTGTTGCTAAGCAATGTCTGTATGATGTCAAATAGGGATGTATCATGTAGACTGCGTGGCCTAATGGATAAGGCGTCTGACTTCGAATCAGAAGATTGAGGGTTCGAGTCCCTTCGTAGTTGTTTAGTTTAATTTAGCTCAGCTAATTTGAAGATGTTTGCAATTTCCCAAACTAAGGCATTGGTCTTGTTGCTTGGACATTGTTATTCAACTTGAATAATCTTAGACTGCAAGGCCTGAGAAATATTGTGTCTGATTCTGCATCGCAAGATTGAGGGAAAAGGTCTCTTCTTACTTGTTAAATATCACTAGCTTTCCTCATTTGGACAGGATCACAACTTTGATGTCTACTGTTGCATAGCAAAGTCTGTATGATATCAAATAGGGTCGTTTAATTTCATTAGCTCAGCTAATTTGTACATGTTTGCAATTTCCCTAAATATGGCATTGGTCTTGTTGCTTTGAAAAGCTTGGACATTGTTGTTCAACTTTAATAATCTAAGACTGCAAGGCCTGAGAATTATTGTGTCTGAATCTGCATCGCAAGATTGAAGGAAAGAGTATCTTTGTACTTGTTAAATATCATTAGCTTTCCTCATTCGGACAGGTTCACAACTTTGATGTCTGTTGTTGCTAAGCAATGTCTGTATGATGTGAAATAGGGATATATTAAGTAGACTGTGTGGACTAATGGATAAGGTGTCTGACTTTGAATCTGAAAATAGTGGGTTTGAGTCCCTTCGTGGTTGTTAAATTTCCTTAGCTCAGCTAATTTGAAGATGTTTGCAATTTCCCAAACTAAGGCATTGGTCTTGTTGCTTGGACATTGTTGTTCAACTTTAATAATCTTAGACTGCAAGGCCTGAGAATTATTGTGTCTGAATCTGCATCGCAAGATTGAAGGAAAGAGTATCTTTGTACTTGTTAAATATCATTAGCTTTCCTCATTCGGACAGGTTCACAACTTTGATGTCTGTTGTTGCTAAGCAATGTCTGTATGATGTCAAATAGGGATGTATCACGTAGACTGCGTGGCCTAATGGATAAGGCGTCTGACTTCGAATCAGAAGATTGAGGGTTCGAGTCCCTTCGTGGTTGTTTAGTTTCATTTAGCTCAGCTAATTTGAAGATGTTTGCAATTTCCCAAACTAAGGCATTGGTCTTGTTGCTTGGACATTGTTATTCAACTTTAATAATCTTAGACTGCGAGGCCTGAGAAATATTGTGTATGATTCTGCATCGCAAGATTGAGGGAAATAGTCTCTTCGTACTTGTTAAATATCACTAGCTTTCCTCATTTGGACAGGATCACAACTTTGATGTCTACTGTTGCATAGCAAAGTCTGTATGATATCAAATAGGGTCGTTTAATTTCATTAGCTCAGCTAATTTGTACATGTTTGCAATTTCCCTAAATATGGCATTGGTCTTGTTGCTTTGAAAAGCTTGGACATTGTTGTTCAACTTTAATAATCTAAGACTGCAAGGCCTGAGAATTATTGTGTCTGAATCTGCATCGCAAGATTGAAGGAAAGAGTATCTTTGTACTTGTTAAATATCACTAGCTTTCCTCATTTGGACAGGATCACAACTTTGATGTCTACTGTTGCATAGCAAAGTCTGTATGATATCAAATAGGGTCGTTTAATTTCATTAGCTCAGCTAATTTGTACATGTTTGCAATTTCCCTAAATATGGCATTGGTCTTGTTGCTTTGAAAAGCTTGGACATTGTTGTTCAACTTTAATAATCTAAGACTGCAAGGCCTGAGAATTATTGTGTCTGAATCTGCATCGCAAGATTGAAGGAAAGAGTATCTTTGTACTTGTTAAATATCATTAGCTTTCCTCATTCGGACAGGTTCACAACTTTGATGTCTGTTGTTGCTAAGCAATGTCTGTATGATGTGAAATAGGGATATATTAAGTAGACTGTGTGGACTAATGGATAAGGTGTCTGACTTTGAATCTGAAAATAGTGGGTTTGAGTCCCTTCGTGGTTGTTAAATTTCCTTAGCTCAGCTAATTTGAAGATGTTTGCAATTTCCCAAACTAAGGCATTGGTCTTGTTGCTTGGACATTGTTGTTCAACTTTAATAATCTTAGACTGCAAGGCCTGAGAATTATTGTGTCTGAATCTGCATCGCAAGATTGAAGGAAAGAGTATCTTTGTACTTGTTAAATATCATTAGCTTTCCTCATTCGGACAGGTTCACAACTTTGATGTCTGTTGTTGCTAAGCAATGTCTGTATGATGTCAAATAGGGATGTATCACGTAGACTGCGTGGCCTAATGGATAAGGCGTCTGACTTCGAATCAGAAGATTGAGGGTTCGAGTCCCTTCGTGGTTGTTTAGTTTCATTTAGCTCAGCTAATTTGAAGATGTTTGCAATTTCCCAAACTAAGGCATTGGTCTTGTTGCTTGGACATTGTTATTCAACTTTAATAATCTTAGACTGCGAGGCCTGAGAAATATTGTGTATGATTCTGCATCGCAAGATTGAGGGAAATAGTCTCTTCGTACTTGTTAAATATCACTAGCTTTCCTCATTTGGACAGGATCACAACTTTGATGTCTACTGTTGCATAGCAAAGTCTGTATGATATCAAATAGGGTCGTTTAATTTCATTAGCTCAGCTAATTTGTACATGTTTGCAATTTCCCTAAATATGGCATTGGTCTTGTTGCTTTGAAAAGCTTGGACATTGTTGTTCAACTTTAATAATCTAAGACTGCAAGGCCTGAGAATTATTGTGTCTGAATCTGCATCGCAAGATTGAAGGAAAGAGTATCTTTGTACTTGTTAAATATCATTAGCTTTCCTCATTCGGACAGGTTCACAACTTTGATGTCTGTTGTTGCTAAGCAATGTCTGTATGATGTGAAATAGGGATGTATTAAGTAGACGGTGTGGCCTAATGGATAAGGTGTCTGACTTTGAATCTGAAAATTGTGGGTTTGAGTCCCTTCGTGGTTGTTAAATTTCCTTAGCTCAGCTAATTTGAAGATGTTTGCAATTTCCCAAACTAAGGCATTGGTCTTGTTGCTTGGACATTGTTATTCAACTTGAATAATCTTAGACTGCAAGGCCTGAGAAATATTGTGTCTGATTCTGCATCGCAAGATTGAGCGAAAAGGTCTCTTCTTACTTGTTAAATATCACTAGCTTTCCTCATTTGGACAGGATCACAACTTTGATGTCTACTGTTGCATAGCAAAGTCTGTATGATATCAAATAGGGTCGTTTAATTTCATTAGCTCAGCTAATTTGTACATGTTTGCAATTTCCCTAAATATGGCATTGGTCTTGTTGCTTTGAAAAGCTTGGACATTGTTGTTCAACTTTAATAATCTAAGACTGCAAGGCTTGAGAATTATTGTGTCTGAATCTGCATCGCAAGATTGAAGAAAAGAGTATCTTTGTACTTGTTAAATATCATTAGCTTTCCTCATTCGGACAGGTTCACAACTTTGATGTCTGTTGTTGCTAAGCAATGTCTGTATGATGTCAAATAGGGATGTATCATGTAGACTGAGTGGCCTAATGGATAAGGCGTCTGACTTCGAATCAGAAGATTGAGGGTTCGAGTCCCTTCGTAGTTGTTTAGTTTAATTTAGCTCAGCTAATTTGAAGATGTTTGCAATTTCCCAAACTAAGGCATTGGTCTTGTTGCTTGGACATTGTTATTCAACTTGAATAATCTTAGACTGCAAGGCCTGAGAAATATTGTGTCTGATTCTGCATCGCAAGATTGAGGGAAAAGGTCTCTTCTTACTTGTTAAATATCACTAGCTTTCCTCATTTGGACAGGATCACAACTTTGATGTCTACTGTTGCATAGCAAAGTCTGTATGATATCAAATAGGGTCGTTTAATTTCATTAGCTCAGCTAATTTGTACATGTTTGCAATTTCCCTAAATATGGCATTGGTCTTGTTGCTTTGAAAAGCTTGGACATTGTTGTTCAACTTTAATAATCTAAGACTGCAAGGCCTGAGAATTATTGTGTCTGAATCTGCATCGCAAGATTGAAGGAAAGAGTATCTTTGTACTTGTTAAATATCATTAGCTTTCCTCATTCGGACAGGTTCACAACTTTGATGTCTGTTGTTGCTAAGCAATGTCTGTATGATGTGAAATAGGGATATATTAAGTAGACTGTGTGGACTAATGGATAAGGTGTCTGACTTTGAATCCGAAAATAGTGGGTTTGAGTCCCTTCGTGGTTGTTAAATTTCCTTAGCTCAGCTAATTTGAAGATGTTTGCAATTTCCCAAACTAAGGCATTGGTCTTGTTGCTTGGACATTGTTATTCAACTTTAATAATCTTAGACTGCAAGGCCTGAGAAATATTGTGTCTGATTCTGCATCGCAAGATTGAGGGAAAAGGTCTCTTCTTACTTGTTAAATATCACTAGCTTTCCTCATTTGGACAGGATCACAACTTTGATGTCTACTGTTGCATAGCAAAGTCTGTATGATATCAAATAGGGTCGTTTAATTTCATTAGCTCAGCTAATTTGTACATGTTTGCAATTTCCCTAAATATGGCATTGGTCTTGTTGCTTTGAAAAGCTTGGACATTGTTGTTCAACTTTAATAATCTAAGACTGCAAGGCCTGAGAATTATTGTGTCTGAATCTGCATCGCAAGATTGAAGAAAAGAGTATCTTTGTACTTGTTAAATATCATTAGCTTTCCTCATTCGGACAGGTTCACAACTTTGGTGTCTGTTGTTGCTAAGCAATGTCTGTATGATGTCAAATAGGGATGTATCACGTAGACTGCGTGGCCTAAAAAAATTATTGTGTCTGAATCTGCATCGCAAGATTGAAGAAAAGAGTATCTTTGTACTTGTTAAATATCATTAGCTTTCCTCATTCGGACAGGTTCACAACTTTGATGTCTGTTGTTGCTAAGCAATGTCTGTATGATGTCAAATAGGGATGTATCATGTAGACTGCGTGGCCTAATGGATAAGGCGTCTGACTTCGAATCAGAAGATTGAGGGTTCGAGTCCCTTCGTGGTTGTTTAGTTTAATTTAGCTCAGCTAATTTGAAGATGTTTGCAATTTCCCAAACTAAGGCATTGGTCTTGTTGCTTGGACATTGTTATTCAACTTTAATAATCTTAGACTGCAAGGCCTGAGAAATATTGTGTATGATTCTGCATCGCAAGATTGAGGGAAATAGTCTCTTCGTACTTGTTAAATATCACTAGCTTTCCTCATTTGGACAGGATCACAACTTTGATGTCTACTGTTGCATAGCAAAGTCTGTATGATATCAAATAGGGTTGTTTAATTTCATTAGCTCAGCTAATTTGTACATGTTTGCAATTTCCCTAAATATGGCATTGGTCTTGTTGCTTTGAAAAGCTTGGACATTGTTGTTCAACTTTAATAATCTAAGACTGCAAGGCCTGAGAATTATTGTGTCTGAATCTGCATCGCAAGATTGAAGGAAAGAGTATCTTTGTACTTGTTAAATATCATTAGCTTTCCTCATTCGGACAGGTTCACAACTTTGATGTCTGTTGTTGCTAAGCAATGTCTGTATGATGTGAAATAGGGATGTATTAAGTAGACTGTGTGGCCTAATGGATAAGGTGTCTGACTTTGAATCCGAAAATAGTGGTTTTGAGTCCCTTCGTGGTTGTTAAATTTCCTTAGCTCAGCTAATTTGAAGATGTTTGCAATTTCCCAAACTAAGGCATTGGTCTTGTTGCTTGGACATTGTTATTCAACTTTAATAATCTTAGACTGCAAGGCCTGAGAAATATTGTGTCTGATTCTGCATCGCAAGATTGAGGGAAAAGGTCTCTTCTTACTTGTTAAATATCACTAGCTTTCCTCATTTGGACAGGATCACAACTTTGATGTCTACTGTTGCATAGCAAAGTCTGTATGATATCAAATAGGGTCGTTTAATTTCATTAGCTCAGCTAATTTGTACATGTTTGCAATTTCCCTAAATATGGCATTGGTCTTGTTGCTTTGAAAAGCTTGGACATTGTTGTTCAACTTTAATAATCTAAGACTGCAAGGCTTGAGAATTATTGTGTCTGAATCTGCATCGCAAGATTGAAGAAAAGAGTATCTTTGTACTTGTTAAATATCATTAGCTTTCCTCATTCGGACAGGTTCACAACTTTGATGTCTGTTGTTGCTAAGCAATGTCTGTATGATGTCAAATAGGGATGTATCATGTAGACTGCGTGGCCTAATGGATAAGGCGTCTGACTTCGAATCAGAAGATTGAGGGTTCGCGTCCCTTCGTGGTTGTTTAGTTTAATTTAGCTCAGCTAATTTGAACATGTTTGCAATTTCCCAAACTAAGGCATTGGTCTTGTTGCTTGGACATTGTTATTCAACTTTAATAATCTTAGACTGCAAGGCCTGAGAAATATTGTGTATGATTCTGCATCGCAAGATTGAGGGAAATAGTCTCTTCGTACTTGTTAAATATCACTAGCTTTCCTCATTTGGACAGGATCACAACTTTGATGTCTACTGTTGCATAGCAAAGTCTGTATGATATCAAATAGGGTCGTTTAATTTCATTAGCTCAGCTAATTTGTACATGTTTGCAATTTTCCTAAATATGGCATTGGTCTTGTTGCTTTGAAAAGCTTGGACATTGTTGTTCAACTTTAATAATCTAAGACTGCAAGGCCTGAGAATTATTGTGTCTTAATCTGCATCGCAAGATTGAAGGAAAGAGTATCTTTGTACTTGTTAAATATCATTAGCTTTCCTCATTCGGACAGGTTCACAACTTTGATGTCTGTTGTTGCTAAGCAATGTCTGTATGATGTGAAATAGGGATATATTAAGTAGACTGTGTGGCCTAATGGATAAGGTGTCTGACTTTGAATCCGAAAATAGTGGTTTTGAGTCCCTTCGTGGTTGTTAAATTTCCTTAGCTCAGCTAATTTGAAGATGTTTGCAATTTCCCAAACTAAGGCATTGGTCTTGTTGCTTGGACATTGTTATTCAACTTTAATAATCTTAGACTGCAAGGCCTGAGAAATATTGTGTCTGATTCTGCATCGCAAGATTGAGGGAAAAGGTCTCTTCTTACTTGTTAAATATCACTAGCTTTCCTCATTTGGACAGGATCACAACTTTGATGTCTACTGTTGCATAGCAAAGTCTGTATGATATCAAATAGGGTCGTTTAATTTCATTAGCTCAGCTAATTTGTACATGTTTGCAATTTCCCTAAATATGGCATTGGTCTTGTTGCTTTGAAAAGCTTGGACATTGTTGTTCAACTTTAATAATCTAAGACTGCAAGGCTTGAGAATTATTGTGTCTGAATCTGCATCGCAAGATTGAAGAAAAGAGTATCTTTGTACTTGTTAAATATCATTAGCTTTCCTCATTCGGACAGGTTCACAACTTTGATGTCTGTTGTTGCTAAGCAATGTCTGTATGATGTCAAATAGGGATGTATCATGTAGACTGCGTGGCCTAATGGATAAGGCGTCTGACTTCGAATCAGAAGATTGAGGGTTCGCGTCCCTTCGTGGTTGTTCAGTTTAATTTAGCTCAGCTAATTTGAACATGTTTGCAATTTCCCAAACTAAGGCATTGGTCTTGTTGCTTGGACATTGTTATTCAACTTTAATAATCTTAGACTGCAAGGCCTGAGAAATATTGTGTATGATTCTGCATCGCAAGATTGAGGGAAATAGTCTCTTCGTACTTGTTAAATATCACTAGCTTTCCTCATTTGGACAGGATCACAACTTTGATGTCTACTGTTGCATAGCAAAGTCTGTATGATATCAAATAGGGTCGTTTAATTTCATTAGCTCAGCTAATTTGTACATGTTTGCAATTTTCCTAAATATGGCATTGGTCTTGTTGCTTTGAAAAGCTTGGACATTGTTGTTCAACTTTAATAATCTAAGACTGCAAGGCCTGAGAATTATTGTGTCTTAATCTGCATCGCAAGATTGAAGGAAAGAGTATCTTTGTACTTGTTAAATATCATTAGCTTTCCTCATTCGGACAGGTTCACAACTTTGATGTCTGTTGTTGCTAAGCAATGTCTGTATGATGTGAAATAGGGATATATTAAGTAGACTGTGTGGCCTAATGGATAAGGTGTCTGACTTTGAATCCGAAAATAGTGGTTTTGAGTCCCTTCGTGGTTGTTAAATTTCCTTAGCTCAGCTAATTTGAAGATGTTTGCAATTTCCCAAACTAAGGCATTGGTCTTGTTGCTTGGACATTGTTATTCAACTTTAATAATCTTAGACTGCAAGGCCTGAGAAATATTGTGTCTGATTCTGCATCGCAAGATTGAGGGAAAAGGTCTCTTCTTACTTGTTAAATATCACTAGCTTTCCTCATTTGGACAGGATCACAACTTTGATGTCTACTGTTGCATAGCAAAGTCTGTATGATATCAAATAGGGTCGTTTAATTTCATTAGCTCAGCTAATTTGTACATGTTTGCAATTTCCCTAAATATGGCATTGGTCTTGTTGCTTTGAAAAGCTTGGACATTGTTGTTCAACTTTAATAATCTAAGACTGCAAGGCTTGAGAATTATTGTGTCTGAATCTGCATCGCAAGATTGAAGAAAAGAGTATCTTTGTACTTGTTAAATATCATTAGCTTTCCTCATTCGGACAGGTTCACAACTTTGATGTCTGTTGTTGCTAAGCAATGTCTGTATGATGTCAAATAGGGATGTATCATGTAGACTGCGTGGCCTAATGGATAAGGCGTCTGACTTCGAATCAGAAGATTGAGGGTTCGAGTCCCTTCGTGGTTGTTTAGTTTAATTTAGCTCAGCTAATTTGAACATGTTTGCAATTTCCCAAACTAAGGCATTGGTCTTGTTGCTTGGACATTGTTATTCAACTTTAATAATCTTAGACTGCAAGTCCTGAGAAATATTGTGTATGATTCTGCATCGCAAGATTGAGGGAAATAGTCTCTTCGTACTTGTTAAATATCACTAGCTTTCCTCATTTGGACAGGATCACAACTTTGATGTCTACTGTTGCATAGCAAAGTCTGTATGATATCAAATAGGGTCGTTTAATTTCATTAGCTCAGCTAATTTGTACATGTTTGCAATTTCCCTAAATATGGCATTGGTCTTGTTGCTTTGAAAAGCTTGGACATTGTTGTTCAACTTTAATAATCTAAGACTGCAAGGCCTGAGAATTATTGTGTCTTAATCTGCATCGCAAGATTGAAGGAAAGAGTATCTTTGTACTTGTTAAATATCATTAGCTTTCCTCATTCGGACAGGTTCACAACTTTGATGTCTGTTGTTGCTAAGCAATGTCTGTATGATGTGAAATAGGGATGTATTAAGTAGACTGTGTGGCCTAATGGATAAGGTGTCTGACTTTGAATCCGAAAATAGTGGTTTTGAGTCCCTTCGTGGTTGTTAAATTTCCTTAGCTCAGCTAATTTGAAGATGTTTGCAATTTCCCAAACTAAGGCATTGGTCTTGTTGCTTGGACATTGTTATTCAACTTTAATAATCTTAGACTGCAAGGCCTGAGAAATATTGTGTCTGATTCTGCATCGCAAGATTGAGGGAAAAGGTCTCTTCTTACTTGTTAAATATCACTAGCTTTCCTCATTTGGACAGGATCACAACTTTGATGTCTACTGTTGCATAGCAAAGTCTGTATGATATCAAATAGGGTCGTTTAATTTCATTAGCTCAGCTAATTTGTACATGTTTGCAATTTCCCTAAATATGGCATTGGTCTTGTTGCTTTGAAAAGCTTGGACATTGTTGTTCAACTTTAATAATCTAAGACTGCAAGGCTTGAGAATTATTGTGTCTGAATCTGCATCGCAAGATTGAAGAAAAGAGTATCTTTGTACTTGTTAAATATCATTAGCTATCCTCATTCGGACAGGTTCACAACTTTGATGTCTGTTGTTGCTAAGCAATGTCTGTATGATGTCAAATAGGGATGTATCATGTAGACTGCGTGGCCTAATGGATAAGGCGTCTAACTTCGAATCAGAAGATTGAGGGTTCGAGTCCCTTCGTGGTTGTTTAGTTTAATTTAGCTCAGCCAATTTGAAGATGTTTGCAATTTCCCAAACTAAGGCATTGGTCTTGTTGCTTGGACATTGTTATTCAACTTTAATAATCTTAGACTGCAAGGCCTGAGAAATATTGTGTATGATTCTGCATCGCAAGATTGAGGGAAATAGTCTCTTCGTACTTGTTAAATATCACTAGCTTTCCTCATTTGGACAGGATCACAACTTTGATGTCTACTGTTGCATAGCAAAGTCTGTATGATATCAAATAGGGTTGTTTAATTTCATTAGCTCAGCTAATTTGTACATGTTTGCAATTTCCCTAAATATGGCATTGGTCTTGTTGCTTTGAAAAGCTTGGACATTGTTGTTCAACTTTAATAATCTAAGACTGCAAGGCCTGAGAATTATTGTGTCTGAATCTGCATCGCAAGATTGAAGGAAAGAGTATCTTTGTACTTGTTAAATATCATTAGCTTTCCTCATTCGGACAGGTTCACAACTTTGATGTCTGTTGTTGCTAAGCAATGTCTGTATGATGTGAAATAGGGATGTATTAAGTAGACTGTGTGGCCTAATGGATAAGGTGTCTGACTTTGAATCTGAAAATTGTGTGTTTGAGTCCCTTCGTGGTTGTTAAATTTCCTTAGCTCAGCTAATTTGAAGATGTTTGCAATTTCCCAAACTAAGGCATTGGTCTTGTTGCTTGGACATTGTTATTCAACTTGAATAATCTTAGACTGCAAGGCCTGAGAAATATTGTGTCTGATTCTGCATCGCAAGATTGAGGGAAAAGGTCTCTTCTTACTTGTTAAATATCACTAGCTTTCCTCATTTGGACAGGATCACAACTTTGATGTCTACTGTTGCATAGCAAAGTCTGTATGATATCAAATAGGGTCGTTTAATTTCATTAGCTCAGCTAATTTGTACATGTTTGCAATTTCCCTAAATATGGCATTGGTCTTGTTGCTTTGAAAAGCTTGGACATTGTTGTTCAACTTTAATAATCTAAGACTGCAAGGCCTGAGAATTATTGTGTCTGAATCTGCATCGCAAGATTGAAGGAAAGAGTATCTTTGTACTTGTTAAATATCATTAGCTTTCCTCATTCGGACAGGTTCACAACTTTGATGTCTGTTGTTGCTAAGCAATGTCTGTATGATGTGAAATAGGGATATATTAAGTAGACTGTGTGGCCTAATGGATAAGGTGTCTGACTTTGAATCCGAAAATAGTGGTTTTGAGTCCCTTCGTGGTTGTTAAATTTCCTTAGCTCAGCTAATTTGAAGATGTTTGCAATTTCCCAAACTAAGGCATTGGTCTTGTTGCTTGGACATTGTTATTCAACTTTAATAATCTTAGACTGCAAGGCCTGAGAAATATTGTGTCTGATTCTGCATCGCAAGATTGAGGGAAAAGGTCTCTTCTTACTTGTTAAATATCACTAGCTTTCCTCATTTGGACAGGATCACAACTTTGATGTCTACTGTTGCATAGCAAAGTCTGTATGATATCAAATAGGGTCGTTTAATTTCATTAGCTCAGCTAATTTGTACATGTTTGCAATTTCCCTAAATATGGCATTGGTCTTGTTGCTTTGAAAAGCTTGGACATTGTTGTTCAACTTTAATAATCTAAGACTGCAAGGCTTGAGAATTATTGTGTCTGAATCTGCATCGCAAGATTGAAGAAAAGAGTATCTTTGTACTTGTTAAATATCATTAGCTTTCCTCATTCGGACAGGTTCACAACTTTGATGTCTGTTGTTGCTAAGCAATGTCTGTATGATGTCAAATAGGGAGGAATCATGTAGACTGCGTGGCCTAATGGATAAGGCGTCTGACTTCGAATCAGAAGATTGAGGGTTCGAGTCCCTTCGTGGTTGTTTAGTTTAATTTAGCTCAGCTAATTTGAACATGTTTGCAATTTCCCAAACTAAGGCATTGGTCTTGTTGCTTGGACATTGTTAATCAACTTTAATAATCTTAGACTGCAAGGCCTGAGAAATATTGTGTATGATTCTGCATCGCAAGATTGAGGGAAATAGTCTCTTCGTACTTGTTAAATATCACTAGCTTTCCTCATTTGGACAGGATCACAACTTTGATGTCTACTGTTGCATAGCAAAGTCTGTATGATATCAAATAGGGTCGTTTAATTTCATTAGCTCAGCTAATTTGTACATGTTTGCAATTTCCCTAAATATGGCATTGGTCTTGTTGCTTTGAAAAGCTTGGACATTGTTGTTCAACTTTAATAATCTAAGACTGCAAGGCCTGAGAATTATTGTGTCTTAATCTGCATCGCAAGATTGAAGGAAAGAGTATCTTTGTACTTGTTAAATATCATTAGCTTTCCTCATTCGGACAGGTTCAGAAATTTGATGTCTGTTGTTGCTAAGCAATGTCTGTATGATGTGAAATAGGGATGTATTAAGTAGACTGTGTGGCCTAATGGATAAGGTGTCTGACTTTGAATCTGAAAATTGTGTGTTTGAGTCCCTTCGTGGTTGTTAAATTTCCTTAGCTCAGCTAATTTGAAGATGTTTGCAATTTCCCAAACTAAGGCATTAGTCTTGTTGCTTGGACATTGTTATTCAACTTGAATAATCTTAGACTGCAAGGCCTGAGAAATATTGTGTATGATTCTGCATCGCAAGATTGAGGGAAAAGGTCTCTTCTTACTTGTTAAATATCACTAGCTTTCCTCATTTGGACAGGATCACAACTTTGATGTCTACTGTTGCATAGCAAAGTCTGTATGATATCAAATAGGGTCGTTTAATTTCATTAGCTCAGCTAATTTGTACATGTTTGCAATTTCCCTAAATATGGCATTGGTCTTGTTGCTTTGAAAAGCTTGGACATTGTTGTTCAACTTTAATAATCTAAGACTGCAAGGCCTGAGAATTATTGTGTCTGAATCTGCATCGCAAGATTGAAGGAAAGAGTATCTTTGTACTTGTTAAATATCATTAGCTTTCCTCATTCGGACAGGTTCACAACTTTGATGTCTGTTGTTGCTAAGCAATGTCTGTATGATGTGAAATAGGGATATATTAAGTAGACTGTGTGGCCTAATGGATAAGGTGTCTGACTTTGAATCCGAAAATAGTGGTTTTGAGTCCCTTCGTGGTTGTTAAATTTCCTTAGCTCAGCTAATTTGAAGATGTTTGCAATTTCCCAAACTAAGGCATTGGTCTTGTTGCTTGGACATTGTTATTCAACTTTAATAATCTTAGACTGCAAGGCCTGAGAAATATTGTGTCTGATTCTGCATCGCAAGATTGAGGGAAAAGGTCTCTTCTTACTTGTTAAATATCACTAGCTTTCCTCATTTGGACAGGATCACAACTTTGATGTCTACTGTTGCATAGCAAAGTCTGTATGATATCAAATAGGGTCGTTTAATTTCATTAGCTCAGCTAATTTGTACATGTTTGCAATTTCCCTAAATATGGCATTGGTCTTGTTGCTTTGAAAAGCTTGGACATTGTTGTTCAACTTTAATAATCTAAGACTGCAAGGCTTGAGAATTATTGTGTCTGAATCTGCATCGCAAGATTGAAGAAAAGAGTATCTTTGTACTTGTTAAATATCATTAGCTTTCCTCATTCGGACAGGTTCACAACTTTGATGTCTGTTGTTGCTAAGCAATGTCTGTATGATGTCAAATAGGGATGTATCATGTAGACTGCGTGGCCTAATGGATAAGGCGTCTGACTTCGAATCAGAAGATTGAGGGTTCGAGTCCCTTCGTGGTTGTTTAGTTTAATTTAGCTCAGCTAATTTGAACATGTTTGCAATTTCCCAAACTAAGGCATTGGTCTTGTTGCTTGGACATTGTTATTCAACTTTAATAATCTTAGACTGCAAGGCCTGAGAAATATTGTGTATGATTCTGCATCGCAAGATTGAGGGAAATAGTCTCTTCGTACTTGTTAAATATCACTAGCTTTCCTCATTTGGACAGGATCACAACTTTGATGTCTACTGTTGCATAGCAAAGTCTGTATGATATCAAATAGGGTCGTTTAATTTCATTAGCTCAGCTAATTTGTACATGTTTGCAATTTCCCTAAATATGGCATTGGTCTTGTTGCTTTGAAAAGCTTGGACATTGTTGTTCAACTTTAATAATCTAAGACTGCAAGGCCTGAGAATTATTGTGTCTTAATCTGCATCGCAAGATTGAAGGAAAGAGTATCTTTGTACTTGTTAAATATCATTAGCTTTCCTCATTCGGACAGGTTCACAACTTTGATGTCTGTTGTTGCTAAGCAATGTCTGTATGATGTGAAATAGGGATGTATTAAGTAGACTGTGTGGCCTAATGGATAAGGTGTCTGACTTTGAATCTGAAAATTGTGTGTTTGAGTCCCTTCGTGGTTGTTAAATTTCCTTAGCTCAGCTAATTTGAAGATGTTTGCAATTTCCCAAACTAAGGCATTGGTCTTGTTGCTTGGACATTGTTATTCAACTTGAATAATCTTAGACTGCAAGGCCTGAGAAATATTGTGTCTGATTCTGCATCGCAAGATTGAGGGAAAAGGTCTCTTCTTACTTGTTAAATATCACTAGCTTTCCTCATTTGGACAGGATCACAACTTTGATGTCTACTGTTGCATAGCAAAGTCTGTATGATATCAAATAGGGTCGTTTAATTTCATTAGCTCAGCTAATTTGTACATGTTTGCAATTTCCCTAAATATGGCATTGGTCTTGTTGCTTTGAAAAGCTTGGACATTGTTGTTCAACTTTAATAATCTAAGACTGCAAGGCCTGAGAATTATTGTGTCTGAATCTGCATCGCAAGATTGAAGGAAAGAGTATCTTTGTACTTGTTAAATATCATTAGCTTTCCTCATTCGGACAGGTTCACAACTTTGATGTCTGTTGTTGCTAAGCAATGTCTGTATGATGTGAAATAGGGATATATTAAGTAGACTGTGTGGCCTAATGGATAAGGTGTCTGACTTTGAATCCGAAAATAGTGGTTTTGAGTCCCTTCGTGGTTGTTAAATTTCCTTAGCTCAGCTAATTTGAAGATGTTTGCAATTTCCCAAACTAAGGCATTGGTCTTGTTGCTTGGACATTGTTATTCAACTTTAATAATCTTAGACTGCAAGGCCTGAGAAATATTGTGTCTGATTCTGCATCGCAAGATTGAGGGAAAAGGTCTCTTCTTACTTGTTAAATATCACTAGCTTTCCTCATTTGGACAGGATCACAACTTTGATGTCTACTGTTGCATAGCAAAGTCTGTATGATATCAAATAGGGTCGTTTAATTTCATTAGCTCAGCTAATTAGTACATGTTTGCAATTTCCCTAAATATGGCATTGGTCTTGTTGCTTTGAAAAGCTTGGACATTGTTGTTCAACTTTAATAATCTAAGACTGCAAGGCTTGAGAATTATTGTGTCTTAATCTGCATCGCAAGATTGAAGGAAAGAGTATCTTTGTACTTGTTAAATATCATTAGCTTTCCTCATTCGGACAGGTTCACAACTTTGATGTCTGTTGTTGCTAAGCAATGTCTGTATGATGTGAAATAGGGATGTATTAAGTAGACTGTGTGGCCTAATGGATAAGGTGTCTGACTTTGAATCTGAAAATTGTGTGTTTGAGTCCCTTCGTGGTTGTTAAATTTCCTTAGCTCAGCTAATTTGAAGATGTTTGCAATTTCCCAAACTAAGGCATTGGTCTTGTTGCTTGGACATTGTTATTCAACTTGAATAATCTTAGACTGCAAGGCCTGAGAAATATTGTGTCTGATTCTGCATCGCAAGATTGAGGGAAAAGGTCTCTTCTTACTTGTTAAATATCACTAGCTTTCCTCATTTGGACAGGATCACAACTTTGATGTCTACTGTTGCATAGCAAAGTCTGTATGATATCAAATAGGGTCGTTTAATTTCATTAGCTCAGCTAATTTGTACATGTTTGCAATTTCCCTAAATATGGCATTGGTCTTGTTGCTTTGAAAAGCTTGGACATTGTTGTTCAACTTTAATAATCTAAGACTGCAAGGCCTGAGAATTATTGTGTCTGAATCTGCATCGCAAGATTGAAGGAAAGAGTATCTTTGTACTTGTTAAATATCATTAGCTTTCCTCATTCGGACAGGTTCACAACTTTGATGTCTGTTGTTGCTAAGCAATGTCTGTATGATGTGAAATAGGGATATATTAAGTAGACTGTGTGGCCTAATGGATAAGGTGTCTGACTTTGAATCCGAAAATAGTGGTTTTGAGTCCCTTCGTGGTTGTTAAATTTCCTTAGCTCAGCTAATTTGAAGATGTTTGCAATTTCCCAAACTAAGGCATTGGTCTTGTTGCTTGGACATTGTTATTCAACTTTAATAATCTTAGACTGCAAGGCCTGAGAAATATTGTGTCTGATTCTGCATCGCAAGATTGAGGGAAAAGGTCTCTTCTTACTTGTTAAATATCACTAGCTTTCCTCATTTGGACAGGATCACAACTTTGATGTCTACTGTTGCATAGCAAAGTCTGTATGATATCAAATAGGGTCGTTTAATTTCATTAGCTCAGCTAATTAGTACATGTTTGCAATTTCCCTAAATATGGCATTGGTCTTGTTGCTTTGAAAAGCTTGGACATTGTTGTTCAACTTTAATAATCTAAGACTGCAAGGCCTGAGAATTATTGTGTCTTAATCTGCATCGCAAGATTGAAGGAAAGAGTATCTTTGTACTTGTTAAATATCATTAGCTTTCCTCATTCGGACAGGTTCACAACTTTGATGTCTGTTGTTGCTAAGCAATGTCTGTATGATGTCAAATAGGGATGTATCATGTAGACTGCGTGGCCTAATGGATAAGGCGTCTGACTTCGAATCAGAAGATTGAGGGTTCGAGTCCCTTTGTGGTTGTTTAGTTTAATTTAGCTCAGCTAATTTGAACATGTTTGCAATTTCCCAAACTAAGGCATTGGTCTTGTTGCTTGGACATTGTTATTCAACTTTAATAATCTTAGACTGCAAGGCCTGAGAAATATTGTGTATGATTCTGCATCGCAAGATTGAGGGAAATAGTCTCTTCGTACTTGTTAAATATCACTAGCTTTCCTCATTTGGACAGGATCACAACTTTGATGTCTACTGTTGCATAGCAAAGTCTGTATGATATCAAATAGGGTCGTTTAATTTCATTAGCTCAGCTAATTTGTACATGTTTGCAATTTCCCTAAATATGGCATTGGTCTTGTTGCTTTGAAAAGCTTGGACATTGTTGTTCAACTTTAATAATCTAAGACTGCAAGGCCTGAGAATTATTGTGTCTTAATCTGCATCGCAAGATTGAAGGAAAGAGTATCTTTGTACTTGTTAAATATCATTAGCTTTCCTCATTCGGACAGGTTCACAACTTTGATGTCTGTTGTTGCTAAGCAATGTCTGTATGATGTGAAATAGGGATGTATTAAGTAGACTGTGTGGCCTAATGGATAAGGTGTCTGACTTTGAATCTGAAAATTTTGGGTTTGAGTCCCTTCGTGGTTGTTAAATTTCCTTAGCTCAGCTAATTTGAAGATGTTTGCAATTTCCCAAACTAAGGCATTGGTCTTGTTGCTTGGACATTGTTATTCAACTTTAATAATCTTAGACTGCAAGGCCTGAGAAATATTGTGTCTGATTCTGCATCGCAAGATTGAGGGAAAAGGTCTCTTCTTACTTGTTAAATATCACTAGCTTTCCTCATTTGGACAGGATCACAACTTTGATGTCTACTGTAGCATAGCAAAGTCTGTATGATATCAAATAGGGTCGTTTAAATTCATTAGCTCAGCTAATTTGTACATGTTTGCAATTTCCCTAAATATGGCATTGGTCTTGTTGCTTTGAAAAGCTTGGACATTGTTGTTCAACTTTAATAATCTAAGACTGCAAGGCCTGAGAATTATTGTGTCTTAATCTGCATCGCAAGATTGAAGGAAAGAGTATCTTTGTACTTGTTAAATATCATTAGCTTTCCTCATTCGGACAGGTTCACAACTTTGATGTCTGTTGTTGCTAAGCAATGTCTGTATGATGTGAAATAGGGATGTATTAAGTAGACTGTGTGGCCTAATGGATAAGGTGTCTGACTTTGAATCTGAAAATTGTGGGTTTGAGTCCCTTCGTGGTTGTTAAATTTCCTTAGCTCAGCTAATTTGAAGATGTTTGCAATTTCCCAAACTAAGGCATTGGTCTTGTTGCTTGGACATTGTTATTCAACTTGAATAATCTTAGACTGCAAGGCCTGAGAAATATTGTGTCCGATTCTGCATCGCAAGATTGAGGGAAAAGGTCTCTTCTTACTTGTTAAATATCACTAGCTTTCCTCATTTGGACAGGATCACAACTTTGATGTCTACTGTTGCATAGCAAAGTCTGTATGATATCAAATAGGGTCGTTTAATTTCATTAGCTCAGCTAATTTGTACATGTTTGCAATTTCCCTAAATATGGCATTGGTCTTGTTGCTTTGAAAAGCTTGGACATTGTTGTTCAACTTTAATAATCTAAGACTGCAAGGCCTGAGAATTATTGTGTCTTAATCTGCATCGCAAGATTGAAGGAAAGAGTATCTTTGTACTTGTTAAATATCATTAGCTTTCCTCATTCGGACAGGTTCACAACTTTGATGTCTGTTGTTGCTAAGCAATGTCTGTATGATGTGAAATAGGGATGTATTAAGTAGACTGTGTGGCCTAATGGATAAGGTGTCTGACTTTGAATCTGAAAATTTTGGGTTTGAGTCCCTTCGTGGTTGTTTAGTTTAATTTAGCTCAGCTAATTTGAACATGTTTGCAATTTCCCAAACTAAGGCATTGGTCTTGTTGCTTGGACATTGTTATTCAACTTTAATAATCTTAGACTGCAAGGCCTGAGAAATATTGTGTCTGATTCTGCATCGCAAGATTGAGGGAAAAGGTCTCTTCTTACTTGTTAAATATCACTAGCTTTCCTCATTTGGACAGGATCACAACTTTGATGTCTACTGTAGCATAGCAAAGTCTGTATGATATCAAATAGGGTCGTTTAATTTCATTAGCTCAGCTAATTTGTACATGTTTGCAATTTCCCTAAATATGGCATTGGTCTTGTTGCTTTGAAAAGCTTGGACATTGTTGTTCAACTTTAATAATCTAAGACTGCAAGGCCTGAGAATTATTGTGTCTGAATCTGCATCGCAAGATTGAAGAAAAGAGTATCTTTGTACTTGTTAAATATCATTAGCTTTCCTCATTCGGACAGGTTCACAACTTTGATGTCTGTTGTTGCTAAGCAATGTCTGTATGATGTCAAATAGGGATGTATCACGTAGACTGTGTGGCCTAATGGATAAGGCGTCTGACTTCAAATCAGAAGATTGAGGGTTGGAGTCCCTTCGTGGTTGTTTAGTTTCATTTAGCTCAGCTAATTTGAAGATGTTTGCAATTTCCCAAACTAAGGCATTGGTCTTGTTGCTTGGACATTGTTATTCAACTTTAATAATCTTAGACTGCAAGGCCTGAGAAATATTGTGTATGATTCTGCATCGCAAGATTGAGGGAAATAGTCTCTTCGTACTTGTTAAATATCACTAGCTTTCCTCATTTGGACAGGATCACAACTTTGATGTCTACTGTAGCATAGCAAAGTCTGTATGATATCAAATAGGGTCGTTTAATTTCATTAGCTCAGCTAATTTGTACATGTTTGCAATTTCCCTAAATATGGCATTGGTCTTGTTGCTTTGAAAAGATTGGACATTGTTGTTCAACTTTAATAATCTAAGACTGCAAGGCCTGAGAATTATTGTGTCTGAATCTGCATCGCAAGATTGAAGGAAAGAGTATCTTTGTACTTGTTAAATATCATTAGCTTTCCTCATTCGGACAGGTTCACAACTTTGATGTCTGTTGTTGCTAAGCAATGTCTGTATGATGTGAAATAGGGATATATTAATTAGACTGTGTGGCATAATGGATAAGGTGTCTGACTTTGAATCCGAAAATAGTGGTTTTGAGTCCCTTCGTGGTTGTTAAATTTCCTTAGCTCAGCTAATTTGAAGATGTTTGCAATTTCCCAAACTAAGGCATTGGTCTTGTTGCTTGGACATTGTTATTCAACTTTAATAATCTTAGACTGCAAGGCCTGAGAAATATTGTGTCTGATTCTGCATCGCAAGATTGAGGGAAAAGGTCTCTTCTTACTTGTTAAATATCACTAGCTTTCCTCATTTGGACAGGATCACAACTTTGATGTCTACTGTTGCATAGCAAAGTCTGTATGATATCAAATAGGGTCGTTTAATTTCATTAGCTCAGCTAATTTGTACATGTTTGCAATTTCCCTAAATATGGCATTGGTCTTGTTGCTTTGAAAAGCTTGGACATTGTTGTTCAACTTTAATAATCTAAGACTGCAAGGCTTGAGAATTATTGTGTCTGAATCTGCATCGCAAGATTGAACAAAAGAGTATCTTTGTACTTGTTAAATATCATTAGCTTTCCTCATTCGGACAGGTTCACAACTTTGATGTCTGTTGTTGCTAAGCAATGTCTGTATGATGTCAAATAGGGATGTATCATGTAGACTGCGTGGCCTAATGGATAAGGCGTCTGACTTCGAATCAGAAGATTGAGGGTTCGAGTCCCTTCGTGGTTGTTTAGTTTAATTTAGCTCAGCAAATTTGAAGATGTTTGCAATTTCCCAAACTAAGGCATTGGTCTTGTTGCTTGGACATTGTTATTCAACTTTAATAATCTTAGACTGCAAGGCCTGAGAAATATTGTGTCTGATTCTGCATCGCAAGATTGAGGGAAAAGGTCTCTTCTTACTTGTTAAATATCACTAGCTTTCCTCATTTGGACAGGATCACAACTTTGATGTCTACTGTTGCATAGCAAAGTCTGTATGATATCAAATAGGGTCGTTTAATTTCATTAGCTCAGCTAATTTGTACATGTTTGCAATTTCCCTAAATATGGCATTGGTCTTGTTGCTTTGAAAAGCTTGGACATTGTTGTTCAACTTTAATAATCTAAGACTGCAAGGCTTGAGAATTATTGTGTCTGAATCTGCATCGCAAGATTGAACAAAAGAGTATCTTTGTACTTGTTAAATATCATTAGCTTTCCTCATTCGGACAGGTTCACAACTTTGATGTCTGTTGTTGCTAAGCAATGTCTGTATGATGTCAAATAGGGATGTATCATGTAGACTGCGTGGCCTAATCGATAAGGCGTCTGACTTCGAATCAGAAGATTGAGGGTTCGAGTCCCTTCGTGGTTGTTTAGTTTAATTTAGCTCAGCTAATTTGAAGATGTTTGCAATTTCCCAAACTAAGGCATTGGTCTTGTTGCTTGGACATTGTTATTCAACTTTAATAATCTTAGACTGCAAGGCCTGAGAAATATTGTGTATGATTCTGCATCGCAAGATTGAGGGAAATAGTCTCTTCGTACTTGTTAAATATCACTAGCTTTCCTCATTTGGACAGGATCACAACTTTGATGTCTACTGTTGCATAGCAAAGTCTGTATGATATCAAATAGGGTCGTTTAATTTCATTAGCTCAGCTAATTTGTACATGTTTGCAATTTCCCTAAATATGGCATTGGTCTTGTTGCTTTGAAAAGCTTGGACATTGTTGTTCAACTTTAATAATCTAAGACTGCAAGGCCTGAGAATTATTGTGTCTGAATCTGCATCGCAAGATTGAAGGAAAGAGTATCTTTGTACTTGTTAAATATCATTAGCTTTCCTCATTCGGACAGGTTCACAACTTTGATGTCTGTTGTTGCTAAGCAATGTCTGTATGATGTGAAATAGGGATGTATTAAGTAGACTGTGTGGCCTAATGGATAAGGTGTCTGACTTTGAATCTGAAAATTGTGGGTTTGAGTCCCTTCGTGGTTGTTAAATTTCCTTAGCTCAGCTAATTTGAAGATGTTTGCAATTTCCCAAACTAAGGCATTGGTCTTGTTGCTTGGACATTGTTATTCAACTTTAATAATCTTAGACTGCAAGGCCTGAGAAATATTGTGTCTGATTCTGCATCGCAAGATTGAGGGAAAAGGTCTCTTCTTACTTGTTAAATATCACTAGCTTTCCTCATTTGGACAGGATCACAACTTTGATGTCTACTGTAGCATAGCAAAGTCTGTATGATATCAAATAGGGTCGTTTAATTTCATTAGCTCAGCTAATTTGTACATGTTTGCAATTTCCCTAAATATGGCATTGGTCTTGTTGCTTTGAAAAGCTTGGACATTGTTGTTCAACTTTAATAATCTAAGACTGCAAGGCCTGAGAATTATTGTGTCTGAATCTGCATCGCAAGATTGAAGAAAAGAGTATCTTTGTACTTGTTAAATATCATTAGCTTTCCTCATTCGGACAGGTTCACAACTTTGATGTCTGTTGTTGCTAAGCAATGTCTGTATGATGTCAAATAGGGATGTATCACGTAGACTGTGTGGCCTAATGGATAAGGCGTCTGACTTCGAATCAGAAGATTGAGGGTTGGAGTCCCTCCGTGGTTGTTTAGTTTCATTTAGCTCAGCTAATTTGAAGATGTTTGCAATTTCCCAAACTAAGGCATTGGTCTTGTTGCTTGGACATTGTTATTCAACTTTAATAATCTTAGACTGCAAGGCCTGAGAAATATTGTGTATGATTCTGCATCGCAAGATTGAGGGAAATAGTCTCTTCGTACTTGTTAAATATCACTAGCTTTCCTCATTTGGACAGGATCACAACTTTGATGTCTACTGTTGCATAGCAAAGTCTGTATGATATCAAATAGGGTCGTTTAATTTCATTAGCTCAGCTAATTTGTACATGTTTGCAATTTCCCTAAATATGGCATTGGTCTTGTTGCTTTGAAAAGATTGGACATTGTTGTTCAACTTTAATAATCTAAGACTGCAAGGCCTGAGAATTATTGTGTCTGAATCTGCATCGCAAGATTGAAGGAAAGAGTATCTTTGTACTTGTTAAATATCATTAGCTTTCCTCATTCGGACAGGTTCACAACTTTGATGTCTGTTGTTGCTAAGCAATGTCTGTATGATGTGAAATAGGGATATATTAATTAGACTGTGTGGCATAATGGATAAGGTGTCTGACTTTGAATCCGAAAATAGTGGTTTTGAGTCCCTTCGTGGTTGTTAAATTTCCTTAGCTCAGCTAATTTGAAGATGTTTGCAATTTCCCAAACTAAGGAATTGGTCTTGTTGCTTGGACATTGTTATTCAACTTTAATAATCTTAGACTGCAAGGCCTGAGAAATATTGTGTCTGATTCTGCATCGCAAGATTGAGGGAAAAGGTCTCTTCTTACTTGTTAAATATCACTAGCTTTCCTCATTTGGACAGGATCACAACTTTGATGTCTACTGTTGCATAGCAAAGTCTGTATGATATCAAATAGGGTCGTTTAATTTCATTAGCTCAGCTAATTTGTACATGTTTGCAATTTCCCTAAATATGGCATTGGTCTTGTTGCTTTGAAAAGCTTGGACATTGTTGTTCAACTTTAATAATCTAAGACTGCAAGGCTTGAGAATTATTGTGTCTGAATCTGCATCGCAAGATTGAACAAAAGAGTATCTTTGTACTTGTTAAATATCATTAGCTTTCCTCATTCGGACAGGTTCACAACTTTGATGTCTGTTGTTTCTAAGCAATGTCTGTATGATGTCAAATAGGGATGTATCATGTAGACTGCGTGGCCTAATGGATAAGGCGTCTGACTTCGAATCAGAAGATTGAGGGTTCGAGTCCCTTCGTGGTTGTTTAGTTTAATTTAGCTCAGCTAATTTGAAGATGTTTGCAATTTCCCAAACTAAGGCATTGGTCTTGTTGCTTGGACATTGTTATTCAACTTTAATAATCTTAGACTGCAAGGCCTGAGAAATATTGTGTCTGATTCTGCATCGCAAGATTGAGGGAAAAGGTCTCTTCTTACTTGTTAAATATCACTAGCTTTCCTCATTTGGACAGGATCACAACTTTGATGTCTACTGTTGCATAGCAAAGTCTGTATGATATCAAATAGGGTCGTTTAATTTCATTAGCTCAGCTAATTTGTACATGTTTGCAATTTCCCTAAATATGGCATTGGTCTTGTTGCTTTGAAAAGCTTGGACATTGTTGTTCAACTTTAATAATCTAAGACTGCAAGGCTTGAGAATTATTGTGTCTGAATCTGCATCGCAAGATTGAACAAAAGAGTATCTTTGTACTTGTTAAATATCATTAGCTTTCCTCATTCGGACAGGTTCACAACTTTGATGTCTGTTGTTGCTAAGCAATGTCTGTATGATGTCAAATAGGGATGTATCATGTAGACTGCGTGGCCTAATGGATAAGGCGTCTGACTTCGAATCAGAAGATTGAGGGTTCGAGTCCCTTCGTGGTTGTTTAGTTTAATTTAGCTCAGCTAATTTGAAGATGTTTGCAATTTCCCAAACTAAGGCATTGGTCTTGTTGCTTGGACATTGTTATTCAACTTTAATAATCTTAGACTGCAAGGCCTGAGAAATATTGTGTATGATTCTGCATCGCAAGATTGAGGGAAATAGTCTCTTCGTACTTGTTAAATATCACTAGCTTTCCTCATTTGGACAGGATCACAACTTTGATGTCTACTGTTGCATAGCAAAGTCTGTATGATATCAAATAGGGTCGTTTAATTTCATTAGCTCAGCTAATTTGTACATGTTTGCAATTTCCCTAAATATGACATTGGTCTTGTTGCTTTGAAAAGCTTGGACATTGTTGTTCAACTTTAATAATCTAAGACTGCAAGGCCTGAGAATTATTGTGTCTGAATCTGCATCGCAAGATTGAAGGAAAGAGTATCTTTGTACTTGTTAAATATCATTAGCTTTCCTCATTCGGACAGGTTCACAACTTTGATGTCTGTTGTTGCTAAGCAATGTCTGTATGATGTGAAATAGGGATGTATTAAGTAGACTGTGTGGCCTAATGGATAAGGTGTCTGACTTTGAATCTGAAAATTGTGGGTTTGAGTCCCTTCGTGGTTGTTAAATTTCCTTAGCTCAGCTAATTTGAAGATGTTTGCAATTTCCCAAACTAAGGCATTGGTCTTGTTGCTTGGACATTGTTATTCAACTTTAATAATCTTAGACTGCAAGGCCTGAGAAATATTGTGTCTGATTCTGCATCGCAAGATTGAGGGAAAAGGTCTCTTCTTACTTGTTAAATATCACTAGCTTTCCTCATTTGGACAGGATCACAACTTTGATGTCTACTGTAGCATAGCAAAGTCTGTATGATATCAAATAGGGTCGTTTAATTTCATTAGCTCAGCTAATTTGTACATGTTTGCAATTTCCCTAAATATGGCATTGGTCTTGTTGCTTTGAAAAGCTTGGACATTGTTGTTCAACTTTAATAATCTAAGACTGCAAGGCCTGAGAATTATTGTGTCTGAATCTGCATCGCAAGATTGAAGAAAAGAGTATCTTTGTACTTGTTAAATATCATTAGCTTTCCTCATTCGGACAGGTTCACAACTTTGATGTCTGTTGTTGCTAAGCAATGTCTGTATGATGTCAAATAGGGATGTATCACGTAGACTGTGTGGCCTAATGGATAAGGCGTCTGACTTCGAATCAGAAGATTGAGGGTTGGAGTCCCTTCGTGGTTGTTTAGTTTCATTTAGCTCAGCTAATTTGAAGATGTTTGCAATTTCCCAAACTAAGGCATTGGTCTTGTTGCTTGGACATTGTTATTCAACTTTAATAATCTTAGACTGCAAGGCCTGAGAAATATTGTGTATGATTCTGCATCGCAAGATTGAGGGAAATAGTCTCTTCGTACTTGTTAAATATCACTAGCTTTCCTCATTTGGACAGGATCACAACTTTGATGTCTACTGTTGCATAGCAAAGTCTGTATGATATCAAATAGGGTCGTTTAATTTCATTAGCTCAGCTAATTTGTACATGTTTGCAATTTCCCTAAATATGGCATTGGTCTTGTTGCTTTGAAAAGATTGGACATTGTTGTTCAACTTTAATAATCTAAGATTGCAAGGCCTGAGAATTATTGTGTCTGAATCTGCATCGCAAGATTGAAGGAAAGAGTATCTTTGTACTTGTTAAATATCATTAGCTTTCCTCATTCGGACAGGTTCACAACTTTGATGTCTGTTGTTGCTAAGCAATGTCTGTATGATGTGAAATAGGGATATATTAATTAGACTGTGTGGCATAATGGATAAGGTGTCTGACTTTGAATCCGAAAATAGTGGTTTTGAGTCCCTTCGTGGTTGTTAAATTTCCTTAGCTCAGCTAATTTGAAGATGTTTGCAATTTCCCAAACTAAGGCATTGGTCTTGTTGCTTGGACATTGTTATTCAACTTTAATAATCTTAGACTGCAAGGCCTGAGAAATATTGTGTCTGATTCTGCATCGCAAGATTGAGGGAAAAGGTCTCTTCTTACTTGTTAAATATCACTAGCTTTCCTCATTTGGACAGGATCACAACTTTGATGTCTACTGTTGCATAGCAAAGTCTGTATGATATCAAATAGGGTCGTTTAATTTCATTAGCTCAGCTAATTTGTACATGTTTGCAATTTCCCTAAATATGGCATTGGTCTTGTTGCTTTGAAAAGCTTGGACATTGTTGTTCAACTTTAATAATCTAAGACTGCAAGGCTTGAGAATTATTGTGTCTGAATCTGCATCGCAAGATTGAACAAAAGAGTATCTTTGTACTTGTTAAATATCATTAGCTTTCCTCATTCGGACAGGTTCACAACTTTGATGTCTGTTGTTGCTAAGCAATGTCTGTATGATGTCAAATAGGGATGTATCATGTAGACTGCGTGGCCTAATGGATAAGGCGTCTGACTTCGAATCAGAAGATTGAGGGTTGGAGTCCCTTCGTGGTTGTTTAGTTTAATTTAGCTCAGCTAATTTGAAGATGTTTGCAATTTCCCAAACTAAGGCATTGGTCTTGTTGCTTGGACATTGTTATTCAACTTTAATAATCTTAGACTGCAAGGCCTGAGAAATATTGTGTCTGATTCTGCATCGCAAGATTGAGGGAAAAGGTCTCTTCTTACTTGTTAAATATCACTAGCTTTCCTCATTTGGACAGGATCACAACTTTGATGTCTACTGTTGCATAGCAAAGTCTGTATGATATCAAATAGGGTCGTTTAATTTCATTAGCTCAGCTAATTTGTACATGTTTGCAATTTCCCTAAATATGGCATTGGTCTTGTTGCTTTGAAAAGCTTGGACATTGTTGTTCAACTTTAATAATCTAAGACTGCAAGGCTTGAGAATTATTGTGTCTGAATCTGCATCGCAAGATTGAACAAAAGAGTATCTTTGTACTTGTTAAATATCATTAGCTTTCCTCATTCGGACAGGTTCACAACTTTGATGTCTGTTGTTGCTAAGCAATGTCTGTATGATGTCAAATAGGGATGTATCATGTAGACTGCGTGGCCTAATGGATAAGGCGTCTGACTTCGAATCAGAAGATTGAGGGTTCGAGTCCCTTCGTGGTTGTTTAGTTTAATTTAGCTCAGCGAATTTGAAGATGTTTGCAATTTCCCAAACTAAGGCATTGGTCTTGTTGCTTGGACATTGTTATTCAACTTTAATAATCTTAGACTGCAAGGCCTGAGAAATATTGTGTATGATTCTGCATCGCAAGATTGAGGGAAATAGTCTCTTCGTACTTGTTAAATATCACTAGCTTTCCTCATTTGGACAGGATCACAACTTTGATGTCTACTGTTGCATAGCAAAGTCTGTATGATATCAAATAGGGTCGTTTAATTTCATTAGCTCAGCTAATTTGTACATGTTTGCAATTTCCCTAAATATGGCATTGGTCTTGTTGCTTTGAAAAGCTTGGACATTGTTGTTCAACTTTAATAATCTAAGACTGCAAGGCCTGAGAATTATTGTGTCTGAATCTGCATCGCAAGATTGAAGGAAAGAGTATCTTTGTACTTGTTAAATATCATTAGCTTTCCTCATTCGGACAGGTTCACAACTTTGATGTCTGTTGTTGCTAAGCAATGTCTGTATGATGTGAAATAGGGATATATTAAGTAGACTGTGTGGCCTAATGGATAAGGTGTCTGACTTTGAATCCGAAAATAGTGGTTTTGAGTCCCTTCGTGGTTGTTAAATTTCCTTAGCTCAGCTAATTTGAAGATGTTTGCAATTTCCCAAACTAAGGCATTGGTCTTGTTGCTTGGACATTGTTATTCAACTTTAATAATCTTAGACTGCAAGGCCTGAGAAATATTGTGTCTGATTCTGCATCGCAAGATTGAGGGAAAAGGTCTCTTCTTACTTGTTAAATATCACTAGCTTTCCTCATTTGGACAGGATCACAACTTTGATGTCTACTGTAGCATAGCAAAGTCTGTATGATATCAAATAGGGTCGTTTAATTTCATTAGCTCAGCTAATTTGTACATGTTTGCAATTTCCCTAAATATGGCATTGGTCTTGTTGCTTTGAAAAGCTTGGACATTGTTGTTCAACTTTAATAATCTAAGACTGCAAGGCCTGAGAATTATTGTGTCTGAATCTGCATCGCAAGATTGAAGAAAAGAGTATCTTTGTACTTGTTAAATATCATTAGCTTTCCTCATTCGGACAGGTTCACAACTTTGATGTCTGTTGTTGCTAAGCAATGTCTGTATGATGTCAAATAGGGATGTATCACGTAGACTGTGTGGCCTAATGGATAAGGCGTCTGACTTCGAATCAGAAGATTGAGGGTTGGAGTCCCTTCGTGGTTGTTTAGTTTCATTTAGCTCAGCTAATTTGAAGATGTTTGCAATTTCCCAAACTAAGGCATTGGTCTTGTTGCTTGGACATTGTTATTCAACTTTAATAATCTTAGACTGCAAGGCCTGAGAAATATTGTGTATGATTCTGCATCGCAAGATTGAGGGAAATAGTCTCTTCGTACTTGTTAAATATCACTAGCTTTCCTCATTTGGACAGGATCACAACTTTGATGTCTACTGTTGCATAGCAAAGTCTGTATGATATCAAATAGGGTCGTTTAATTTCATTAGCTCAGCTAATTTGTACATGTTTGCAATTTCCCTAAATATGGCATTGGTCTTGTTGCTTTGAAAAGCTTGGACATTGTTGTTCAACTTTAATAATCTAAGACTGCAAGGCCTGAGAATTATTGTGTCTGAATCTGCATCGCAAGATTGAACAAAAGAGTATCTTTGTACTTGTTAAATATCATTAGCTTTCCTCATTCGGACAGGTTCACAACTTTGATGTCTGTTGTTGCTAAGCAATGTCTGTATGATGTCAAATAGGGATGTATCATGTAGACTGCGTGGCCTAATGGATAAGGCGTCTGACTTCGAATCAGAAGATTGACGGTTGGAGTCCCTTCGTGGTTGTTTAGTTTAATTTAGCTCAGCTAATTTGAAGATGTTTGCAATTTCCCAAACTAAGGCATTGGTCTTGTTGCTTGGACATTGTTATTCAACTTTAATAATCTTAGACTGCAAGGCCTGAGAAATATTGTGTATGATTCTGCATCGCAAGATTGAGGGAAATAGTCTCTTCGTACTTGTTAAATATCACTAGCTTTCCTCATTTGGACAGGATCACAACTTTGATGTCTACTGTTGCATAGCAAAGTCTGTATGATATCAAATAGGGTCGTTTAATTTCATTAGCTCAGCTAATTTGTACATGTTTGCAATTTCCCTAAATATGGCATTGGTCTTGTTGCTTTGAAAAGCTTGGACATTGTTGTTCAACTTTAATAATCTAAGACTGCAAGGCCTGAGAATTATTGTGTCTGAATCTGCATCGCAAGATTGAAGGAAAGAGTATCTTTGTACTTGTTAAATATCATTAGCTTTCCTCATTCGGACAGGTTCACAACTTTGATGTCTGTTGTTGCTAAGCAATGTCTGTATGATGTGAAATAGGGATATATTAAGTAGACTGTGTGGCCTAATGGATAAGGTGTCTGACTTTGAATCCGAAAATAGTGGTTTTGAGTCCCTTCGTGGTTGTTAAATTTCCTTAGCTCAGCTAATTTGAAGATGTTTGCAATTTCCCAAACTAAGGCATTGGTCTTGTTGCTTGGACATTGTTATTCAACTTTAATACTCTAAGACTGCAAGGCCTGAGAAATATTGTGTATGATTCTGCATCGCAAGATTGAGGGAAATAGTCTCTTCGTACTTGTTAAATATCACTAGCTTTCCTCATTTGGACAAGATCACAACTTTGATGTCTACTGTTGCATAGCAAAGTCTGTATGATATCAAATAGGGTCGTTTAATTTCATTAGCTCAGCTAATTTGTACATGTTTGCAATTTCCCTAAATATGGCATTGGTCTTGTTGCTTTGAAAAGCTTGGACATTGTTGTTCAACTTTAATAATCTAAGACTGCAAGGCCTGAGAATTATTGTGTCTGAATCTGCATCGCAAGATTGAAGGAAAGAGTATCTTTGTACTTGTTAAATATCATTAGCTTTCCTCATTCGGACAGGTTCACAACTTTGATGTCTGTTGTTGCTAAGCAATGTCTGTATGATGTGAAATAGGGATGTATTAAGTAGACTGTGTGGCCTAATGGATAAGGTGTCTGACTTTGAATCTGAAAATTGTGGGTTTGAGTCCCTTCGTGGTTGTTAAATTTCCTTAGCTCAGCTAATTTGAAGATGTTTGCAATTTCCCAAACTAAGGCATTGGTCTTGTTGCTTGGACATTGTTATTCAACTTTAATAATCTTAGAAGCAAGGCCTGAGAAATATTGTGTCTGATTCTGCATCGCAAGATTGAGGGAAAAGGTCTCTTCTTACTTGTTAAATATCACTAGCTTTCCTCATTTGGACAGGATCACAACTTTGATGTCTACTGTAGCATAGCAAAGTCTGTATGATATCAAATAGGGTCGTTTAATTTCATTAGCTCAGCTAATTTGTACATGTTTGCAATTTCCCTAAATATGGCATTGGTCTTGTTGCTTTGAAAAGCTTGGACATTGTTGTTCAACTTTAATAATCTAAGACTGCAAGGCTTGAGAATTATTGTGTCTGAATCTGCATCGCAAGATTGAACAAAAGAGTATCTTTGTACTTGTTAAATATCATTAGCTTTCCTCATTCGGACAGGTTCACAACTTTGATGTCTGTTGTTGCTAAGCAATGTCTGTATGATGTCAAATAGGGATGTATCATGTAGACTGCGTGGCCTAATGGATAAGGCGTCTGACTTCGAATCAGAAGATTGAGGGTTCGAGTCCCTTCGTGGTTGTTTAGTTTAATTTAGCTCAGCTAATTTGAAGATGTTTGCAATTTCCCAAACTAAGGCATTGGTCTTGTTGCTTGGACATTGTTATTCAACTTTAATAATCTTAGACCGCAAGGCCTGAGAAATATTGTGTCTGATTCTGCATCGCAAGATTGAGGGAAAAGGTCTCTTCTTACTTGTTAAATATCACTAGCTTTCCTCATTTGGACAGGATCACAACTTTGATGTCTACTGTAGCATAGCAAAGTCTGTATGATATCAAATAGGGTCGTTTAATTTCATTAGCTCAGCTAATTTGTACATGTTTGCAATTTCCCTAAATATGGCATTGGTCTTGTTGCTTTGAAAAGCTTGGACATTGTTGTTCAACTTTAATAATCTAAGACTGCAAGGCCTGAGAATTATTGTGTCTGAATCTGCATCGCAAGATTGAAGAAAAGAGTATCTTTGTACTTGTTAAATATCATTAGCTTTCCTCATTCGGACAGGTTCACAACTTTGATGTCTGTTGTTGCTAAGCAATGTCTGTATGATGTCAAATAGGGATGTATCACGTAGACTGTGTGGCCTAATGGATAAGGCGTCTGACTTCGAATCAGAAGATTGAGGGTTGGAGTCCCTTCGTGGTTGTTTAGTTTCATTTAGCTCAGCTAATTTGAAGATGTTTGCAATTTCCCAAACTAAGGCATTGGTCTTGTTGCTTGGACATTGTTATTCAACTTTAATAATCTTAGACTGCAAGGCCTGAGAAATATTGTGTATGATTCTGCATCGCAAGATTGAGGGAAATAGTCTCTTCGTACTTGTTAAATATCACTAGCTTTCCTCATTTGGACAGGATCACAACTTTGATGTCTACTGTTGCATAGCAAAGTCTGTATGATATCAAATAGGGTCGTTTAATTTCATTAGCTCAGCTAATTTGTACATGTTTGCAATTTCCCTAAATATGGCATTGGTCTTGTTGCTTTGAAAAGCTTGGACATTGTTGTTCAACTTTAATAATCTAAGACTGCAAGGCCTGAGAATTATTGTGTCTGAATCTGCATCGCAAGATTGAAGGAAAGAGTATCTTTGTACTTGTTAAATATCATTAGCTTTCCTCATTCGGACAGGTTCACAACTTTGATGTCTGTTGTTGCTAAGCAATGTCTGTATGATGTGAAATAGGGATATATTAATTAGACTGTGTGGCATAATGGATAAGGTGTCTGACTTTGAATCCGAAAATAGTGGTTTTGAGTCCCTTCGTGGTTGTTAAATTTCCTTAGCTCAGCTAATTTGAAGATGTTTGCAATTTCCCAAACTAAGGCATTGGTCTTGTTGCTTGGACATTGTTATTCAACTTTAATAATCTTAGACTGCAAGGCCTGAGAAATATTGTGTCTGATTCTGCATCGCAAGATTGAGGGAAAAGGTCTCTTCTTACTTGTTAAATATCACTAGCTTTCCTCATTTGGACAGGATCACAACTTTGATGTCTACTGTTGCATAGCAAAGTCTGTATGATATCAAATAGGGTCGTTTAATTTCATTAGCTCAGCTAATTTGTACATGTTTGCAATTTCCCTAAATATGGCATTGGTCTTGTTGCTTTGAAAAGCTTGGACATTGTTGTTCAACTTTAATAATCTAAGACTGCAAGGCTTGAGAATTATTGTGTCTGAATCTGCATCGCAAGATTGAACAAAAGAGTATCTTTGTACTTGTTAAATATCATTAGCTTTCCTCATTCGGACAGGTTCACAACTTTGATGTCTGTTGTTGCTAAGCAATGTCTGTAGGATGTCAAATAGGGATGTATCATGTAGACTGCGTGGCCTAATGGATAAGGCGTCTGACTTCGAATCAGAAGATTGAGGGTTCGAGTCCCTTCGTGGTTGTTTAGTTTAATTTAGCTCAGCTAATTTGAAGATGTTTGCAATTTCCCAAACTAAGGCATTGGTCTTGTTGCTTGGACATTGTTATTCAACTTTAATAATCTTAGACTGCAAGGCCTGAGAAATATTGTGTATGATTCTGCATCGCAAGATTGAGGGAAATAGTCTCTTCGTACTTGTTAAATATCACTAGCTTTCCTCATTTGGACAGGATCACAACTTTGATGTCTACTGTTGCATAGCAAAGTCTGTATGATATCAAATAGGGTCGTTTAATTTCATTAGCTCAGCTAATTTGTACATGTTTGCAATTTCCCTAAATATGGCATTGGTCTTGTTGCTTTGAAAAGCTTGGACATTGTTGTTCAACTTTAATAATCTAAGACTGCAAGGCCTGAGAATTATTGTGTCTGAATCTGCATCGCAAGATTGAAGGAAAGAGTATCTTTGTACTTGTTAAATATCATTAGCTTTCCTCATTCGGACAGGTTCACAACTTTGATGTCTGTTGTTGCTAAGCAATGTCTGTATGATGTGAAATAGGGATATATTAAGTAGACTGTGTGGCCTAATGGATAAGGTGTCTGACTTTGAATCCGAAAATAGTGGTTTTGAGTCCCTTCGTGGTTGTTAAATTTCCTTAGCTCAGCTAATTTGAAGATGTTTGCAATTTCCCAAACTAAGGCATTGGTCTTGTTGCTTGGACATTGTTATTCAACTTTAATAATCTTAGACTGCAAGGCCTGAGAAATATTGTGTATGATTCTGCATCGCAAGATTGAGGGAAATAGTCTCTTCGTACTTGTTAAATATCACTAGCTTTCCTCATTTGGACAGGATCACAACTTTGATGTCTACTGTTGCATAGCAAAGTCTGTATGATATCAAATAGGGTCGTTTAATTTCATTAGCTCAGCTAATTTGTACATGTTTGCAATTTCCCTAAATATGGCATTGGTCTTGTTGCTTTGAAAAGCTTGGACATTGTTGTTCAACTTTAATAATCTAAGACTGCAAGGCCTGAGAATTATTGTGTCTGAATCTGCATCGCAAGATTGAAGGAAAGAGTATCTTTGTACTTGTTAAATATCATTAGCTTTCCTCATTCGGACAGGTTCACAACTTTGATGTCTGTTGTTGCTAAGCAATGTCTGTATGATGTGAAATAGGGATATATTAATTAGACTGTGTGGCATAATGGATAAGGTGTCTGACTTTGAATCCGAAAATAGTGGTTTTGAGTCCCTTCGTGGTTGTTAAATTTCCTTAGCTCAGCTAATTTGAAGATGTTTGCAATTTCCCAAACTAAGGCATTGGTCTTGTTGCTTGGACATTGTTATTCAACTTTAATAATCTTAGACTGCAAGGCCTGAGAAATATTGTGTCTGATTCTGCATCGCAAGATTGAGGGAAAAGGTCTCTTCTTACTTGTTAAATATCACTAGCTTTCCTCATTTGGACAGGATCACAACTTTGATGTCTACTGTTGCATAGCAAAGTCTGTATGATATCAAATAGGGTCGTTTAATTTCATTAGCTCAGCTAATTTGTACATGTTTGCAATTTCCCTAAATATGGCATTGGTCTTGTTGCTTTGAAAAGCTTGGACATTGTTGTTCAACTTTAATAATCTAAGACTGCAAGGCTTGAGAATTATTGTGTCTGAATCTGCATCGCAAGATTGAACAAAAGAGTATCTTTGTACTTGTTAAATATCATTAGCTTTCCTCATTCGGACAGGTTCACAACTTTGATGTCTGTTGTTGCTAAGCAATGTCTGTAGGATGTCAAATAGGGATGTATCATGTAGACTGCGTGGCCTAATGGATAAGGCGTCTGACTTCGAATCAGAAGATTGAGGGTTCGAGTCCCTTCGTGGTTGTTTAGTTTAATTTAGCTCAGCTAATTTGAAGATGTTTGCAATTTCCCAAACTAAGGCATTGGTCTTGTTGCTTGGACATTGTTATTCAACTTTAATAATCTTAGACTGCAAGGCCTGAGAAATATTGTGTATGATTCTGCATCGCAAGATTGAGGGAAATAGTCTCTTCGTACTTGTTAAATATCACTAGCTTTCCTCATTTGGACAGGATCACAACTTTGATGTCTACTGTTGCATAGCAAAGTCTGTATGATATCAAATAGGGTCGTTTAATTTCATTAGCTCAGCTAATTTGTACATGTTTGCAATTTCCCTAAATATGGCATTGGTCTTGTTGCTTTGAAAAGCTTGGACATTGTTGTTCAACTTTAATAATCTAAGACTGCAAGGCCTGAGAATTATTGTGTCTGAATCTGCATCGCAAGATTGAAGGAAAGAGTATCTTTGTACTTGTTAAATATCATTAGCTTTCCTCATTCGGACAGGTTCACAACTTTGATGTCTGTTGTTGCTAAGCAATGTCTGTATGATGTGAAATAGGGATATATTAAGTAGACTGTGTGGCCTAATGGATAAGGTGTCTGACTTTGAATCCGAAAATAGTGGTTTTGAGTCCCTTCGTGGTTGTTAAATTTCCTTAGCTCAGCTAATTTGAAGATGTTTGCAATTTCCCAAACTAAGGCATTGGTCTTGTTGCTTGGACATTGTTATTCAACTTTAATAATCTTAGACTGCAAGGCCTGAGAAATATTGTGTATGATTCTGCATCGCAAGATTGAGGGAAATAGTCTCTTCGTACTTGTTAAATATCACTAGCTTTCCTCATTTGGACAGGATCACAACTTTGATGTCTACTGTTGCATAGCAAAGTCTGTATGATATCAAATAGGGTCGTTTAATTTCATTAGCTCAGCTAATTTGTACATGTTTGCAATTTCCCTAAATATGGCATTGGTCTTGTTGCTTTGAAAAGCTTGGACATTGTTGTTCAACTTTAATAATCTAAGACTGCAAGGCCTGAGAATTATTGTGTCTGAATCTGCATCGCAAGATTGAAGGAAAGAGTATCTTTGTACTTGTTAAATATCATTAGCTTTCCTCATTCGGACAGGTTCACAACTTTGATGTCTGTTGTTGCTAAGCAATGTCTGTATGATGTGAAATAGGGATATATTAATTAGACTGTGTGGCATAATGGATAAGGTGTCTGACTTTGAATCCGAAAATAGTGGTTTTGAGTCCCTTCGTGGTTGTTAAATTTCCTTAGCTCAGCTAATTTGAAGATGTTTGCAATTTCCCAAACTAAGGCATTGGTCTTGTTGCTTGGACATTGTTATTCAACTTTAATAATCTTAGACTGCAAGGCCTGAGAAATATTGTGTCTGATTCTGCATCGCAAGATTGAGGGAAAAGGTCTCTTCTTACTTGTTAAATATCACTAGCTTTCCTCATTTGGACAGGATCACAACTTTGATGTCTACTGTTGCATAGCAAAGTCTGTATGATATCAAATAGGGTCGTTTAATTTCATTAGCTCAGCTAATTTGTACATGTTTGCAATTTCCCTAAATATGGCATTGGTCTTGTTGCTTTGAAAAGCTTGGACATTGTTGTTCAACTTTAATAATCTAAGACTGCAAGGCTTGAGAATTATTGTGTCTGAATCTGCATCGCAAGATTGAACAAAAGAGTATCTTTGTACTTGTTAAATATCATTAGCTTTCCTCATTCGGACAGGTTCACAACTTTGATGTCTGTTGTTGCTAAGCAATGTCTGTATGATGTCAAATAGGGATGTATCATGTAGACTGCGTGGCCTAATGGATAAGGCGTCTGACTTCGAATCAGAAGATTGAGGGTTCGAGTCCCTTCGTGGTTGTTTAGTTTAATTTAGCTCAGCTAATTTGAAGATGTTTGCAATTTCCCAAACTAAGGCATTGGTCTTGTTGCTTGGACATTGTTATTCAACTTTAATAATCTTAGACTGCAAGGCCTGAGAAATATTGTGTATGATTCTGCATCGCAAGATTGAGGGAAATAGTCTCTTCGTACTTGTTAAATATCACTAGCTTTCCTCATTTGGACAGGATCACAACTTTGATGTCTACTGTTGCATAGCAAAGTCTGTATGATATCAAATAGGGTCGTTTAATTTCATTAGCTCAGCTAATTTGTACATGTTTGCAATTTCCCTAAATATGGCATTGGTCTTGTTGCTTTGAAAAGCTTGGACATTGTTGTTCAACTTTAATAATCTAAGACTGCAAGGCCTGAGAATTATTGTGTCTGAATCTGCATCGCAAGATTGAAGGAAAGAGTATCTTTGTACTTGTTAAATATCATTAGCTTTCCTCATTCGGACAGGTTCACAACTTTGATGTCTGTTGTTGCTAAGCAATGTCTGTATGATGTGAAATAGGGATATATTAAGTAGACTGTGTGGCCTAATGGATAAGGTGTCTGACTTTGAATCCGAAAATAGTGGTTTTGAGTCCCTTCGTGGTTGTTAAATTTCCTTAGCTCAGCTAATTTGAAGATGTTTGCAATTTGCCAAACTAAGGCATTGGTCTTGTTGCTTGGACATTGTTATTCAACTTTAATACTCTAAGACTGCAAGGCTTGAGAATTATTGTGTCTGAATCTGCATCGCAAGATTGAAGAAAAGAGTATCTTTGTACTTGTTAAATATCATTAGCTTTCCTCATTCGGACAGGTTCACAACTTTGATGTCTGTTGTTGCTAAGCAATGGCTGTATGATGTCAAATAGGGATGTATCACGTAGACTGCGTGGCCTAATGGATAAGGCGTCTGACTTCGAATCAGAAGATTGAGGGTTCGAGTCCCTTCGTGGTTGTTTAGTTTCATTTAGCTCAGCTAATTTGAAGATGTTTGCAATTTCCCAAACTAAGGCATTGGTCTTGTTGCTTGGACATTGTTATTCAACTTTAATAATCTTAGACTGCGAGGCCTGAGAAATATTGTGTATGATTCTGCATCGCAAGATTGAGGGAAATAGTCTCTTCGTACTTGTTAAATATCACTAGCTTTCCTCATTTGGACAGGATCACAACTTTGATGTCTACTGTTGCATAGCAAAGTCTGTATGATATCAAATAGGGTCGTTTAATTTCATTAGCTCAGCTAATTTGTACATGTTTGCAATTTCCCTAAATATGGCATTGGTCTTGTTGCTTTGAAAAGCTTGGACATTGTTGTTCAACTTTAATAATCTAAGACTGCAAGGCCTGAGAATTATTGTGTCTTAATCTGCATCGCAAGATTGAAGGAAAGAGTATCTTTGTACTTGTTAAATATCATTAGCTTTCCTCATTCGGACAGGTTCACAACTTTGATGTCTGTTGTTGCTAAGCAATGTCTGTATGATGTCAAATAGGGATGTATCATGTAGACTGCGTGGCCTAATGGATAAGGTGTCTGACTTTGAATCAGAAGATTGAGGGTTCGAGTCCCTTCGTGGTTGTTTAGTTTAATTTAGCTCAGCTAATTTGAACATGTTTGCAATTTCCCAAACTAAGGCATTGGTCTTGTTGCTTGGACATTGTTATTCAACTTTAATAATCTTAGACTGCAAGGCCTGAGAAATATTGTGTATGATTCTGCATCGCAAGATTGAGGGAAATAGTCTCTTCGTACTTGTTAAATATCACTAGCTTTCCTCATTTGGACAGGATCACAACTTTGATGTCTACTGTTGCATAGCAAAGTCTGTATGATATCAAATAGGGTCGTTTAATTTCATTAGCTCAGCTAATTTGTACATGTTTGCAATTTCCCTAAATATGGCATTGGTCTTGTTGCTTTGAAAAGCTTGGACATTGTTGTTCAACTTTAATAATCTAAGACTGCAAGGCCTGAGAATTATTGTGTCTTAATCTGCATCGCAAGATTGAAGGAAAGAGTATCTTTGTACTTGTTAAATATCATTAGCTTTCCTCATTCGGACAGGTTCACAACTTTGATGTCTGTTGTTGCTAAGCAATGTCTGTATGATGTGAAATAGGGATGCATTAAGTAGACTGTGTGGCCTAATGGATAAGGTGTCTGACTTTGAATCTGAAAATTGTGGGTTTGAGTCCCTTCGTGGTTGTTAAATTTCCTTAGCCCAGCTAATTTGAAGATGTTTGCAATTTCCCAAACTAAGGCATTGGTCTTGTTGCTTGGACATTGTTATTCAACTTTAATAATCTTAGACTGCAAGGCCTGAGAAATATTGTGTCTGATTCTGCATCGCAAGATTGAGGGAAAAGGTCTCTTCTTACTTGTTAAATATCACTAGCTTTCCTCATTTGGACAGGATCACAACTTTGATGTCTACTGTTGCATAGCAAAGTCTGTATGATATCAAATAGGGTCGTTTAATTTCATTAGCTCAGCTAATTTGTACATGTTTGCAATTTCCCTAAATATGGCATTGGTCTTGTTGCTTTGAAAAGCTTGGACATTGTTGTTCAACTTTAATAATCTAAGACTGCAAGGCTTGAGAATTATTGTGTCTGAATCTGCATCGCAAGATTGAAGAAAAGAGTATCTTTGTACTTGTTAAATATCATTAGCTTTCCTCATTCGGACAGGTTCACAACTTTGATGTCTGTTGTTGCTAAGCAATGTCTGTATGATGTCAAATAGGGATGTATCATGTAGACTGCGTGGCCTAATGGATAAGGTATCTGACTTTGAATCTGAAAATTGTGTGTTTGAGTCCCTTCGTGGTTGTTAAATTTCCTTAGCTCAGCTAATTTGAAGATGTTTGCAATTTCCCAAACTAAGGCATTGGTCTTGTTGCTTGGACATTGTTATTCAACTTGAATAATCTTAGACTGCAAGGCCTGAGAAATATTGTGTCTGATTCTGCATCGCAAGATTGAGGGATAAGGTCTCTTCTTACTTGTTAAATATCACTAGCTTTCCTCATTTGGACAGGATCACAACTTTGATGTCTACTGTTGCATAGCAAAGTCTGTATGATATCAAATAGGGTCGTTTAATTTCATTAGCTCAGCTAATTTGTACATGTTTGCAATTTCCCTAAATATGGCATTGGTCTTGTTGCTTTGAAAAGCTTGGACATTGTTGTTCAACTTTAATAATCTAAGACTGCAAGGCCTGAGAATTATTGTGTCTGAATCTGCATCGCAAGATTGAAGGAAAGAGTATCTTTGTACTTGTTAAATATCATTAGCTTTCCTCATTCGGACAGGTTCACAACTTTGATGTCTGTTGTTGCTAAGCAATGTCTGTATGATGTGAAATAGGGATATATTAAGTAGACTGTGTGGCCTAATGTATAAGGTGTCTGGCTTTGAATCCGAAAATAGTGGTTTTGAGTCCCTTCGTGGTTGTTAAATTTCCTTAGCTCAGCTAATTTGAAGATGTTTGCAATTTCCCAAACTAAGGCATTGGTCTTGTTGCTTGGACATTGTTATTCAACTTTAATAATCTTAGACTGCAAGGCCTGAGAAATATTGTGTCTGATTCTGCATCGCAAGATTGAGGGAAAAGGTCTCTTCTTACTTGTTAAATATCACTAGCTTTCCTCATTTGGACAGGATCACAACTTTGATGTCTACTGTTGCATAGCAAAGTCTGTATGATATCAAATAGGGTCGTTTAATTTCATTAGCTCAGCTAATTTGTACATGTTTGCAATTTCCCTAAATATGGCATTGGTCTTGTTGCTTTGAAAAGCTTGGACATTGTTGTTCAACTTTAATAATCTAAGACTGCAAGGCTTGAGAATTATTGTGTCTGAATCTGCATCGCAAGATTGAAGAAAAGAGTATCTTTGTACTTGTTAAATATCATTAGCTTTCCTCATTCGGACAGGTTCACAACTTTGATGTCTGTTGTTGCTAAGCAATGTCTGTATGATGTCAAATAGGGATGTATCATGTAGACTGCGTGGCCTAATGGATAAGGTGTCTGACTTCGAATCAGAAGATTGAGGGTTCGAGTCCCTTCGTGGTTGTTTAGTTTAATTTAGCTCAGCTAATTTGAACATGTTTGCAATTTCCCAAACTAAGGCATTGGTCTTGTTGCTTGGACATTGTTATTCAACTTTAATAATCTTAGACTGCAAGGCCTGAGAAATATTGTGTATGATTCTGCATCGCAAGATTGAGGGAAATAGTCTCTTCGTACTTGTTAAATATCACTAGCTTTCCTCATTTGGACAGGATCACAACTTTGATGTCTACTGTTGCATAGCAAAGTCTGTATGATATCAAATAGGGTCGTTTAATTTCATTAGCTCAGCTAATTTGTACATGTTTGCAATTTCCCTAAATATGGCATTGGTCTTGTTGCTTTGAAAAGCTTGGACATTGTTGTTCAACTTTAATAATCTAAGACTGCAAGGCCTGAGAATTATTGTGTCTTAATCTGCATCGCAAGATTGAAGGAAAGAGTATCTTTGTACTTGTTAAATATCATTAGCTTTCCTCATTCGGACAGGTTCACAACTTTGATGTCTGTTGTTGCTAAGCAATGTCTGTATGATGTGAAATAGGGATGCATTAAGTAGACTGTGTGGCCTAATGGATAAGGTGTCTGACTTTGAATCTGAAAATTGTGGGTTTGAGTCCCTTCGTGGTTGTTAAATTTCCTTAGCCCAGCTAATTTGAAGATGTTTGCAATTTCCCAAACTAAGGCATTGGTCTTGTTGCTTGGACATTGTTATTCAACTTTAATAATCTTAGACTGCAAGGCCTGAGAAATATTGTGTCTGATTCTGCATCGCAAGATTGAGGGAAAAGGTCTCTTCTTACTTGTTAAATATCACTAGCTTTCCTCATTTGGACAGGATCACAACTTTGATGTCTACTGTTGCATAGCAAAGTCTGTATGATATCAAATAGGGTCGTTTAATTTCATTAGCTCAGCTAATTTGTACATGTTTGCAATTTCCCTAAATATGGCATTGGTCTTGTTGCTTTGAAAAGCTTGGACATTGTTGTTCAACTTTAATAATCTAAGACTGCAAGGCCTGAGAATTATTGTGTCTGAATCTGCATCGCAAGATTGAAGGAAAGAGTATCTTTGTACTTGTTAAATATCATTAGCTTTCCTCATTCGGACAGGTTCACAACTTTGATGTCTGTTGTTGCTAAGCAATGTCTGTATGATGTGAAATAGGGATATATTAAGTAGACTGTGTGGCCTAATGGATAAGGTGTCTGACTTTGAATCCGAAAATAGTGGTTTTGAGTCCCATCGCGGTTGTTAAATTTCCTTAGCTCAGCTAATTTGAAGATGTTTGCAATTTCCCAAACTAAGGCATTGGTCTTGTTGCTTGGACATTGTTATTCAACTTTAATAATCTTAGACTGCAAGGCCTGAGAAATATTGTGTCTGATTCTGCATCGCAAGATTGAGGGAAAAGGTCTCTTCTTACTTGTTAAATATCACTAGCTTTCCTCATTTGGACAGGATCACAACTTTGATGTCTACTGTAGCATAGCAAAGTCTGTATGATATCAAATAGGGTCGTTTAATTTCATTAGCTCAGCTAATTTGTACATGTTTGCAATTTCCCTAAATATGGCATTGGTCTTGTTGCTTTGAAAAGCTTGGACATTGTTGTTCAACTTTAATAATCTAAGACTGCAAGGCCTGAGAATTATTGTGTCTGAATCTGCATCGCAAGATTGAAGAAAAGAGTATCTTTGTACTTGTTAAATATCATTAGCTTTCCTCATTCGGACAGGTTCACAACTTTGATGTCTGTTGTTGCTAAGCAATGTCTGTATGATGTCAAATAGGGATGTATCACGTAGACTGCGTGGCCTAATGGATAAGGCGTCTGACTTCGAATCAGAAGATTGAGGGTTGGAGTCCCTTCGTGGTTGTTTAGTTTCATTTAGCTCAGCTAATTTGAAGATGTTTGCAATTTCCCAAACTAAGGCATTGGTCTTGTTGCTTGGACATTGTTATTCAACTTTAATAATCTTAGACTGCAAGGCCTGAGAAATATTGTGTATGATTCTGCATCGCAAGATTGAGGGAAATAGTCTCTTCGTACTTGTTAAATATCACTAGCTTTCCTCATTTGGACAGGATCACAACTTTGATGTCTACTGTTGCATAGCAAAGTCTGTATGATATCAAATAGGGTCGTTTAATTTCATTAGCTCAGCTAATTTGTACATGTTTGCAATTTCCCTAAATATGGCATTGGTCTTGTTGCTTTGAAAAGCTTGGACATTGTTGTTCAACTTTAATAATCTAAGACTGCAAGGCCTGAGAATTATTGTGTCTGAATCTGCATCGCAAGATTGAAGGAAAGAGTATCTTTGTACTTGTTAAATATCATTAGCTTTCCTCATTCGGACAGGTTCACAACTTTGATGTCTGTTGTTGCTAAGCAATGTCTGTATGATGTGAAATAGGGATATATTAAGTAGACTGTGTGGCCTAATGGATAAGGTGTCTGACTTTGAATCCGAAAATAGTGGTTTTGAGTCCCTTCGTGGTTGTTAAATTTCCTTAGCTCAGCTAATTTGAAGATGTTTGCAATTTCCCAAACTAAGGCATTGGTCTTGTTGCTTGGACATTGTTATTCAACTTTAATAATCTTAGACTGCGAGGCCTGAGAAATATTGTGTATGATTCTGCATCGCAAGATTGAGGGAAATAGTCTCTTCGTACTTGTTAAATATCACTAGCTTTCCTCATTTGGACAGGATCACAACTTTGATGTCTACTGTTGCAAAGCAAAGTCTGTATGATATCAAATAGGGTCGTTTAATTTCATTAGCTCAGCTAATTTGTACATGTTTGCAATTTCCCTAAATATGGCATTGGTCTTGTTGCTTTGAAAAGCTTGGACATTGTTGTTCAACTTTAATAATCTAAGACTGCAAGGCCTGAGAATTATTGTGTCTTAATCTGCATCGCAAGATTGAAGGAAAGAGTATCTTTGTACTTGTTAAATATCATTAGCTTTCCTCATTCGGACAGGTTCACAACTTTGATGTCTGTTGTTGCTAAGCAATGTCTGTATGATGTGAAATAGGGATGTATTAAGTAGACTGTGTGGCCTAATGGATAAGGTGTCTGACTTTGAATCTGAAAATTGTGGGTTTGAGTCCCTTCGTGGTTGTTAAATTTCCTTAGCTCAGCTAATTTGAAGATGTTTGCAATTTCCCAAACTAAGGCATTGGTCTTGTTGCTTGGACATTGTTATTCAACTTTAATAATCTTAGACTGCAAGGCCTGAGAAATATTGTGTCTGATTCTGCATCGCAAGATTGAGGGAAAAGGTCTCTTCTTACTTGTTAAATATCACTAGCTTTCCTCATTTGGACAGGATCACAACTTTGATGTCTACTGTAGCATAGCAAAGTCTGTATGATATCAAATAGGGTCGTTTAATTTCATTAGCTCAGCTAATTTGTACATGTTTGCAATTTCCCTAAATATGGCATTGGTCTTGTTGCTTTGAAAAGCTTGGACATTGTTGTTCAACTTTAATAATCTAAGACTGCAAGGCCTGAGAATTATTGTGTCTGAATCTGCATCGCAAGATTGAAGAAAAGAGTATCTTTGTACTTGTTAAATATCATTAGCTTTCCTCATTCGGACAGGTTCACAACTTTGATGTCTGTTGTTGCTAAGCAATGTCTGTATGATGTCAAATAGGGATGTATCACGTAGACTGCGTGGCCTAATGGATAAGGCGTCTGACTTCGAATCAGAAGATTGAGGGTTGGAGTCCCTTCGTGGTTGTTTAGTTTCATTTAGCTCAGCTAATTTGAAGATGTTTGCAATTTCCCAAACTAAGGCATTGGTCTTGTTGCTTGGACATTGTTATTCAACTTTAATAATCTTAGACTGCAAGGCCTGAGAAATATTGTGTATGATTCTGCATCGCAAGATTGAGGGAAATAGTCTCTTCGTACTTGTTAAATATCACTAGCTTTCCTCATTTGGACAGGATCACAACTTTGATGTCTACTGTTGCATAGCAAAGTCTGTATGATATCAAATAGGGTCGTTTAATTTCATTAGCTCAGCTAATTTGTACATGTTTGCAATTTCCCTAAATATGGCATTGGTCTTGTTGCTTTGAAAAGCTTGGACATTGTTGTTCAACTTTAATAATCTAAGACTGCAAGGCCTGAGAATTATTGTGTCTGAATCTGCATCGCAAGATTGAAGGAAAGAGTATCTTTGTACTTGTTAAATATCCTTAGCTTTCCTCATTCGGACAGGTTCACAACTTTGATGTCTGTTGTTGCTAAGCAATGTCTGTATGATGTGAAATAGGGATATATTAAGTAGACTGTGTGGCCTAATGGATAAGGTGTCTGACTTTGAATCCGAAAATAGTGGTTTTGAGTCCCTTCGTGGTTGTTAAATTTCCTTAGCTCAGCTAATTTGAAGATGTTTGCAATTTCCCAAACTAAGGCATTGGTCTTGTTGCTTGGACATTGTTATTCAACTTTAATAATCTAAGACTGCAAGGCTTGAGAATTATTGTGTCTGAATCTGCATCGCAAGATTGAAGAAAAGAGTATCTTTGTACTTGTTAAATATCATTAGCTTTCCACATTCGGACAGGTTCACAACTTTGATGTCTGTTGTTGCTAAGCAATGTCTGTATGATGTCAAATAGGGATGTATCACGTAGACTGCGTGGCCTAATGGATAAGGCGTCTGACTTCGAATCAGAAGATTGAGGGTTCGAGTCCCTTCGTGGTTGTTTAGTTTCATTTAGCTCAGCTAATTTGAAGATGTTTGCAATTTCCCAAACTAAGGCATTGGTCTTGTTGCTTGGACATTGTTATTCAACTTTAATAATCTTAGACTGCGAGGCCTGAGAAATATTGTGTATGATTCTGCATCGCAAGATTGAGGGAAATAGTCTCTTCGTACTTGTTAAATATCACTAGCTTTCCTCATTTGGACAGGATCACAACTTTGATGTCTACTGTTGCATAGCAAAGTCTGTATGATATCAAATAGGGTCGTTTAATTTCATTAGCTCAGCTAATTTGTACATGTTTGCAATTTCCCTAAATATGGCATTGGTCTTGTTGCTTTGAAAAGCTTGGACATTGTTGTTCAACTTTAATAATCTAAGACTGCAAGGCCTGAGAATTATTGTGTCTGAATCTGCATCGCAAGATTGAAGGAAAGAGTATCTTTGTACTTGTTAAATATCATTAGCTTTCCTCATTCGGACAGGTTCACAACTTTGATGTCTGTTGTTGCTAAGCAATGTCTGTATGATGTGAAATAGGGATATATTAAGTAGACTGTGTGGCCTAATGGATAAGGTGTCTGACTTTGAATCCGAAAATAGTGGTTTTGAGTCCCTTCGTGGTTGTTAAATTTCCTTAGCTCAGCTAATTTGAAGATGTTTGCAATTTCCCAAACTAAGGCATTGGTCTTGTTGCTTGGACATTGTTATTCAACTTTAATAATCTTAGACTGCAAGGCCTGAGAAATATTGTGTATGATTCTGCATCGCAAGATTGAGGGAAATAGTCTCTTCGTACTTGTTAAATATCACTAGCTTTCCTCATTTGGACAGGATCACAACTTTGATGTCTACTGTTGCATAGCAAAGTCTGTATGATATCAAATAGGGTCGTTTAATTTCATTAGCTCAGCTAATTTGTACATGTTTGCAATTTCCCTAAATATGGCATTGGTCTTGTTGCTTTGAAAAGCTTGGACATTGTTGTTCAACTTTAATAATCTAAGACTGCAAGGCCTGAGAATTATTGTGTCTGAATCTGCATCGCAAGATTGAAGGAAAGAGTATCTTTGTACTTGTTAAATATCATTAGCTTTCCTCATTCGGACAGGTTCACAACTTTGATGTCTGTTGTTGCTAAGCAATGTCTGTATGATGTCAAATAGGGATGTATCATGTAGACTGCGTGGCCTTATGGATAAGGCGTCTGACTTCGAATCAGAAGATTGAGGGTTCGAGTCCCTTCGTGGTCGTTTAGTTTAATTTAGCTCAGCTAATTTGAAGATGTTTCCAATTTCCCAAACTAAGGCATTGGTCTTGTTGCTTGGACATTGTTATTCAACTTTAATAATCTTAGACTGCAAGGCCTGAGAAATATTGTGTATGATTCTGCATCGCAAGATTGAGGGAAATAGTCTCTTCGTACTTGTTAAATATCACTAGCTTTCCTCATTTGGACAGGATCACAACTTTGATGTCTACTGTTGCATAGCAAAGTCTGTATGATATCAAATAGGGTCGTTTAATTTCATTAGCTCAGCTAATTTGTACATGTTTGCAATTTCCCTAAATATGGCATTGGTCTTGTTGCTTTGAAAAGCTTGGACATTGTTGTTCAACTTTAATAATCTAAGACTGCAAGGCCTGAGAATTATTGTGTCTTAATCTGCATCGCAAGATTGAAGGAAAGAGTATCTTTGTACTTGTTAAATATCATTAGCTTTCCTCATTCGGACAGGTTCACAACTTTGATGTCTGTTGTTGCTAAGCAATGTCTGTATGATGTGAAATAGGGATATATTAAGTAGACTGTGTGGCCTAATGGATAAGGTGTCTGACTTTGAATCCGAAAATAGTGGTTTTGAGTCCCTTCGTGGTTGTTAAATTTCCTTAGCTCAGCTAATTTGAAGATGTTTGCAATTTCCCAAACTAAGGCATTGGTCTTGTTGCTTGGACATTGTTATTCAACTTTAATAATCTTAGACTGCAAGGCCTGAGAAATATTGTGTCTGATTCTGCATCGCAAGATTGAGGGAAAAGGTCTCTTCTTACTTGTTAAATATCACTAGCTTTCCTCATTTGGACAGGATCACAACTTTGATGTCTACTGTTGCATAGCAAAGTCTGTATGATATCAAATAGGGTCGTTTAATTTCATTAGCTCAGCTAATTTGTACATGTTTGCAATTTCCCTAAATATGGCATTGGTCTTGTTGCTTTGAAAAGCTTGGACATTGTTGTTCAACTTTAATAATCTAAGACTGCAAGGCTTGAGAATTATTGTGTCTGAATCTGCATCGCAAGATTGAACAAAAGAGTATCTTTGTACTTGTTAAATATCATTAGCTTTCCTCATTCGGACAGGTTCACAACTTTGATGTCTGTTGTTGCTAAGCAATGTCTGTATGATGTCAAATAGGGATATATTAAGTAGACTGTGTGGCCTAATGGATAAGGTGTCTGACTTTGAATCCGAAAATAGTGGTTTTGAGTCCCTTCGTGGTTGTTAAATTTCCTTAGCTCAGCTAATTTGAAGATGTTTGCAATTTCCCAAACTAAGGCATTGGTCTTGTTGCTTGGACATTGTTATTCAACTTTAATAATCTTAGACTGCGAGGCCTGAGAAATATTGTGTATGATTCTGCATCGCAAGATTGAGGGAAATAGTCTCTTCGTACTTGTTAAATATCACTAGCTTTCCTCATTTGGACAGGATCACAACTTTGATGTCTACTGTTGCATAGCAAAGTCTGTATGATATCAAATAGGGTCGTTTAATTTCATTAGCTCAGCTAATTTGAAGATGTTTGCAATTTCCCAAACTAAGGCATTGGTCTTGTTGCTTTGAAAAGCTTGGACATTGTTGTTCAACTTTAATAATCTAAGACTGCAAGGCCTGAGAATTATTGTGTCTGAATCTGCATCGCAAGATTGAAGGAAAGAGTATCTTTGTACTTGTTAAATATCATTAGCTTTCCTCATTCGGACAGGTTCACAACTTTGATGTCTGTTGTTGCTAAGCAATGTCTGTATGATGTGAAATAGGGATGCATTAAGTAGACTGTGTGGCCTAATGGATAGGGTGTCTGACTTTGAATCTGAAAATTGTGGGTTTGAGTCCCTTCGTGGTTGTTAAATTTCCTTAGCTCAGCTAATATGAAGATGTTTGCAATTTCCCAAACTAAGGCATTGGTCTAGTTGCTTGGACATTGTTATTCAACTTTAATGATCTTAGACTGCAAGGCCTGAGAAATATTGTGTCTGATTCTGCATCGCAAGATTGAGGGAAAAGGTCTCTTCTTACTTGTTAAATATCGCTAGCTTTCCTCATTTGGACAGGATCACAACTTTGATGTCTACTGTTGCATAGCAAAGTCTGTATGATATCAAATAGGGTCATTTAATTTCATTAGCTCAGCTAATTTGTACATGTTTGCAATTTCCCTCAATATGGCATTGGTCTTGTTGCTTTGAAAAGCTTGGACATTGTTGTTCAACTTTAATCATCTAAGACTGCAAGGCCTGAGAATTATTGTGTCTGAATCTGCATCGCAAGATTGAAGGAAAGAGTATCTTTGTACTTGTTAAATATCATTAGCTTTCCTCATTCGGACAGGTTCACAACTTTGATGTCTGTTGTTGCTAAGCAATGTCTGTATGATGTGAAATAGGGATATATTAAGTAGACTGTGTGGCCTAATGGATAAGGTGTCTGACTTTGAATCCGAAAATAGTGGTTTTGAGTCCCTTCGTGGTTGTTAAATTTCCTTAGCTCAGCTAATTTGAAGATGTATGCAATTTCCCAAACTAAGGCATTGGTCTTGTTGCTTGGACATTGTTATTCAACTTTAATAATCTTAGACTGCGAGGCCTGAGAAATATTGTGTATGATTCTGCATCGCAAGATTGAGGGAAATAGTCTCTTCGTACTTGTTAAATATCACTAGCTTTCCTCATTTGGACAGGATCACAACTTTGATGTCTACTGTTGCATAGCAAAGTCTGTATGATATCAAATAGGGTCGTTTAATTTCATTAGCTCAGCTAATTTGTACATGTTTGCAATTTCCCTAAATATGGCATTGGTCTTGTTGCTTTGAAAAGCTTGGACATTGTTGTTCAACTTTAATAATCTAAGACTGCAAGGCCTGAGAATTATTGTGTCTGAATCTGCCTCGCAAGATTGAAGGAAAGAGTATCTTTGTACTTGTTAAATATCATTAGCTTTCCTCATTCGGACAGGTTCACAACTTTGATGTCTGTTGTTGCTAAGCAATGTCTGTATGATGTGAAATAGGGATATATTAAGTAGACTGTGTGGCCTAATGGATAAGGTGTCTGACTTTGAATCTGAAAATAGTGGTTTTGAGTCCCTTCGTGGTTGTTAAATTTCCTTAGCTCAGCTAATATGAAGATGTTTGCAATTTCCCAAACTAAGGCATTGGTCTAGTTGCTTGGACATTGTTATTCAACTTTAATAATCTTAGACTGCAAGGCCTGAGAAATATTGTGTCTGATTCTGCATCGCAAGATTGAGGGAAAAGGTCTCTTCTTACTTGTTAAATATCACTAGCTTTCCTCATTTGGACAGGATCACAACTTTGATGTCTACTGTTGCATAGCAAAGTCTGTATGATATCAAATAGGGTCATTTAATTTCATTAGCTCAGCTAATTTGTACATGTTTGCAATTTCCCTAAATATGGCATTGGTCTTGTTGCTTTGAAAAGCTTGGACATTGTTGTTCAACTTTAATAATCTAAGACTGCAAGGCCTGAGAATTATTGTGTCTGAATCTGCATCGCAAGATTGAAGAAAATAGTATCTTTGTACTTGTTAAATATCATTAGCTTTCCTCATTCGGACAGGTTCACAACTTTGATGTCTGTTGTTGCTAAGCAATGTCTGTATGATGTGAAATAGGGATGTATTAAGTAGACTTTGTGGCCTAATGGATAAGGTGTCTGACTTTGAATCTGAAAATTGTGGGTTTTAGTCCCTTCGTGGTTGTTACATATCCTTAGCTCAGCTAATTTGAAGATGTTTGCAATTTCCCAAACTAAGGCATTGGTCTTGTTGCTTGGACATTGTTATTCAACTTTAATAATCTTAGACTGCAAGGCCTGAGAAATATTGTGTATGATTCTTCATCGCAAGATTGAGGGAAATAGTCTCTTCGTACTTGTTAAATATCACTAGCTTTCTTCATTTGGACAGGATCACAACTTTGATGTCTACTGTTGCATAGCAAAGTCTGTATGATATCAAATAGGGTCGTTTAATTTCATTAGCTCAGCTAATTTGTACATGTTTGCAATTTCCCGAAATAAGGCATTGTTCTTGTTGCTTTGAAAAACTTGTACATTATTGTTTAACTTTAATAATCTAAGACTGCAAGGCCTGAGAAATATTGTGTCTGATTCGGCATCGCAAGATTGAGGGAAATAGTATTTTCGTACTTGTAAAATATCACTAGCTGTCCTCATTCGGACAGGTTCACAACTTTGATGTCTGTTGTTGCTAAGCAATGTCTGTATGATGTCAAATAGGGATGTATCACGTAGACTGCGTGGCCTAATGGATAAGGCGTCTGACTTCGAATCATACGATTGAGGGTTCGAGTCCCTTCGTGGTTGTTTAGTTTCATTTAGCTCAGCTAATTTGAAGATGTTTGCAATTTCCCAAACTAAGGCATTGGTCTTGTTGCTTGGACATTGTTATTCAACTTTAATAATCTTAGACTGCAAGGCCTGAGAAATATTGTGTATGATTCTGCATCGCAAGATTGAGGGAAATAGTCTCTTCGTACTTGTTAAATATCACTAGCTTTCCTCATTTGGACAGGATCACAACTTTGATGTCTACTGTTGCATAGCAAAGTCTGTATGATATCAAATAGGGTCGTTTAATTTCATTAGCTCAGCTAATTTGTACATGTTTGCAATTTCCCTAAATATGGCATTGGTCTTGTTGCTTTGAAAAGCTTGGACATTGTTGTTCAACTTTAATAATCTAAGACTGCAAGGCCTGAGAATTATTGTGTCTGAATCTGCATCGCAAGATTGAAGGAAAGAGTATCTTTGTACTTGTTAAATATCATTAGCTTTCCTCATTCGGACAGGTTCACAACTTTGATGTCTGTTGTTGCTAAGCAATGTCTGTATGATGTGAAATAGGGATGTATTAAGTAGACTGTGTGGCCTAATGGATAAGGTGTCTGACTTTGAATCTGAAAGTTGTGGGTTTGAGTCCCTTCATGGTTGTTAAATTTCCTTAGCTCAGCTAATTTGAAGATGTCTGCAATTTCCTGAAATAAGGCATTGTTCTTGTTGCTTTGAAAAACGTGTACATTGTTGTTTAACTTTAATAATCTAAGACTGCAAGGCCTGAGAAATATTGTGTCTGATTCGGCATCGCAAGATTGAGGGACATAGTCTTTTCGTACTTGTAAAATATCACTAGCTGTCCTCATTCGGATAGGTTCACAACTTTGATGTCTGTTGTTGCTAAGCGACGTCTGTTTGATGTTATATCGGAGAATATGGAGTAGCGGGTGTTGCCTCGTGAATAAGGTGTCTGACTTTGAATCTGAAAAATGTGGGTTTGAGTCGCTTCGTGGTTGTTAAATTTCCTTAGCTCAGCTAATTTGAAGATGTTTGCAATTTCCCAAACTAAGGCGTTGGTCTTGTTGCTTTGAAAAGCTTGGACATTGTTGTTCAACTTTAATAATCTAAGACTGCAAGGCCTGAGAATTATTGTGTCTGAATCTGCATCGCAAGATTGAAGAAAAGAGTATCTTTGTACTTGTTAAATATCATTAGCTTTCCTCATTCGGACAGGTTCACAACTTTGATGTCTGTTGTTGCTAAGCAATGTCTGTATGATGTCAAATAGGGATGTATCACGTAGACTGCGTGGCCTAATGGATATCGCAAGATTGAGGGACATAGTCTTTTCGTACTTGTAAAATATCACTAGCTGTCCTCATTCGGATAGGTTCACAACTTTGATGTCTGTTGTTGCTAAGCAACGTCTGTTTGATGTTATATCGGAGAATATGGAGTAGAAGGTGTTGCCTCGTGAATAAGGCGTCTGACTTCGAAACAGAAAATTGGGCTATTGAGGCATTTTCGTGGTCGTTTAATTTCATTAAATCAGCTAATATGGACATGTTTGCAATTTCCCGAAATAAGGCATTGTTCTTGTTGCTTTGAAATGCTAAGACATTGTTATACATCTTTAATAATCTAATATTGCAAGGCCTGAGAATTATTGTGTCTGATTCTGCATCGCAAGATTGAGGGAAAAGGTCTCTTCTTACTTGTTAAATATCACTAGCTTTCCTCATTTGGACAGGATCACAACTTTGATGTCTACTGTTGCATAGCAAAGTCTGTATGATATCAAATAGGGTCGTTTAATTTCATTAGCTCAGCTAATTTGAAGATGTTTGCAATTTCCCGAAATAAGGCATTGTTCTTGTTGCTTTGAAAAACTTGTACATTGTTGTTTAACTTTAATTATCTAAGACTGCAAGGCCTGAGAAATATTGTGTCTGATTCGGCATCGCAAGATTGAGGGACATAGTCTTTTCGTACTTGTAAAACATCACTAGCTGTCCTCATTCGGATAGGTTCACAACTTTGATGTCTGTTGTTGCTAACCAACGTCTGTTTGATGTTATATCGGAGAATATGGAGTAGAAGGTGTTGCCTCGTGAATAAGGCGTCTGACTTCGAAACAGAAAATTGGGCTTTTGAGGCATTTTCGTGGTCGTTTAATTTCATTAAATCAGCTAATATGGACATGTTTGCAATTTCCCGAAATAAGGCATTGTTCTTGTTGCTTTGAAATGCTAAGACATTGTCATTCATCTTTAATAATCTAATATTGCAAGGCCTGAGAATTATTGTGTCTGATTCTGCATCGCAAGATTGAGGGAAAAGGTCTCTTCTTACTTGTTAAATATCACTAGCTTTCCTCATTTGGACAGGATCACAACTTTGATGTCTACTGTTGCATAGCAAAGTCTGTATGATATCAAATAGGGTCGTTTAATTTCATTAGCTCAGCTAATTTGAAGATGTTTGCAATTTCCCGAAATAAGGCATTGTTCTTGTTGCTTTGAAAAACTTGTACATTGTTGTTTAACTTTAATAATCTAACACAGCAAGGCCTGAGAATTATTGTGTCTGAATCTGCATCGCAAGATTGAAGGAAAGAGTATCTTTGTACTTGTTAAATATCATTAGCTTTCCTCATTCGGACAGGTTCACAACTTTGATGTCTGTTGTTGCTAAGCAATGTCTGTATGATGTGAAATAGGGATGTATTAAGTAGACTGTGTGGCCTAATGGATAAGGTGTCTGACTTTGAATCTGAAAATTGTGGGTTTGAGTCCCTTCGTGGTTGTTAAATTTCCTTAGCTCAGCTAATTTGAAGATGTTTGCAATTTCCCGAAATAAGGCGTTGTTCTTGTTGCTTTGAAAAACTTGTACATTGTTGTTTAACTTTAATTATCTAAGACTGCAAGGCCTGAGAAATATTGTGTCTGATTCGGCATCGCAAGATTGAGGGAAAAGGTCTCTTCTTACTTGTTAAATATCACTAGCTTTCCTCATTTGGACAGTCTGTATGACATCAAATAGGGTCGTTTAATTTCATTAGCTCAGCTAATTTGAAGATGTTTGCAATTTCCCGAAATAAGACATTGTTCTTGTTGCTTTGAAAAACTTGTACATTGTTGTTTAACTTTAATAATCTAAGACAGCAAGGCCTGAGAATTATTGTGTCTGAATCTGCATCGCAAGATTGAAGGAAAGAGTATCTTTGTACTTGTTAAATATCATTAGCTTTCCTCAGTCGGACAGGTTCACAACTTTGATGTCTGTTGTTGCTAAGCAATGTCTGTATGATGTGAAATAGGGATGTATTAAGTAGACTGTGTGGCCTAATGGATAAGGTGTCTGACTTTGAATCTGAAAATTGTGGGTTTGAGTCCCTTCGTGGTTGTTAAATTTCCTTAGCTCAGCTAATTTGAAGATGTTTGCAATTTCCTGAAATAAGCCATTGTTCTTGTTGCTTTGAAAAACTTGTACATTGTTGTTTAACTTTAATTATCTAAGACTGCAAGGCCTGAGAAATATTGTGTCTGATTCGGCATCGCAAGATTGAGGGACATAGTCTTTTCGTACTTGTAAAATATCTCTAGCTGTCCTCATTCGGATAGGTTCACAACTTTGATGTCTGTTGTTGCTAAGCAACGTCTGTTTGATGTTATATCGGAGAATATGGAGTAGAAGGTGTTGCCTCGTGAATAAGGCGTCTGACTTCGAAACAGAAAATTGGGCTTTTGAGGCATTTTCGTGGTCGTTTAATTTCATTAAATCAGCTAATATGGACATGTTTGCAATTTCCCGAAATAAGGCATTGTTCTTGTTGCTTTGAAATGCTAAGACATTGTCATTCATCTTTAATAATCTAATATTGCAAGGCCTGAGAATTATTGTGTCTGATTCTGCATCGCAAGATTGAGGGAAAAGGTCTCTTCTTACTTGTTAAATATCACTAGCTTTCCTCATTTGGACAGGATCACAACGTTGATGTCTACTGTTGCATAGCAAAGTCTGTATGATATCAAATAGGGTCGTTTAATTTCATTAGCTCAGCTAATTTGTACATGTTTGCAATTACCCTAAATATGGCATTGGTCTTGTTGCTTTGAAAAGCTTGGACATTGTTGTTCAACTTTAATAATCTAAGACTGCAAGGCCTGAGAATTATTGTGTCTGAATCTGCATCGCAAGATTGAAGAAAAGAGTATCTTTGTACTTGTTAAATATCATTAGCTTTCCTCATTCGGACAGGTTCACAACTTTGATGTCTGTTGTTGCTAAGCAGTGTCTGTATGATGTGAAATAGGGATGTATTAAATAGAATGCGTGGCCTAATGGATAAGGCGCCTGACTTCGAATCAGAAGATTGAGGGTTGGAGTCCCTTCGTGGTTGTTTAGTTTCATTTAGCTCAGCTAATTTGAACATGTTTGCAATTTCCCAAACTAAGGCATTGGTCTTGTTGCTTGGACATTGTTATTCAACTTTAATAATCTTAGACTGCAAGGCCTGAGAATTATTGTGTCTGAATCTGCATCGCAAGATTGAAGGAAAGAGTATCTTTGTACTTGTCAAATATCATTAGCTTTCCTCATTCGGACAGGTTCACAACTTTGATGTCTGTTGTTGCTAAGCAATGTCTGTATGATGTCAAATAGGGATGTATCACATAGACTGCGTGGCCTAATGGATAAGGCGTCTGACTTCGAATCAGAAGATTGAGGGTTCGAGTCCCTTCGTGGTTGTTTAGTTTCATTTAGCTCAGCTAATTTGAACATGTTTGCAATTTCCCAAACTAAGGCATTGGTCTTGTTGCTTGGACATTGTTATTCAACTTTAATAATCTTAGACTGCAAGGCCTGAGAAATATTGTGTATGATTCTGCATCGCAAGATTGAGGGAAATAGTCTCTTCGTACTTGTTAAATATCACTAGCTTTCCTCATTTGGACAGGATCACAACTTTGATGTCTACTGTTGCATAGCAAAGTCTGTATGATATCAAATAGGGTCGTTTAATTTCATTAGCTCAGCTAATTTGTACATGTTTGCAATTTCCCTAAATATGGCATTGGTCTTGTTGCTTTGAAAAGCTTGGACATTGTTGTTCAACTTTAATAATCTAAGACTGCAAGGCCTGAGAATTATTGTGTCTGAATCTGCATCGCAAGATTGAAGGAAAGAGTATCTTTGTACTTGTTAAATATCATTAGCTTTCCTCATTCGGACAGGTTCACAACTTTGATGTCTGTTGTTGCTAAGCAATGTCTGTATGATGTGAAATAGGGATATATTAAGTAGACTGTGTGGCCTAATGGATAAGGTGTCTGACTTTGAATCCGAAAATAGTGGTTTTGAGTCCCTTCGTGGTTGTTCAATTTCCTTAGCTCAGCTAATTTGAAGATGTTTGCAATTTCCCAAACTAAGGCATTGGTCTTGTTGCTTGGACATTGTTATTCAACTTTAATAATCTAAGACTGCAAGGCTTGAGAATTATTGTGTCTGAATCTGCATCGCAAGATTGAAGAAAAGAGTATCTTTGTACTTGTTAAATATCATTAGCTTTCCTCATTCGGACAGGTTCACAACTTTGATGTCTGTTGTTGGTAAGCAATGTCTGTATGATGTCAAATAGGGATGTATCACGTAGACTGCGTGGCCTAATGGATAAGGCGTCTGACTTCGAATCAGAAGATTGAGGGTTTGAGTCCCTTCGTGGTTGTTTAGTTTCATTTAGCTCAGCTAATTTGAAGATGTTTGCAATTTCCCGAAATAAGGCATTGTTCTTGTTGCTTTCAAAAACTTGTACATTGTTGTTTAACTTTAATTATCTAAGACTGCAAGGCCTGAGAAATATTGTGTCTGATTCGGCATCGCAAGATTGAGGGAAAAGGTCTCTTCTTACTTGTTAAATATCACTAGCTTTCCTCATTTGGACAGTCTGTATGACATCAAATAGGGTCGTTTAATTTCATTAGCTCAGCTAATTTGAAGATGTTTGCAATTTCCCGAAATAAGGCATTGTTCTTGTTGCTTTGAAAAACTTGTACATTGTTGTTTAACTTTAATAATCTAAGACAGCAAGGCCTGAGAATTATTGTGTCTGAATCTGCATCGCAAGATTGAAGGAAAGAGTATCTTTGTACTTGTTAAATATCATTAGCTTTCCTCAGTCGGACAGGTTCACAACTTTGATGTCTGTTGTTGCTAAGCAATGTCTGTATGATGTGAAATGGGGATGTATTAAGTAGACTGTGTGGCCTAATGGATAAGGTGTCTGACTTTGAATCTGAAAATTGTGGGTTTGAGTCCCTTCGTGGTTGTTAAATTTCCTTAGCTCAGCTAATTTGAAGATGTTTGCAATTTCCTGAAATAAGCCATTGTTCTTGTTGCTTTGAAAAACTTGTACATTGTTGTTTAACTTTAATTATCTAAGACTGCAAGGCCTGAGAAATATTGTGTCTGATTCGGCATCGCAAGATTGAGGGACATAGTCTTTTCGTACTTGTAAAATATCACTAGCTGTCCTCATTCGGATAGGTTCACAACTTTGATGTCTGTTGTTGCTAAGCAACGTCTGTTTGATGTTATATCGGAGAATATGGAGTAGAAGGTGTTGCCTCGTGAATAAGGCGTCTGACTTCGAAACAGAAAATTGGGCTTTTGAGGCATTTTCGTGGTCGTTTAATTTCATTAAATCAGCTAATATGGACATGTTTGCAATTTCCCGAAATAAGGCATTGTTCTTGTTGCTTTGAAATGCTAAGACATTGTCATTCATCTTTAATAATCTAATATTGCAAGGCCTGAGAATTATTGTGTCTGATTCTGCATCGCAAGATTGAGGGAAAAGGTCTCTTCTTACTTGTTAAATATCACTAGCTTTCCTCATTTGGACAGGATCACAACGTTGATGTCTACTGTTGCATAGCAAAGTCTGTATGATATCAAATAGGGTCGTTTAATTTCATTAGCTCAGCTAATTTGTACATGTTTGCAATTACCCTAAATATGGCATTGGTCTTGTTGCTTTGAAAAGCTTGGACATTGTTGTTCAACTTTAATAATCTAAGACTGCAAGGCCTGAGAATTATTGTGTCTGAATCTGCATCGCAAGATTGAAGAAAAGAGTATCTTTGTACTTGTTAAATATCATTAGCTTTCCTCATTCGGACAGGTTCACAACTTTGATGTCTGTTGTTGCTAAGCAGTGTCTGTATGATGTGAAATAGGGATGTATTAAATAGAATGCGTGGCCTAATGGATAAGGCGCCTGACTTCGAATCAGAAGATTGAGGGTTGGAGTCCCTTCGTGGTTGTTTAGTTTCATTTAGCTCAGCTAATTTGAACATGTTTGCAATTTCCCAAACTAAGGCATTGGTCTTGTTGCTTGGACATTGTTATTCAACTTTAATAATCTTAGACTGCAAGGCCTGAGAATTATTGTGTCTGAATCTGCATCGCAAGATTGAAGGAAAGAGTATCTTTGTACTTGTCAAATATCATTAGCTTTCCTCATTCGGACAGGTTCACAACTTTGATGTCTGTTGTTGCTAAGCAATGTCTGTATGATGTCAAATAGGGATGTATCACATAGACTGCGTGGCCTAATGGATAAGGCGTCTGACTTCGAATCAGAAGATTGAGGGTTCGAGTCCCTTCGTGGTTGTTTAGTTTCATTTAGCTCAGCTAATTTGAACATGTTTGCAATTTCCCAAACTAAGGCATTGGTCTTGTTGCTTGGACATTGTTATTCAACTTTAATAATCTTAGACTGCAAGGCCTGAGAAATATTGTGTATGATTCTGCATCGCAAGATTGAGGGAAATAGTCTCTTCGTACTTGTTAAATATCACTAGCTTTCCTCATTTGGACAGGATCACAACTTTGATGTCTACTGTTGCATAGCAAAGTCTGTATGATATCAAATAGGGTCGTTTAATTTCATTAGCTCAGCTAATTTGTACATGTTTGCAATTTCCCTAAATATGGCATTGGTCTTGTTGCTTTGAAAAGCTTGGACATTGTTGTTCAACTTTAATAATCTAAGACTGCAAGGCCTGAGAATTATTGTGTCTGAATCTGCATCGCAAGATTGAAGGAAAGAGTATCTTTGTACTTGTTAAATATCATTAGCTTTCCTCATTCGGACAGGTTCACAACTTTGATGTCTGTTGTTGCTAAGCAATGTCTGTATGATGTGAAATAGGGATATATTAAGTAGACTGTGTGGCCTAATGGATAAGGTGTCTGACTTTGAATCCGAAAATAGTGGTTTTGAGTCCCTTCGTGGTTGTTCAATTTCCTTAGCTCAGCTAATTTGAAGATGTTTGCAATTTCCCAAACTAAGGCATTGGTCTTGTTGCTTGGACATTGTTATTCAACTTTAATAATCTAAGACTGCAAGGCTTGAGAATTATTGTGTCTGAATCTGCATCGCAAGATTGAAGAAAAGAGTATCTTTGTACTTGTTAAATATCATTAGCTTTCCTCATTCGGACAGGTTCACAACTTTGATGTCTGTTGTTGGTAAGCAATGTCTGTATGATGTCAAATAGGGATGTATCACGTAGACTGCGTGGCCTAATGGATAAGGCGTCTGACTTCGAATCAGAAGATTGAGGGTTTGAGTCCCTTCGTGGTTGTTTAGTTTCATTTAGCTCAGCTAATTTGAAGATGTTTGCAATTTCCCGAAATAAGGCATTGTTCTTGTTGCTTTCAAAAACTTGTACATTGTTGTTTAACTTTAATTATCTAAGACTGCAAGGCCTGAGAAATATTGTGTCTGATTCGGCATCGCAAGATTGAGGGAAAAGGTCTCTTCTTACTTGTTAAATATCACTAGCTTTCCTCATTTGGACAGTCTGTATGACATCAAATAGGGTCGTTTAATTTCATTAGCTCAGCTAATTTGAAGATGTTTGCAATTTCCCGAAATAAGGCATTGTTCTTGTTGCTTTGAAAAACTTGTACATTGTTGTTTAACTTTAATAATCTAAGACAGCAAGGCCTGAGAATTATTGTGTCTGAATCTGCATCGCAAGATTGAAGGAAAGAGTATCTTTGTACTTGTTAAATATCATTAGCTTTCCTCAGTCGGACAGGTTCACAACTTTGATGTCTGTTGTTGCTAAGCAATGTCTGTATGATGTGAAATAGGGATGTATTAAGTAGACTGTGTGGCCTAATGGATAAGGTGTCTGACTTTGAATCTGAAAATTGTGGGTTTGAGTCCCTTCGTGGTTGTTAAATTTCCTTAGCTCAGCTAATTTGAAGATGTTTGCAATTTCCTGAAATAAGCCATTGTTCTTGTTGCTTTGAAAAACTTGTACATTGTTGTTTAACTTTAATTATCTAAGACTGCAAGGCCTGAGAAATATTGTGTCTGATTCGGCATCGCAAGATTGAGGGACATAGTCTTTTCGTACTTGTAAAATATCACTAGCTGTCCTCATTCGGATAGGTTCACAACTTTGATGTCTGTTGTTGCTAAGCAACGTCTGTTTGATGTTATATCGGAGAATATGGAGTAGAAGGTGTTGCCTCGTGAATAAGGCGTCTGACTTCGAAACAGAAAATTGGGCTTTTGAGGCATTTTCGTGGTCGTTTAATTTCATTAAATCAGCTAATATGGACATGTTTGCAATTTCCCGAAATAAGGCATTGTTCTTGTTGCTTTGAAATGCTAAGACATTGTCATTCATCTTTAATAATCTAATATTGCAAGGCCTGAGAATTATTGTGTCTGATTCTGCATCGCAAGATTGAGGGAAAAGGTCTCTTCTTACTTGTTAAATATCACTTGCTTTCCTCATTTGGACAGGATCACAACGTTGATGTCTACTGTTGCATAGCAAAGTCTGTATGATATCAAATAGGGTCGTTTAATTTCATTAGCTCAGCTAATTTGTACATGTTTGCAATTACCCTAAATATGGCATTGGTCTTGTTGCTTTGAAAAGCTTGGACATTGTTGTTCAACTTTAATAATCTAAGACTGCAAGGCCTGAGAATTATTGTGTCTGAATCTGCATCGCAAGATTGAAGAAAAGAGTATCTTTGTACTTGTTAAATATCATTAGCTTTCCTCATTCGGACAGGTTCACAACTTTGATGTCTGTTGTTGCTAAGCAATGTCTGTATGATGTGAAATAGGGATGTATTAAATAGACTGCGTGGCCTAATGGATAAGGCGCCTGACTTCGATTCAGAAGATTGAGGGTTGGAGTCCCTTCGTGGTTGTTTAGTTTCATTTAGCTCAGCTAATTTGAACATGTTTGCAATTTCCCAAACTAAGGCATTGGTCTTGTTGCTTGGACATTGTTATTCAACTTTAATAATCTTAGACTGCAAGGCCTGAGAATTATTGTGTCTGAATCTGCATCGCAAGATTGAAGGAAAGAGTATCTTTGTACTTGTCAAATATCATTAGCTTTCCTCATTCGGACAGGTTCACAACTTTGATGTCTGTTGTTGCTAAGCAATGTCTGTATGATGTCAAATAGGGATGTATCACATAGACTGCGTGGCCTAATGGATAAGGCGTCTGACTTCGAATCAGAAGATTGAGGGTTCGAGTCCCTTTGTGGTTGTTTAGTTTCATTTAGCTCAGCTAATTTGAACATGTTTGCAATTTCCCAAACTAAGGCATTGGTCTTGTTGCTTGGACATTGTTATTCAACTTTAATAATCTTAGACTGCAAGGCCTGAGAAATATTGTGTATGATTCTGCATCGCAAGATTGAGGGAAATAGTCTCTTCGTACTTGTTAAATATCACTAGCTTTCCTCATTTGGACAGGATCACAACTTTGATGTCTACTGTTGCATAGCAAAGTCTGTATGATATCAAATAGGGTCGTTTAATTTCATTAGCTCAGCTAATTTGTACATGTTTGCAATTTCCCTAAATATGGCATTGGTCTTGTTGCTTTGAAAAGCTTGGACATTGTTGTTCAACTTTAATAATCTAAGACTGCAAGGCCTGAGAATTATTGTGTCTGAATCTGCATCGCAAGATTGAAGGAAAGAGTATCTTTGTACTTGTTAAATATCATTAGCTTTCCTCATTCGGACAGGTTCACAACTTTGATGTCTGTTGTTGCTAAGCAATGTCTGTATGATGTGAAATAGGGATATATTAAGTAGACTGTGTGGCCTAATGGATAAGGTGTCTGACTTTGAATCCGAAAATAGTGGTTTTGAGTCCCTTCGTGGTTGTTCAATTTCCTTAGCTCAGCTAATTTGAAGATGTTTGCAATTTCCCAAACTAAGGCATTGGTCTTGTTGCTTGGACATTGTTATTCAACTTTAATAATCTAAGACTGCAAGGCCTGAGAATTATTGTGTCTGAATCTGCATCGCAAGATTGAAGAAAAGAGTATCTTTGTACTTGTTAAATATCATTAGCTTTCCTCATTCGGACAGGTTCACAACTTTGATGTCTGTTGTTGCTAAGCAATGTCTGTATGATGTCAAATAGGGATGTATCACGTAGACTGCGTGGCCTAATGGATAAGGCGTCTGACTTCGAATCAGAAGATTGAGGGTTTGAGTCCCTTCGTGGTTGTTTAGTTTCATTTAGCTCAGCTAATTTGAAGATGTTTGCAATTTCCCGAAATAAGGCATTGTTCTTGTTGCTTTCAAAAACTTGTACATTGTTGTTTAACTTTAATTATCTAAGACTGCAAGGCCTGAGAAATATTGTGTCTGATTCGGCATCGCAAGATTGAGGGAAAAGGTCTCTTCTTACTTGTTAAATATCACTAGCTTTCCTCATTTGGACAGTCTGTATGACATCAAATAGGGTCGTTTAATTTCATTAGCTCAGCTAATTTGAAGATGTTTGCAATTTCCCGAAATAAGGCATTGTTCTTGTTGCTTTGAAAAACTTGTACATTGTTGTTTAACTTTAATAATCTAAGACAGCAAGGCCTGAGAATTATTGTGTCTGAATCTGCATCGCAAGATTGAAGGAAAGAGTATCTTTGTACTTGTTAAATATCATTAGCTTTCCTCAGTCGGACAGGTTCACAACTTTGATGTCTGTTGTTGCTAAGCAATGTCTGTATGATGTGAAATAGGGATGTATTAAGTAGACTGTGTGGCCTAATGGATAAGGTGTCTGACTTTGAATCTGAAAATTGTGGGTTTGAGTCCCTTCGTGGTTGTTAAATTTCCTTAGCTCAGCTAATTTGAAGATGTTTGCAATTTCCTGAAATAAGCCATTGTTCTTGTTGCTTTGAAAAACTTGTACATTGTTGTTTAACTTTAATTATCTAAGACTGCAAGGCCTGAGAAATATTGTGTCTGATTCGGCATCGCAAGATTGAGGGACATAGTCTTTTCGTACTTGTAAAATATCACTAGCTGTCCTCATTCGGATAGGTTCACAACTTTGATGTCTGTTGTTGCTAAGCAACGTCTGTTTGATGTTATATCGGAGAATATGGAGTAGAAGGTGTTTCCTCGTGAATAAGGCGTCTGACTTCGAAACAGAAAATTGGGCTTTTGAGGCATTTTCGTGGTCGTTTAATTTCATTAAATCAGCTAATATGGACATGTTTGCAATTTCCCGAAATAAGGCATTGTTCTTGTTGCTTTGAAATGCTAAGACATTGTCATTCATCTTTAATAATCTAATATTGCAAGGCCTGAGAATTATTGTGTCTGATTCTGCATCGCAAGATTGAGGGAAAAGGTCTCTTCTTACTTGTTAAATATCACTAGCTTTCCTCATTTGGACAGGATCACAACGTTGATGTCTACTGTTGCATAGCAAAGTCTGTATGATATCAAATAGGGTCGTTTAATTTCATTAGCTCAGCTAATTTGTACATGTTTGCAATTACCCTAAATATGGCATTGGTCTTGTTGCTTTGAAAAGCTTGGACATTGTTGTTCAACTTTAATAATCTAAGACTGCAAGGCCTGAGAATTATTGTGTCTGAATCTGCATCGCAAGATTGAAGAAAAGAGTATCTTTGTACTTGTTAAATATCATTAGCTTTCCTCATTCGGACAGGTTCACAACTTTGATGTCTGTTGTTGCTAAGCAATGTCTGTATGATGTGAAATAGGGATGTATTAAATAGAATGCGTGGCCTAATGGATAAGGCGCCTGACTTCGAATCAGAAGATTGAGGGTTTGAGTCCCTTCATGGTTGTTTAGTTTCATTTAGCTCAGCTAATTTGAACATGTTTGCAATTTCCCAAACTAAGGCATTGGTCTTGTTGCTTGGACATTGTTATTCAACTTTAATAATCTATGACTGCAAGGCCTGAGAATTATTGTGTCTGAATCTGCATCGCAAGATTGAAGAAAAGAGTATATCATTAGCTTTCCTCATTTGGACAGGATCACAATTTTGATGTCTACTGTTGCATAGCAAAGTCTGTATGATGTCAAATAGGGATGTATCACGTAGACTGCGTGGCCTAACGGATAAGGCGTCTGACTTCGAATCAGAAGATTGAGGGTTCGAGTCCCTTCGTGGTTGTTTAGTTTCATTTAGCTCAGCTATTTTGAACATGTTTGCAATTTCCCAAACTAAGGCATTGGTCTTGTTGCTTGGACATTGTTATTCATCTTTAATAATTTAATATTGCAAGGCCTGAGAATTATTGTGTCTGATTCTGCATCGCAAGATTGAGGGAAAAGGTCTCTTCTTACTTGTTAAATATCACTAGCTTTCCTCATTTGGACAGGATTACAACTTTGATGTCTACTGTTGCATAGCAAAGTCTGTATGATATCAAATAGGGTCGTTTAATTTCATTAGCTCAGCTAATTTGTACATGTTTGCAATTTCCCTAAATATGGCATTGGTCTTGTTGCTTTGAAAAGCTTGGACATTGTTGTTCAACTTTAATAATCTAAGACTGCAAGGCCTGAGAATTATTGTGTCTGAATCTGCATCGCAAGATTGAAGAAAAGAGTATCTTTGTACTTGTTAAATATCATTAGCTTTCCTCATTCGGACAGGTTCACAACTTTGATGTCTGTTGTTGCTAAGCAATGTCTGTATGATGTGAAATAGGGATGTATTAAGGAGACTGTGTGGCCTAATGGATAAGGTGTCTGACTTTGAATCTGAAAATTGTGGGTTTGAGTCCCTTCGTGGTTGTTAAATTTCCTTAGCTCAGCTATTTTGAAGATGTTTGCAATTTCCCGAAATAAGGCGTTGTTCTTGTTGCTTTGAAAAACTTGTACATTGTTGTTTAACTTTAATAATCTAAGACTGCAAGGCCTGAGAAATATTGTGTCTGATTCGGCATCGCAAGATTGAGGGACATAGTCTTTTCGTACTTGTAAAATATCACTAGCTGTCCTCATTCGGATAGGTTCACAACTTTGATGTCTGTTGTTGCTAAGCAACGTCTGTTTTATGTTATATCGGAGAATATGGAGTAGAAGGTGTTGCCTCGTGAATAAGGCGTCTGACTTCGAAACAGAAAATTGGGCTTTTGAGGCATTTTCGTGGTCGTTTAATTTCATTAAATCAGCTAATATGGACATGTTTGCAATTTCCCGAAATAAGGCATTGTTCTTGTTGCTTTGAAATGCTAAGACATTGTTATTCATCTTTAATAATCTAATATTGCAAGGCCTGAGAATTATTGTGTCTGATTCTGCATCGCAAGATTGAGGGAAAAGGTCTCTTCTTACTTGTTAAATATCACTAGCTTTCCTCATTTGGACAGGATCACAACTTTGATGTCTACTGTTGCATAGCAAAGTCTGTATGATATCAAATAGGGTCGTTTAATTTCCTTAGCTCAGCTAATTTGTACATGTTTGCAATTTCCCTAAATATGGCATTGGTCTTGTTGCTTTGAAAAGCTTGGACATTGTTGTTCAACTTTAATAATCTAAGACTGCAAGGCCTGAGAATTATTGTGTCTGAATCTGCATCGCAAGATTGAAGAAAAGAGTATCTTTGTACTTGTCAAATATCATTAGCTTTCCTCATTCGGACAGGTTCACAACTTTGATGTCTGTTGTTGCTAAGCAATGTCTGTATGATGTCAAATAGGGATGTATCACGTAGACTGCGTGGCCTAATGGATAAGGCGTCTGACTTCGAATCAGAAGATTGAGGGTTTGAGTCCCTTCATGGTTGTTTAGTTTCATTTAGCTCAGCTAATTTGAACATGTTTGCAATTTCCCAAACTAAGGCATTGGTCTTGTTGCTTGGACATTGTTATTCAACTTTAATAATCTATGACTGCAAGGCCTGAGAATTATTGTGTCTGAATCTGCATCGCAAGATTGAAGAAAAGAGTATATCATTAGCTTTCCTCATTTGGACAGGATCACAATTTTGATGTCTACTGTTGCATAGCAAAGTCTGTATGATGTCAAATAGGGATGTATCACGTAGACTGCGTGGCCTAACGGATAAGGCGTCTGACTTCGAATCAGAAGATTGAGGGTTCGAGTCCCTTCGTGGTTGTTTAGTTTCATTTAGCTCAGCTATTTTGAACATGTTTGCAATTTCCCAAACTAAGGCATTGGTCTTGTTGCTTGGACATTGTTATTCATCTTTAATAATTTAATATTGCAAGGCCTGAGAATTATTGTGTCTGATTCTGCATCGCAAGATTGAGGGAAAAGGTCTCTTCTTACTTGTTAAATATCACTAGCTTTCCTCATTTGGACAGGATTACAACTTTGATGTCTACTGTTGCATAGCAAAGTCTGTATGATATCAAATAGGGTCGTTTAATTTCATTAGCTCAGCTAATTTGTACATGTTTGCAATTTCCCTAAATATGGCATTGGTCTTGTTGCTTTGAAAAGCTTGGACATTGTTGTTCAACTTTAATAATCTAAGACTGCAAGGCCTGAGAATTATTGTGTCTGAATCTGCATCGCAAGATTGAAGAAAAGAGTATCTTTGTACTTGTTAAATATCATTAGCTTTCCTCATTCGGACAGGTTCACAACTTTGATGTCTGTTGTTGCTAAGCAATGTCTGTATGATGTGAAATAGGGATGTATTAAGGAGACTGTGTGGCCTAATGGATAAGGTGTCTGACTTTGAATCTGAAAATTGTGGGTTTGAGTCCCTTCGTGGTTGTTAAATTTCCTTAGCTCAGCTAATTTGAAGATGTTTGCAATTTCCCGAAATAAGGCGTTGTTCTTGTTGCTTTGAAAAACTTGTACATTGTTGTTTAACTTTAATAATCTAAGACTGCAAGGCCTGAGAAATATTGTGTCTGATTCGGCATCGCAAGATTGAGGGACATAGTCTTTTCGTACTTGTAAAATATCACTAGCTGTCCTCATTCGGATAGGTTCACAACTTTGATGTCTGTTGTTGCTAAGCAACGTCTGTTTTATGTTATATCGGAGAATATGGAGTAGAAGGTGTTGCCTCGTGAATAAGGCGTCTGACTTCGAAACAGAAAATTGGGCTTTTGAGGCATTTTCGTGGTCGTTTAATTTCATTAAATCAGCTAATATGGACATGTTTGCAATTTCCCGAAATAAGGCATTGTTCTTGTTGCTTTGAAATGCTAAGACATTGTTATTCATCTTTAATAATCTAATATTGCAAGGCCTGAGAATTATTGTGTCTGATTCTGCATCGCAAGATTGAGGGAAAAGGTCTCTTCTTACTTGTTAAATATCACTAGCTTTCCTCATTTGGACAGGATCACAACTTTGATGTCTACTGTTGCATAGCAAAGTCTGTATGATATCAAATAGGGTCGTTTAATTTCCTTAGCTCAGCTAATTTGTACATGTTTGCAATTTCCCTAAATATGGCATTGGTCTTGTTGCTTTGAAAAGCTTGGACATTGTTGTTCAACTTTAATAATCTAAGACTGCAAGGCCTGAGAATTATTGTGTCTGAATCTGCATCGCAAGATTGAAGAAAAGAGTATCTTTGTACTTGTCAAATATCATTAGCTTTCCTCATTCGGACAGGTTCACAACTTTGATGTCTGTTGTTGCTAAGCAATGTCTGTATGATGTCAAATAGGGATGTATCACGTAGACTGCGTGGCCTAATGGATAAGGCGTCTGACTTCGAATCAGAAGATTGAGGGTTTGAGTCCCTTCATGGTTGTTTAGTTTCATTTAGCTCAGCTAATTTGAACATGTTTGCAATTTCCCAACCTAAGGCATTGGTCTTGTTGCTTGGACATTGTTATTCAACTTTAATAATCTATGACTGCAAGGCCTGAGAATTATTGTGTCTGAATCTGCATCGCAAGATTGAAGAAAAGAGTATATCATTAGCTTTCCTCATTTGGACAGGATCACAATTTTGATGTCTACTGTTGCATAGCAAAGTCTGTATGATGTCAAATAGGGATGTATCACGTAGACTGCGTGGCCTAACGGATAAGGCGTCTGACTTCGAATCAGAAGATTGAGGGTTCGAGTCCCTTCGTGGTTGTTTAGTTTCATTTAGCTCAGCTATTTTGAACATGTTTGCAATTTCCCAAACTAAGGCATTGGTCTTGTTGCTTGGACATTGTTATTCATCTTTAATAATTTAATATTGCAAGGCCTGAGAATTATTGTGTCTGATTCTGCATCGCAAGATTGAGGGAAAAGGTCTCTTCTTACTTGTTAAATATCACTAGCTTTCCTCATTTGGACAGGATTACAACTTTGATGTCTACTGTTGCATAGCAAAGTCTGTATGATATCAAATAGGGTCGTTTAATTTCATTAGCTCAGCTAATTTGTACATGTTTGCAATTTCCCTAAATATGGCATTGGTCTTGTTGCTTTGAAAAGCTTGGACATTGTTGTTCAACTTTAATAATCTAAGACTGCAAGGCCTGAGAATTATTGTGTCTGAATCTGCATCGCAAGATTGAAGGAAAGAGTATCTTTGTACTTGTTAAATATCATTAGCTTTCCTCATTCGGACAGGTTCACAACTTTGATGTCTGTTGTTGCTAAGCAATGTCTGTATGATGTGAAATAGGGATGTATTAAGGAGACTGTGTGGCCTAATGGATAAGGTGTCTGACTTTGAATCTGAAAATTGTGGGTTTGAGTCCCTTCGTGGTTGTTAAATTTCCTTAGCTCAGCTATTTTGAACATGTTTGCAATTTCCCAAACTAAGGCATTGGTCTTGTTGCTTGGACATTGTTATTCATCTTTAATAATTTAATATTGCAAGGCCTGAGAATTATTGTGTCTGATTCTGCATCGCAAGATTGAGGGAAAAGGTCTCTTCTTACTTGTTAAATATCACTAGCTTTCCTCATTTGGACAGGATTACAACTTTGATGTCTACTGTTGCATAGCAAAGTCTGTATGATATCAAATAGGGTCGTTTAATTTCATTAGCTCAGCTAATTTGTACATGTTTGCAATTTCCCTAAATATGGCATTGGTCTTGTTGCTTTGAAAAGCTTGGACATTGTTGTTCAACTTTAATAATCTAAGACTGCAAGGCCTGAGAATTATTGTGTCTGAATCTGCATCGCAAGATTGAAGAAAAGAGTATCTTTGTACTTGTTAAATATCATTAGCTTTCCTCATTCGGACAGGTTCACAACTTTGATGTCTGTTGTTGCTAAGCAATGTCTGTATGATGTGAAATAGGGATGTATTAAGGAGACTGTGTGGCCTAATGGATAAGGTGTCTGACTTTGAATCTGAAAATTGTGGGTTTGAGTCCCTTCGTGGTTGTTAAATTTCCTTAGCTCAGCTAATTTGAAGATGTTTGCAATTTCCCGAAATAAGGCATTGTTCTTGTTGCTTTGAAAAACTTGTACATTGTTGTTTAACTTTAATAATCTAAGACTGCAAGGCCTGAGAAATATTGTGTCTGATTCGGCATCGCAAGATTGAGGGACATAGTCTTTTCGTACTTGTAAAATATCACTAGCTGTCCTCATTCGGATAGGTTCACAACTTTGATGTCTGTTGTTGCTAAGCAACGTCTGTTTTATGTTATATCGGAGAATATGGAGTAGAAGGTGTTGCCTCGTGAATAAGGCGTCTGACTTCGAAACAGAAAATTGGGCTTTTGAGGCATTTTCGTGGTCGTTTAATTTCATTAAATCAGCTAATATGGACATGTTTGCAATTTCCCGAAATAAGGCATTGTTCTTGTTGCTTTGAAATGCTAAGACATTGTTATTCATCTTTAATAATCTAATATTGCAAGGCCTGAGAATTATTGTGTCTGATTCTGCATCGCAAGATTGAGGGAAAAGGTCTCTTCTTACTTGTTAAATATCACTAGCTTTCCTCATTTGGACAGGATCACAACTTTGATGTCTACTGTTGCATAGCAAAGTCTGTATGATATCAAATAGGGTCGTTTAATTTCCTTAGCTCAGCTAATTTGTACATGTTTGCAATTTCCCTAAATATGGCATTGGTCTTGTTGCTTTGAAAAGCTTGGACATTGTTGTTGAACTTTAATAATCTATGACTGCAAGGCCTGAGAATTATTGTGTCTGAATCTGCATCGCAAGATTGAAGAAAATAGTATACCATTAGCTTTCCTCATTTGGACAGGATCACAACTTTGATGTCTACTGTTGCATAGCAAAGTCTGTATGATGTCAAATAGCGATGTATCACGTAGACTGCGTGGCCTAACTGATAAGGCGTCTGACTTCGAATCAGAAGAGTGAGGGTTTGAGTCCCTTCGTGGTTGTTTAGTTTCATTTAGCTCAGCTATTTTGAACATGTTTGCAATTTCCCAAACTAAGGCATTGGTCTTGTTGCTTGGACATTGTTATTCAACTTTAATAATCTTAGACTGCAAGGCCTGAGAAATATTGTGTATGATTCTGCATCGCAAGATTGAGGGAAATAGTCTCTTCGTACTTGTTACATATCACTAGCTTTCCTCATTTGGACAGGATCACAACTTTGATGTCTACTGTTGCATAGCAAAGTCTGTATGATATCAAATAGGGTTGTTTATTTTTATTAGCTCAGCTAATTTGTACATGTTTGCAATTTCCCTAAATATGGCATTGGTCTTGTTGCTTTGAAAAGCTTGGACATTGTTGTTCAACTTTAATAATCTAAGACTGCAAGGCCTGAGAATTATTGTGTCTGAATCTGCATCGCAAGATTGAAGGAAAGAGTATCTTTGTACTTGTTAAATATCATTAGCTTTCCTCATTCGGACAGGTTCACAACTTTGATGTCTGTTGTTGCTAAGCAATGTCTGTATGATGTGAAATAGGGGTGTGTTAAGTAGACTGTGTGGCCTAATGGATAAGGTGTCTGACTTTGAATCAGAAAATTGTGGGTTTGAGTCCCTTCGTGGTTGTTACATTTCCTTAGCTCAGCTAATTTGAAGATGTTTGCAATTTCCCAAACTAAGGCATTGGTCTTGTTGCTTGGACATTGTTATTCAACTTTAATAATCTTAGACTGCAAGGCCTGAGAAATATTGTGTCTGATTCTGCATCGCAAGATTGAGGGAAAAGGTCTCTTCTTACTTGTTAAATATCACTAGCTTTCCTCATTTGGACAGGATCACAACTTTGATGTCTGTTGTTGCTAAGCAATGTCTGTATGATGTGAAATAGGGATGTATTAAGTAGACTGTGTGGCCTAATGGATAAGGTGTCTCACTTTGAATCTGAAAATTGTGTGTTTGAGTCCCTTCGTGGTTGTTTAGTTTCATTTAGCTCAGCTAATTTGAACATGTTTGCAATTTCCCAAACTAAGGCATTGGTCTTGTTGCTTGGACATTGTTATTCAACTTTAATAATCTTAGACTGCAAGGCCTGAGAAATATTGTGTCTGAATCTGCATCGCAAGATTGAGGGAAATAGTATCTTTGTACTTGTTAAATATCATTAGCTTTCCTCATTCGGACAGGTTCACAACTTTGATGTCTGTTGTTGCTAAGCAATGTCTGTATGATGTCAAATAGGGATGTATCATGTAGACTGCGTGGCCTAATGGATAAGGCGTCTGACTTCGAATCAGAAGATTGAGGGTTTGAGTCCCTTCGTGGTTGTTAAATTTAATTAGATCAGCTAATTTGAAGATGTTTGCAATTTCCCAAAATAAGACATTTTTCTTGTTGCTTTGAAATGCTAAGACATTCATCTTTAATAATCTACTATTGCAAGGCCTGAGAATTATTGTGTCTGATTCTGCATCGCAAGATTGAGGTTAAAGGTCTCTTCTTACTTGTTAAATATCACTAGCTTTCCTCATTTGGACAGGATCACAACTTTGATGTCTACTGTTGCATAGCAAAGTCTGTATGATATCAAATAGGGTCGTTTAATTTCATTAGCTCAGCTAATTTGAACATGTTTGCAATTTCCCAAACTAAGGCATTGGTCTTGTTGCTTGGACATTGTTATTCAACTTTAATAATCTTAGACTGCAAGGCCTGAGAATTATTGTGTCTGAATCTGCATCGCAAGATTGAAGGAAAGAGTATCTTTGTACTTGTCAAATATCATTAGCTTTCCTCATTCGGACAGGTTCACAACTTTGATGTCTGTTGTTGCTAAGCAATGTCTGTATGATGTGAAATAGGGATGTATTAAGTAGACTGTGTGGCCTAATGGATAAGGTGTCTGACTTTGAATATGAAAATTGTGGGTTTGAGTCCCTTCGTGGTTGTTAAATTTCCTTACCTCAGCTAATTTGAAGATATTTGCAATTTCCCGAAATAAGGCATTGTTTTTGTTGCTTTGAAAAACTTGTACATTGTTGTTTAACTTTAATAATCTAAGACTGCAAGGCCTGAGAAATATTGTGTCTGATTCGGCATCGCAAGATTGAGGGACATAGTCTTTTCGTACTTGTAAAATATCACTAGCTGTCCTCATTCGGATAGGTTCACAACTTTGATGTCTGTTGTTGCTAAGCAACGTCTGTTTGATGTTATATCGGAGAATATGGAGTAGAAGGTGTTGCCTCGTGAATAAGGCGTCTGACTTCGAAACAGAAAATTGGGCTTTTGAGGCATTTTCGTGGTCGTTTAATTTCATTAAATCAGCTAATATGGACATGTTTGCAATTTCCCGAAATAAGGCATTGTTCTTGTTGCTTTGAAATGCTAAGACATTGTTATTCATCTTTAATAATCTAATATTGCAAGGCCTGAGAATTATTGTGTCTGATTCTGCATCGCAAGATTGAGGGAAAAGGTCTCTTCTTACTTGTTAAATATCACTAGCTTTCCTCATTTGGACAGGATCACAACTTTGATGTCTACTGTTGCATAGCAAAGTCTGTATGATATCAAATAGGGTCGTTTAATTTCATTAGCTCAGCTAATTTGTACATGTTTGCAATTGACCTAAATATGGCATTGGTCTTGTTGCTTTGAAAAGCTTGGACATTGTTGTTCAACTTTAATAATCTTAGACAGCAAGGCCTGAGAATTATTGTGTCTGAATCTGCATCGCAAGATTGAAGGAAAGAGTATCTTTGTACTTGTTAAATATCATTAGCTTTCCTCATTCGGACAGGTTCACAACTTTGATGTCTGTTGTTGCTAAGCAATGTCTGTATGATGTGAAATAGGGATGTATTAAGTAGACTGTGTGGCCTAATCGATAAGGTGTCTGACTTTGAATCTGAAAATTGTGGGTTTGAGTCCCTTCGTGGTTGTTAAATTTCCTTAGCTCAGCTAATTTGAAGATGTTTGCAATTTCCAGAAATAAGGCATTGTTCTTGTTGCTTTGAAAAATGTACACATTGTTGTTTAAATAGGGATGTATCACGTAGACTGCGTGGCCTAATGGATAAGGCGTCTGACTTCGAATCAGAAGATTGAGGGTTCGAGTCCCTTCGTGGTTGTTTAGTTTCATTTAGCTCAGCTAATTTGAACATGTTTGCAATTTCCCAAACTAAGGCATTGGTCTTGTAGCTTGGACATTGTTATTCAACTTTAATAATCTTAGACTGCAAGGCCTGAGAAATATTGTGTATGATTCTGCATCGCTAGATTGAGGGAAATAGTCTCTTCGTACTTGTTAAATATCACTAGCTTTCCTCATTTGGACAGGATCACAACTTTGATGTCTACTGTTGCATAGCAAAGTCTGTATGATATCAAATAGGGTCGTTTAATTTCATTAGCTCAGCTAATTTTTACATGTTTGCAATTTCCCTAAATATGGCATTGGTCTTGTTGCTTTGAAAAGCTTGGACATTGTTGTTCAACTTTAATAATCTAAGACTGCAAGGCCTGAGAATTATTGTGTCTGAATCTGCATCGCAAGATTGAAGAAAAGAGTATCTTTGTACTTGTTAAATATCATTAGCTTTCCTCATTCGGACAGGTTCACAACTTTGATGTCTGTTGTTGCTAAGCAATGTCTGTATGATGTCAAATAGGGGTGTATCACGTAGACTGCGTAGCCTAATGGATAAGGTGTCTGACTTCGAATCAGAAGATTGAGGGTTCAAGTCCCTTCGTGGTTGTTTAGTTTCATTTAGCTCAGCTAATTTGAACATATTTGCAATTTCCCAAACTAAGGCATTGGTCTTGTTGCTTGGACATTGTTATTCAACTTTAATAATCTTAGACTGCAAGGCCTGAGAATTATTGTGTCTGAATCTGCATCGCAAGATTGAAGGAAAGAGTATCTTTGTACTTGTCAAATATCATTAGCTTTCCTCATTCGGACAGGTTCACAACTTTGATGTCTGTTGTTGCTAAGCAATGTCTGTATGATGTGAAATAGGGATGTATTGAGTAGACTGTGTGGCCTAATGGATAAGGTGTCTGACTTTGAATATGAAAATTGTGGGTTTGAGTCCCTTCATGGTTGTTAAATTTCCTTACCTCGGCTAATTTGAAGATGTTTGCAATTTCCCGAAATAAGGCATTGTTCTTGTTGCTTTGAAAAACTTGTACATTGTTGTTTAACTTTAATAATCTAAGACTGCAAGGCCTGAGAAATATTGTGTCTGATTCGGCATCGCAAGATTGAGGGACATAGTCTTTTCGTACTTGTAAAATATCACTAGCTGTCCTCATTCGGATAGGTTCACAACTTTGATGTCTGTTGTTGCTAAGCAACGTCTGTTTGATGTTATATCGGAGAATATGGAGTAGAAGGTGTTGGCTCGTGAATAAGGCATCTGACTTCGAAACAGAAAATTGGGCTTTTGAGGCATTTTCGTGGTCGTTTAATTTCATTAAATCAGCTAATATGGACATGTTTGCAATTTCCCGAAATAAGGCATTGTTCTTGTTGCTTTGAAATGCTAAGACATTGTTATTCATCTTTAATAATCTAATATTGCAAGGCCTGAGAATTATTGTGTCTGATTCTGCATCGCAAGATTGAGGGAAAAGGTCTCTTCTTACTTGTTAAATATCACTAGCTTTCCTCATTTGGACAGGATCACAACTTTGATGTCTACTGTTGCATAGCAAAGTCTGTATGATATCAAATAGGGTTGTTTAATTTCATTAGCTCAGCTAATTTGTACATGTTTGCAATTGACCTAAATATGGCATTGGTCTTGTTGCTTTGAAAAGCTTGGACATTGTTGTTCAACTTTAATAATCTTAGACTGCAAGGCCTGAGAATTATTGTGTCTGGATCTGCATCGCAAGATTGAAGGAAAGAGTATCTTTGTACTTGTTAAATATCATTAGCTTTCCTCATTCGGACAGGTTCACAACTTTGATGTCTGTTGTTGCTAAGCAATGTCTGTATGATGTGAAATAGGGATGTATTAAGTAGACTGTGTGGCCTAATGGATAAGGTGTCTGACTTTGAATCTGAAAATTGTGGGTTTGAGTCCCTTCGTGGTTGTTAAATTTCCTTAGCTCAGCTAATTTGAAGATGTTTGCAATTTCCAGAAATAAGGCATTGTTCTTGTTGCTTTGAAAAATGTACACATTGTTGTTTAAATAGGGGTGTATCACGTAGACTGCGTGGCCTAATGGATAAGGCGTCTGACTTCGAATCAGAATATTGTGGGTTTGAGTCCCTTCGTGGTTGTTAAATTTCATTAGCTCAGCTAATTTGAAGATGTTTGCAATTTCCCAAAATAAGACATTTTTCTTGTTGCTTTGAAATGCTAAGACATTCATCTTTAATAATCTACTATTGCAAGGCCTGAGAATTATTGTGTCTGATTCTGCATCGCAAGATTGAGGTTAAAGGTCTCTTCTTACTTGTTAAATATCACTAGCTTTCCTCATTTGGACAGGATCACAACTTTGATGTCTACTGTTGCATAGCAAAGTCTGTATGATATCAAATAGGGTCGTTTAATTTCATTAGCTCAGCTAATTTGAACATGTTTGCAATTTCCCAAACTAAGGCATTGGTCTTGTTGCTTGGACATTGTTATTCAACTTTAATAATCTTAGACTGCAAGGCCTGAGAAATATTGTGTCTGATTCTGCATCGCAAGATTGAGGGAAAAGGTCTCTTCTTACTTGTTAAATATCACTAGCTTTCCTCATTTGGACAGGATCACAACTTTGATGTCTACTGTTGCATAGCAAAGTCTGTATGATATCAAATAGGGTCGTTTAATTTCATTAGCTCAGCTAATTTTTACATGTTTGCAATTTCCCTAAATATGGCATTGGTCTTGTTGCTTTGAAAAGCTTGGACATTGTTGTTCAACTTTAATAATCTTAGACTGCAAGGCCTGAGAATTATTGTGTCTGAATCTGCATCGCAAGATTGAAGAAAAGAGTATCTTTGTACTTGTTAAATATCATTAGCTTTCCTCATTCGGACAGGTTCACAACTTTGATGTCTGTTGTTGCTAAGCAATGTCTGTATGATGTCAAATAGGGGTGTATCACGTAGACTGCGTAGCCTAATGGATAAGGTGTCTGACTTTGAATCAGAAGATTGAGGGTTCGAGTCCCTTCGTGGTTGTTTAGTTTCATTTAGCTCAGCTAATTTGAACATATTTGCAATTTCCCAAACTAAGGCATTGGTCTTGTTGCTTGGACATTGTTATTCAACTTTAATAATCTTAGACTGCAAGGCCTGAGAATTATTGTGTCTGAATCTGCATCGCAAGATTGAAGGAAAGAGTATCTTTGTACTTGTCAAATATCATTAGCTTTCCTCATTCGGACAGGTTCACAACTTTGATGTCTGTTGTTGCTAAGCAATGTCTGTATGATGTGAAATAGGGATGTATTAAGTAGACTGTGTGGCCTAATGGATAAGGTGTCTGACTTTGAATATGAAAATTGTGGGTTTGAGTCCCTTCGTGGTTGTTAAATTTCCTTACCTCAGCTAATTTGAAGATGTTTGCAATTTCCCGAAATAAGGCATTGTTCTTGTTGCTTTGAAAAACTTGTACATTGTTGTTTAACTTTAATAATCTAAGACTGCAAGGCCTGAGAAATATTGTGTCTGATTCGGCATCGCAAGATTGAGGGACATAGTCTTTTCGTACTTGTAAAATATCACTAGCTGTCCTCATTCGGATAGGTTCACAACTTTGATGTCTGTTGTTGCTAAGCAATGTCTGTTTGATGTTATATCGGAGAATATGGAGTAGAAGGTGTTGCCTCGTGAATAAGGCGTCTGACTTCGAAACAGAAAATTGGGCTTTTGAGGCATTTTCGTGGTCGTTTAATTTCATTAAATCAGCTAATATGGACATGTTTGCAATTTCCCGAAATAAGGCATTGTTCTTGTTGCTTTGAAATGCTAAGACATTGTTATTCATCTTTAATAATCTAATATTGCAAGGCCTGAGAATTATTGTGTCTGATTCTGCATCGCAAGATTGAGGGAAAAGGTCTCTTCTTACTTGTTAAATATCACTAGCTTTCCTCATTTGGACAGGATCACAACTTTGATGTCTACTGTTGCATAGCAAAGTCTGTATGATATCAAATAGGGTCGTTTAATTTCATTAGCTCAGCTAATTTGTACATGTTTGCAATTGACCTAAATATGGCATTGGTCTTGTTGCTTTGAAAAGCTTGGACATTGTTGTTCAACTTTAATAATCTTAGACTGCAAGGCCTGAGAATTATTGTGTCTGGATCTGCATCGCAAGATTGAAGGAAACAGTATCTTTGTACTTGTTAAATATCATTAGCTTTCCTCATTCGGACAGGTTCACAACTTTGATGTCTGTTGTTGCTAAGCAATGTCTGTATGATGTGAAATAGGGATGTATTAAGTAGACCGTGTGGCCTAATGGATAAGGTGTCTGACTTTGAATCTGAAAATTGTGGGTTTGAGTCCCTTCGTGGTTGTTAAATTTCCTTAGCTCAGCTAATTTGAAGATGTTTGCAATTTCCAGAAATAAGGCATTGTTCTTGTTGCTTTGAAAAATGTACACATTGTTGTTTAAATAGGGGTGTATCACGTAGACTGCGTGGCCTAATGGATAAGGCGTCTGACTTCGAATCAGAATATTGAGGGTTCGAGTCCCTTTGTGGTTGTTAAATTTCATTAGCTTAGCTAATTTGAGGATGTTTGCAATTTCCCAAAATAAGACATTTTTCTTGTTGCTTTGAAATGCTAAGACATTCATCTTTAATAATCTACTATTGCAAGGCCTGAGAATTATTGTGTCTGATTCTGCATCGCAAGATTGAGGTTAAAGGTCTCTTCTTACTTGTTAAATATCACTAGCTTTCCTCATTTGGACAGGATCACAACTTTGATGTCTACTGTTGCATAGCAAAGTCTGTATGATATCAAATAGGGTCGTTTAATTTCATTAGCTCAGCTAATTTGTACATGTTTGCAATTTCCCAAACTAAGGCATTGGTCTTGTTGCTTGGACATTGTTATTCAACTTTAATAATCTTAGACTGCAAGGCCTGAGAAATATTGTGTCTGATTCTGCATCGCAAGATTGAGGGAAAAGGTCTCTTCTTACTTGTTAAATATCACTAGCTTTCCTCATTTGGACAGGATCACAACTTTGATGTCTACTGTTGCATAGCAAAGTCTGTATGATATCAAATAGGGTCGTTTAATTTCATTAGCTCAGCTAATTTTTACATGTTTGCAATTTCCCTAAATATGGCATTGGTCTTGTTGCTTTGAAAAGCTTGGACATTGTTGTTCAACTTTAATAATCTAAGACTGCAAGGCCTGAGAATTATTGTGTCTGAATCTGCATCGCAAGATTGAAGAAAAGAGTATCTTTGTACTTGTTAAATATCATTAGCTTTCCTCATTCGGACAGGTTCACAACTTTGATGTCTGTTGTTGCTAAGCAATGTCTGTATGATGTCAAATAGGGGTGTATCACGTAGACTGCGTAGCCTAATGGATAAGGTGTCTGACTTCGAATCAGAAGATTGAGGGTTCGAGTCCCTCCGTGGTTGTTTAGTTTCATTTAGCTCAGCTAATTTGAACATATTTGCAATTTCCCAAACTAAGGCATTGGTCTTGTTGCTTGGACATTGTTATTCAACTTTAATAATCTTAGACTGCAAGGCCTGAGAATTATTGTGTCTGAATCTGCATCGCAAGATTGAAGGAAAGAGTATCTTTGTACTTGTCAAATATCATTAGCTTTCCTCATTCGGACAGGTTCACAACTTTGATGTCTGTTGTTGCTAAGCAATGTCTGTATGATGTGAAATAGGGATGTATTAAGTAGACTGTGTGGCCTAATGGATAAGGTGTCTGACTTTGAATATGAAAATTGTGGGTTTGAGTCCCTTCGTGGTTGTTAAATTTCCTTACCTCAGCTAATTTGAAGATGTTTGCAATTTCCCGAAATAAGGCATTGTTCTTGTTGCTTTGAAAAACTTGTACATTGTTGTTTAACTTTAATAATCTAAGACTGCAAGGCCTGAGAAATATTGTGTCTGATTCGGCATCGCAAGATTGAGGGACATAGTCTTTTCGTACTTGTAAAATATCACTAGCTGTCCTCATTCGGATAGGTTCACAACTTTGATGTCTGTTGTTGCTAAGCAACGTCTGTTTGATGTTATATCGGAGAATATGGAGTAGAAGGTGTTGCCTTGTGAATAAGGCGTCTGACTTCGACACAGAAAATTGGGCTTTTGAGGCATTTTCGTGGTCGTTTAATTTCATTAAATCAGCTAATATGGACATGTTTGCAATTTCCCGAAATAAGGCATTGTTCTTGTTGCTTTGAAATGCTAAGACATTGTTATTCATCTTTAATAGTCTAATATTGCAAGGCCTGAGAATTATTGTGTCTGATTCTGCATCGCAAGATTGAGGGAAAAGGTCTCTTCTTACTTGTTAAATATCACTAGCTTTCCTCATTTGGACAGGATCACAACGTTGATGTCTACTGTTGCATAGCAAAGTCTGTATGATATCAAATAGGGTTGTTTAATTTCATTAGCTCAGCTAATTTGTACATGTTTGCAATTTACCTAAATATGGCATTGGTCTTGTTGCTTTGAAAAGCTTGGACATTGTTGTTCAACTTTAATAATCTTAGACTGCAAGGCCTGAGAATTATTGTGTCTGAATCTGCATCGCAAGATTGAAGGAAAGAGTATCTTTGTACTTGTCAAATATCATTAGCTTTCCTCATTCGGACAGGTTCACAACTTTGATGTCTGTTGTTGCTAAGCAATGTCTGTATGATGTGAAATAGGGATGTATTAAGTAGACTGTGTGGCCTAATGGATAAGGTGTCTGACTTTGAATCTGAAAATTGTGGGTTTGAGTCCCTTCGTGGTTGTTAAATTTCCTTAGCTCAGCTAATTTGAAGATGTTTGCAATTTCCAGAAATAAGGCATTGTTCTTGTTGCTTTGAAAAATGTACACATTGTTGTTTAAATAGGGATGTATCACGTAGACTGCGTGGCCTAATGGATAAGGCGTCTGACTTCGAATCAGAAGCTTGAGGGTTCGAGACCCTTCGTGGTTGTTTAGTTTCATTTAGCTCAGCTAATTTGAACATGTTTGCAATTTCCCAAACTAAGGCATTGGTCTTGTTGCTTGGACATTGTTATTCAACTTTAATAATCTTAGACTGCAAGGCCTGAGAATTATTGTGTCTGAATCTGCATCGCAAGATTGAAGGAAAGAGTATCTTTGTACTTGTCAAATATCATTAGCTTTCCTCATTCGGACAGGTTCACAACTTTGATGTCTGTTGTTGCTAAGCAATGTCTGTATGATGTGAAATAGGGATGCATTAAGCAGACTGTGTGGCCTAATGGATAAGGTGTCTGACTTTGAATGTGAAAATTGTGGGTTTGAGTCCCTTCGTGGTTGTTAAATTTCCTTACCTCAGCTAATTTGAAGATGTTTGCAATTTCCCGAAATAAGGCATTGTTCTTGTTGCTTTGAAAAACTTGTACATTGTTGTTTAACTTTAATTATCTAAGACAGCAAGGCCTGAGAAATATTGTGCATGATTCTGCATCGCAAGATTGAGGGAAAATGTCTCTTCGTACTTGTTAAATATCACTAGCTTTCCTCATTTGGACAGGATCACAACTTTGATGTCTACTGTTGCATAGCAAAGTCTGTATGATATCAAATAGGGTCGTTTATTTTCATTAGCTCAGCTAATTTGTACATGTTTGCAATTTCCCTAAATATGGCATTGGTCTTGTTGCTTTGAAAAGCTTGGACATTGTTGTTCAACTTTAATAATCTAAGACTGCAAGGCCTGAGAATTATTGTGTCTGAATCTGCATCGCAAGATTGAAGAAAAGAGTATCTTTGTACTTGTTAAATATCATTAGCTTTCCTCATTCGGACAGGTTCACAACTTTGATGTCTGTTGTTGCAAAGCAATGTCTGTATGATGTCAAATAGGGATGTATCACGTAGACTGTGTTATCTAATGGATAAGGCGTCTGACTTCGAATCAGAAGATTGAGGGTTCGAGTCCCTTCATGGTTGTTTAGTTTCATTTAGCTCAGCTAATTTGAACATGTTTGCAATTTCCCAAACTAAGGCATTGGTCTTGTTGCTTGGACATTGTTATTCAACTTTAATAATCTTAGACTGCAAGGCCTGAGAAATATTGTGTATGATTCTGCATCGCAAGATTGAGGGAAATTGTCTCTTCGTACTTGTTAAATATCACTAGCTTTCCTCATTTGGACAGGATCACAACTTTGATGTCTACTGTTGCATAGCAAAGTCTGTATGATATCAAATAGGGTCGTTTAATTTCATTAGCTCAGCTAATTTGTACATGTTTGCAATTTCCCTAAATATGGCATTGGTCTTGTTGCTTTGAAAAGCTTGGACATTGTTGTTCAACTTTAATAATCTAAGACTGCAAGGCCTGAGAATTATTGTGCCTGAATCTGCATCGCAAGATTGAAGAAAATAGTATCTTTGTACTTGTTAAATATCATTAGCTTTTCTCATTCGGACAGGTTCACAACTTTGATGTCTGTTGTTGCTAAGCAATGTCTGTATGATGTGAAATAGGGACGTATTAAGTAGACTGTGTGGCCTAATGGATAAGGTGTCTGACTTTGAATCTGAAAATTGTGGGTTTGAGTCCCTTCGTGGTTGTTAAATTTCCTTAGCTCAGCTAATTTGAAGATGTTTGCAATTTCCAGAAATAAGGCATTGTTCTTGTTGCTTTGAAAAATGTACACATTGTTGTTTAAATAGGGATGTATCACGTAGACTGCGTGGCCTAACGGATAAGGTGTCTGACTTTGAATCAGAAGATTGAGGGTTCGAGTCCCTTCGTGGTTGTTTAGTTTCATTTAGCTCAGCTAATTTGAACATATTTGCAATTTCCCAAACTAAGGCATTGGTCTTGTTGCTTGGACATTGTTATTCAACTTTAATAATCTTAGACTGCAAGGCCTGAGAATTATTGTGTCTGAATCTGCATCGCAAGATTGAAGGAAAGAGTATCTTTGTACTTGTCAAATATCATTAGCTTTCCTCATTCGGACAGGTTCACAACTTTGATGTCTGTTGTTGCTAAGCAATGTCTGTATGATGTGAAATAGGGATGTATTAAGTAGACTGTGTGGCCTAATGGATAAGGTGTCTGACTTTGAATATGAAAATTGTGGGTTTGAGTCCCTTCGTGGTTGTTAAATTTCCTTACCTCAGCTAATTTGAAGATGTTTGCAATTTCCCGAAATAAGGCATTGTTCTTGTTGCTTTGAAAAACTTGTACATTGTTGTTTAACTTTAATAATCTAAGACTGCAAGGCCTGAGAAATATTGTGTCTGATTCGGCATCGCAAGATTGAGGGACATAGTCTTTTCGTACTTGTAAAATATCACTAGCTGTCCTCATTCGGATAGGTTCACAACTTTGATGTCTGTTGTTGCTAAGCAACGTCTGTTTGATGTTATATCGGAGAATATGGAGTAGAAGGTGTTGCCTTGTGAATAAGGCGTCTGACTTCGACACAGAAAATTGGGCTTTTGAGGCATTTTCGTGGTCGTTTAATTTCATTAAATCAGCTAATATGGACATGTTTGCAATTTCCCGAAATAAGGCATTGTTCTTGTTGCTTTGAAATGCTAAGACATTGTTATTCATCTTTAATAGTCTAATATTGCAAGGCCTGAGAATTATTGTGTCTGATTCTGCATCGCAAGATTGAGGGAAAAGGTCTCTTCTTACTTGTTAAATATCACTAGCTTTCCTCATTTGGACAGGATCACAACTTTGATGTCTACTGTTGCATAGCAAAGTCTGTATGATATCAAATAGGGTCGTTTAATTTCATTAGCTCAGCTAATTTGTACATGTTTGCAATTTACCTAAATATGGCATTGGTCTTGTTGCTTTGAAAAGCTTGGACATTGTTGTTCAACTTTAATAATCTTAGACTGCAAGGCCTGAGAATTATTGTGTCTGAATCTGCATCGCAAGATTGAAGGAAAGAGTATCTTTGTACTTGTCAAATATCATTAGCTTTCCTCATTCGGACAGGTTCACAACTTTGATGTCTGTTGTTGCTAAGCAATGTCTGTATGATGTGAAATAGGGATGTATTAAGTAGACTGTGTGGCCTAATGGATAAGGTGTCTGACTTTGAATCTGAAAATTGTGGGTTTGAGTCCCTTCGTGGTTGTTAAATTTCCTTAGCTCAGCTAATTTGAAGATGTTTGCAATTTCCAGAAATAAGGCATTGTTCTTGTTGCTTTGAAAAATGTACACATTGTTGTTTAAATAGGGATGTATCACGTAGACTGCGTGGCCTAATGGATAAGGCGTCTGACTTCGAATCAGAAGCTTGAGGGTTCGAGACCCTTCGTGGTTGTTTAGTTTCATTTAGCTCAGCTAATTTGAACATGTTTGCAATTTCCCAAACTAAGGCATTGGTCTTGTTGCTTGGACATTGTTATTCAACTTTAATAATCTTAGACTGCAAGGCCTGAGAATTATTGTGTCTGAATCTGCATCGCAAGATTGAAGGAAAGAGTATCTTTGTACTTGTCAAATATCATTAGCTTTCCTCATTCGGACAGGTTCACAACTTTGATGTCTGTTGTTGCTAAGCAATGTCTGTATGATGTGAAATAGGGATGCATTAAGCAGACTGTGTGGCCTAATGGATAAGGTGTCTGACTTTGAATGTGAAAATTGTGGGTTTGAGTCCCTTCGTGGTTGTTAAATTTCCTTACCTCAGCTAATTTGAAGATGTTTGCAATTTCCCGAAATTAGGCATTGTTCTTGTTGCTTTGAAAAACTTGTACATTGTTGTTTAACTTTAATTATCTAAGACAGCAAGGCCTGAGAAATATTGTGCATGATTCTGCATCGCAAGATTGAGGGAAAATGTCTCTTCGTACTTGTTAAATATCACTAGCTTTCCTCATTTGGACAGGATCACAACTTTGATGTCTACTGTTGCATAGCAAAGTCTGTATGATATCAAATAGGGTCGTTTATTTTCATTAGCTCAGCTAATTTGTACATGTTTGCAATTTCCCTAAATATGGCATTGGTCTTGTTGCTTTGAAAAGCTTGGACATTGTTGTTCAACTTTAATAATCTAAGACTGCAAGGCCTGAGAATTATTGTGTCTGAATCTGCATCGCAAGATTGAAGAAAAGAGTATCTTTGTACTTGTTAAATATCATTAGCTTTCCTCATTCGGACAGGTTCACAACTTTGATGTCTGTTGTTGCAAAGCAATGTCTGTATGATGTCAAATAGGGATGTATCACGTAGACTGTGTTATCTAATGGATAAGGCGTCTGACTTCCAATCAGAAGATTGAGGGTTCGAGTCCCTTCATGGTTGTTTAGTTTCATTTAGCTCAGCTAATTTGAACATGTTTGCAATTTCCCAAACTAAGGCATTGGTCTTGTTGCTTGGACATTGTTATTCAACTTTAATAATCTTAGACTGCAAGGCCTGAGAAATATTGTGTATGATTCTGCATCGCAAGATTGAGGGAAATTGTCTCTTCGTACTTGTTAAATATCACTAGCTTTCCTCATTTGGACAGGATCACAACTTTGATGTCTACTGTTGCATAGCAAAGTCTGTATGATATCAAATAGGGTCGTTTAATTTCATTAGCTCAGCTAATTTGTACATGTTTGCAATTTCCCTAAATATGGCATTGGTCTTGTTGCTTTGAAAAGCTTGGACATTGTTGTTCAACTTTAATAATCTAAGACTGCAATGCCTGAGAATTATTGTGTCTGAATCTGCATCGCAAGATTGAAGAAAATAGTATCTTTGTACTTGTTAAATATCATTAGCTTTTCTCATTCGGACAGGTTCACAACTTTGATGTCTGTTGTTGCTAAGCAATGTCTGTATGATGTGAAATAGGGACGTATTAAGTAGACTGTGTGGCCTAATGGATAAGGTGTCTGACTTTGAATCTGAAAATTGTGGGTTTGAGTCCCTTCGTGGTTGTTAAATTTCCTTAGCTCAGCTAATTTGAAGATGTTTGCAATTTCCCGAAATAAGGCATTGTTCTTGTTGCTTTGAAAAATGTACACATTGTTGTTTAAATAGGGATGTATCACGTAGACTGCGTGGCCTAATGGATAAGGCGTCTGACTTCGAATCAGAAGCTTGAGGGTTCGAGACCCTTCGTGGTTGTTTAGTTTCATTTACCTCAGCTAATTTGAACATGTTTGCAATTTCCCAAACTAAGGCATTGGTCTTGTTGCTTGGACATTGTTATTCAACTTTAATAATCTTAGACTGCAAGGCCTGAGAATTATTGTGTCTGAATCTGCATCGCAAGATTGAAGGAAAGAGTATCTTTGTACTTGTCAAATATCATTAGCTTTCCTCATTCGGACAGGTTCACAACTTTGATGTCTGTTGTTGCTAAGCAATGTCTGTATGATGTGAAATAGGGATGCATTAAGCAGACTGTGTGGCCTAATGGATAAGGTGTCTGACTTTGAATGTGAAAATTGTGGGTTTGAGTCCCTTCGTGGTTGTTAAATTTCCTTACCTCAGCTAATTTGAAGATGTTTGCAATTTCCCGAAATAAGGCATTGTTCTTGTTGCTTTGAAAAACTTGTACATTGTTGTTTAACTTTAATTATCTAAGACAGCAAGGCCTGAGAAATATTGTGCATGATTCTGCATCGCAAGATTGAGGGAAAATGTCTCTTCGTACTTGTTAAATATCACTAGCTTTCCTCATTTGGACAGGATCACAACTTTGATGTCTACTGTTGCATAGCAAAGTCTGTATGATATCAAATAGGGTCGTTTATTTTCATTAGCTCAGCTAATTTGTACATGTTTGCAATTTCCCTAAATATGGCATTGGTCTTGTTGCTTTGAAAAGCTTGGACATTGTTGTTCAACTTTAATAATCTAAGACTGCAAGGCCTGAGAATTATTGTGTCTGAATCTGCATCGCAAGATTGAAGAAAAGAGTATCTTTGTACTTGTTAAATATCATTAGCTTTCCTCATTCGGACAGGTTCACAACTTTGATGTCTGTTGTTGCAAAGCAATGTCTGTATGATGTCAAATAGGGATGTATCACGTAGACTGTGTTATCTAATGGATAAGGCGTCTGACTTCGAATCAGAAGATTGAGGGTTCGAGTCCCTTCATGGTTGTTTAGTTTCATTTAGCTCAGCTAATTTGAACATGTTTGCAATTTCCCAAACTAAGGCATTGGTCTTGTTGCTTGGACATTGTTATTCAACTTTAATAATCTTAGACTGCAAGGCCTGAGAAATATTGTGTATGATTCTGCATCGCAAGATTGAGGGAAATTGTCTCTTCGTACTTGTTAAATATCACTAGCTTTCCTCATTTGGACAGGATCACAACTTTGATGTTTACTGTTGCATAGCAAAGTCTGTATGATATCAAATAGGGTCGTTTAATTTCATTAGCTCAGCTAATTTGTACATGTTTGCAATTTCCCTAAATATGGCATTGGTCTTGTTGCTTTGAAAAGCTTGGACATTGTTGTTCAACTTTAATAATCTAAGACTGCAAGGCCTGAGAATTATTGTGTCTGAATCTGCATCGCAAGATTGAAGAAAATAGTATCTTTGTACTTGTTAAATATCATTAGCTTTTCTCATTCGGACAGGTTCACAACTTTGATGTCTGTTGTTGCTAAGCAATGTCTGTATGATCTGAAATAGGGACGTATTAAGTAGACTGTGTGGCCTAATGGATAAGGTGTCTGACTTTGAATCTGAAAATTGTGGGTTTGAGTCCCTTCGTGGTTGTTAAATTTCCTTAGCTCAGCTAATTTGAAGATGTTTGCAATTTCCCGAAATAAGGCATTGTTCTTGTTGCTTTGAAAATAGGGATGCATCACATAGACTGCGTGGCCTAATGGATAAGGCGTCTGACTTCGAATCAGAAGATTGAGGGTTCGAGTCCCTTCGTGGTTGTTTAGTTTCATTTAGCTCAGCTAATTTGAACATGTTTGCAATTTCCCAAACTAAGGCATTGGTCTTGTTGCTTGGACATTGTTATTCAACTTTAATAATCTTAGACTGCAAGGCCTGAGAAATATTGTGTATGATTCTGCATCGCAAGATTGAGGGAAATAGTCTCTTCGTACTTGTTAAATATCACTAGCTTTCCTCATTTGGACAGGATCACAACTTTGATGTCTACTGTTGCATAGCAAAGTCTGTATGATATCAAATAGGGTCGTTTAATTTCATTAGCTCAGCTAATTTTTACATGTTTGCAATTTCCCTAAATATGGCATTGGTCTTGTTGCTTTGAAAAGCTTGGACATTGTTGTTCAACTTTAATAATCTAAGACTGCAAGGCCTGAGAATTATTGTGTCTGAATCTGCATCGCAAGATTGAAGAAAAGAGTATCTTTGTACTTGTTAAATATCATTAGCTTTCCTCATTCGGACAGGTTCACAACTTTGATGTCTGTTGTTGCTAAGCAATGTCTGTATGATGTCAAATAGGGGTGTATCACGTAGACTGCGTAGCCTAACGGATAAGGTGTCTGACTTCGAATCAGAAGATTGAGGGTTCAAGTCCCTTCGTGGTTGTTTAGTTTCATTTAGCTCAGCTAATTTGAACATATTTGCAATTTCCCAAACTAAGGCATTGGTCTTGTTGCTTGGACATTGTTATTCAACTTTAATAATCTTAGACTGCAAGGCCTGAGAATTATTGTGTCTGAATCTGCATCGCAAGATTGAAGGAAAGAGTATCTTTGTACTTGTCAAATATCATTAGCTTTCCTCATTCGGACAGGTTCACAACTTTGATGTCTGTTGTTGCTAAGCAATGTCTGTATGATGTGAAATAGGGATGTATTAAGTAGACTGTGTGGCCTAATGGATAAGGTGTCTGACTTTGAATATGAAAATTGTGGGTTTGAGTTCCTTCGTGGTTGTTAAATTTCCTTACCTCAGCTAATTTGAAGATGTTTGCAATTTCCCGAAATAAGGCATTGTTCTTGTTGCTTTGAAAAACTTGTACATTGTTGTTTAACTTTAATAATCTAAGACTGCAAGGCCTGAGAAATATTGTGTCTGATTCGGCATCGCAAGATTGAGGGACATAGTCTTTTCGTACTTGTAAAATATCACTAGCTGTCCTCATTCGGATAGGTTCACAACTTTGATGTCTGTTGTTGCTAAGCAACGTCTGTTTGATGTTATATCGGAGAATATGGAGTAGAAGGTGTTGCCTCGTGAATAAGGCATCTGACTTCGAAACAGAAAATTGGGCTTTTGAGGCATTTTCGTGGTCGTTTAATTTCATTAAATCAGCTAATATGGACATGTTTGCAATTTCCCGAAATAAGGCATTGTTCTTGTTGCTTTGAAATGCTAAGACATTGTTATTCATCTTTAATAATCTAATATTGCAAGGCCTGAGAATTATTGTGTCTGATTCTGCATCGCAAGATTGAGGGAAAAGGTCTCTTCTTACTTGTTAAATATCACTAGCTTTCCTCATTTGGACAGGATCACAACTTTGATGTCTACTGTTGCATAGCAAAGTCTGTATGATATCAAATAGGGTCGTTTAATTTCATTAGCTCAGCTAATTTGTACATGTTTGCAATTGACCTAAATATGGCATTGGTCTTGTTGCTTTGAAAAGCTTGGACATTGTTGTTCAACTTTAATAATCTTAGACTGCAAGGCCTGAGAATTATTGTGTCTGGATCTGCATCGCAAGATTGAAGGAAAGAGTATCTTTGTACTTGTTAAATATCATTAGCTTTCCTCATTCGGACAGGTTCACAACTTTGATGTCTGTTGTTGCTAAGCAATGTCTGTATGATGTGAAATAGGGATGTATTAAGTAGACTGTGTGGCCTAATGGATAAGGTGTCTGACTTTGAATCTGAAAATTGTGGGTTTGAGTCCCTTCGTGGTTGTTAAATTTCCTTAGCTCAGCTAATTTGAAGATGTTTGCAATTTCCAGAAATAAGGCATTGTTCTTGTTGCTTTGAAAAATGTACACATTGTTGTTTAAATAGGGGTGTATCACGTAGACTGCGTGGCCTAATGGATAAGGCGTCTGACTTCGAATCAGAATATTGTGGGTTTGAGTCCCTTCGTGGTTGTTAAATTTCATTAGCTCAGCTAATTTGAAGATGTTTGCAATTTCCCAAAATAAGACATTTTTCTTGTTGCTTTGAAATGCTAAGACATTCATCTTTAATAATCTACTATTGCAAGGCCTGAGAATTATTGTGTCTGATTCTGCATCGCAAGATTGAGGTTAAAGGTCTCTTCTTACTTGTTAAATATCACTAGCTTTCCTCATTTGGACAGGATCACAACTTTGATGTCTACTGTTGCATAGCAAAGTCTGTATGATATCAAATAGGGTCGTTTAATTTCATTAGCTCAGCTAATTTGAACATGTTTGCAATTTCCCAAACTAAGGCATTGGTCTTGTTGCTTGGACATTGTTATTCAACTTTAATAATCTTAGACTGCAAGGCCTGAGAAATATTGTGTCTGATTCTGCATCGCAAGATTGAGGGAAAAGGTCTCTTCTTACTTGTTAAATATCACTAGCTTTCCTCATTTGGACAGGATCACAACTTTGATGTCTACTGTTGCATAGCAAAGTCTGTATGATATCAAATAGGGTCGTTTAATTTCATTAGCTCAGCTAATTTTTACATGTTTGCAATTTCCCTAAATATGGCATTGGTCTTGTTGCTTTGAAATGCTAAGACATTGTTATTCATCTTTAATAATCTAATATTGCAAGGCCTGAGAATTATTGTGTCTGATTCTGCATCGCAAGATTGAGGGAAAAGGTCTCTTCTTACTTGTTAAATATCACTAGCTTTCCTCATTTGGACAGGATCACAACTTTGATGTCTACTGTTGCATAGCAAAGTCTGTATGATATCAAATAGGGTCGTTTAATTTCATTAGCTCAGCTAATTTGTACATGTTTGCAATTGACCTAAATATGGCATTGGTCTTGTTGCTTTGAAAAGCTTGGACATTGTTGTTCAACTTTAATAATCTTACACTGCAAGGCCTGAGAATTATTGTGTCTGGATCTGCATCGCAAGATTGAAGGAAAGAGTATCTTTGTACTTGTTAAATATCATTAGCTTTCCTCATTCGGACAGGTTCACAACTTTGATGTCTGTTGTTGCTAAGCAATGTCTGTATGATGTGAAATAGGGATGTATTAAGTAGACTGTGTGGCCTAATGGATAAGGTGTCTGACTTTGAATCTGAAAATTGTGGGTTTGAGTCCCTTCGTGGTTGTTAAATTTCCTTAGCTCAGCTAATTTGAAGATGTTTGCAATTTCCAGAAATAAGGCATTGTTCTTGTTGCTTTGAAAAATGTACACATTGTTGTTTAAATAGGGGTGTATCACGTAGACTGCGTGGCCTAATGGATAAGGCGTCTGACTTCGAATCAGAATATTGTGGGTTTGAGTCCCTTCGTGGTTGTTAAATTTCATTAGCTCAGCTAATTTGAAGATGTTTGCAATTTCCCAAAATAAGACATTTTTCTTGTTGCTTTGAAATGCTAAGACATTCATCTTTAATAATCTACTATTGCAAGGCCTGAGAATTATTGTGTCTGATTCTGCATCGCAAGATTGAGGTTAAAGGTCTCTTCTTACTTGTTAAATATCACTAGCTTTCCTCATTTGGACAGGATCACAACTTTGATGTCTACTGTTGCATAGCAAAGTCTGTATGATATCAAATAGGGTCGTTTAATTTCATTAGCTCAGCTAATTTTTACATGTTTGCAATTTCCCTAAATATGGCATTGGTCTTGTTGCTTTGAAAAGCTTGGACATTGTTGTTCAACTTTAATAATCTTAGACTGCAAGGCCTGAGAATTATTGTGTCTGAATCTGCATCGCAAGATTGAAGAAAAGAGTATCTTTGTACTTGTTAAATATCATTAGCTTTCCTCATTCGGACAGGTTCACAACTTTGATGTCTGTTGTTGCTAAGCAATGTCTGTATGATGTCAAATAGGGGTGTATCACGTAGACTGCGTAGCCTAATGGATAAGGTGTCTGACTTCGAATCAGAAGATTGAGGGTTCAAGTCCCTTCGTGGTTGTTTAGTTTCATTTAGCTCAGCTAATTTGAACATATTTGCAATTTCCCAAACTAAGGCATTGGTCTTGTTGCTTGGACATTGTTATTCAACTTTAATAATCTTAGACTGCAAGGCCTGAGAATTATTGTGTCTGAATCTGCATCGCAAGATTGAAGGAAAGAGTATCTTTGTACTTGTCAAATATCATTAGCTTTCCTCATTCGGACAGGTTCACAACTTTGATGTCTGTTGTTGCTAAGCAATGTCTGTATGATGTGAAATAGGGATGTATTAAGTAGACTGTGTGGCCTAATGGATAAGGTGTCTGACTTTGAATGTGAAAATTGTGGGTTTGAGTCCCTTCGTGGTTGTTAAATTTCCTTACCTCAGCTAATTTGAAGATGTTTGCAATTTCCCGAAATAAGGCATTGTTCTTGTTGCTTTGAAAAACTTGTACATTGTTGTTTAACTTTAATAATCTAGGACTGCAAGGCCTGAGAAATATTGTGTCTGATTCGGCATCGCAAGATTGAGGGACATAGTCTTTTCGTACTTGTAAAATATCACTAGCTGTCCTCATTCGGATAGGTTCACAACTTTGATGTCTGTTGTTGCTAAGCAACGTCTGTTTGATGTTATATCGGAGAATATGGAGTAGAAGGTGTTGCCTCGTGAATAAGGCATCTGACTTCGAAACAGAAAATTGGGCTTTTGAGGCATTTTCGTGGTCGTTTAATTTCATTAAATCAGCTAATATGGACATGTTTGCAATTTCCCGAAATAAGGCATTGTTCTTGTTGCTTTGAAATGCTAAGACATTGTTATTCATCTTTAATAATCTAATATTGCAAGGCCTGAGAATTATTGTGTCTGATTCTGCATCGCAAGATTGAGGGAAAAGGTCTCTTCTTACTTGTTAAATATCACTAGCTTTCCTCATTTGGACAGGATCACAACTTTGATGTCTACTGTTGCATAGCAAAGTCTGTATGATATCAAATAGGGTCGTTTAATTTCATTAGCTCAGCTAATTTGTACATGTTTGCAATTGACCTAAATATGGCATTGGTCTTGTTGCTTTGAAAAGCTTGGACATTGTTGTTCAACTTTAATAATCTTAGACTGCAAGGCCTGAGAATTATTGTGTCTGGATCTGCATCGCAAGATTGAAGGAAAGAGTATCTTTGTACTTGTTAAATATCATTAGCTTTCCTCATTCGGACAGGTTCACAACTTTGATGTCTGTTGTTGCTAAGCAATGTCTGTATGATGTGAAATAGGGATGTATTAAGTAGACTGTGTGGCCTAATGGATAAGGTGTCTGACTTTGAATCAGAAAATAGTGGGTTTGAGTCCCTTCGTGGTTGTTGAATTTCCTTAGCTCAGCTAATTTGAAGATGTTTGCAATTTCCAGAAATAAGGCATTGTTCTTGTTGCTTTGAAAAATGTACACATTGTTGTTTAAATAGGGGTGTATCACGTAGACTGCGTGGCCTAATGGATAAGGCGTCTGACTTCGAATCAGAATATTGTGGGTTTGAGTCCCTTCGTGGTTGTTAAATTTCATTAGCTCAGCTAATTTGAAGATGTTTGCAATTTCCCAAAATAAGACATTTTTCTTGTTGCTTTGAAATGCTAAGACATTCATCTTTAATAATCTACTATTGCAAGGCCTGAGAATTATTGTGTCTGATTCTGCATCGCAAGATTGAGGTTAAAGGTCTCTTCTTACTTGTTAAATATCACTAGCTTTCCTCATTTGGACAGGATCACAACTTTGATGTCTACTGTTGCATAGCAAAGTCTGTATGATATCAAATAGGGTCGTTTAATTTCATTAGCTCAGCTAATTTGAACATGTTTGCAATTTCCCAAACTAAGGCATTGGTCTTGTTGCTTGGACATTGTTATTCAACTTTAATAATCTTAGACTGCAAGGCCTGAGAAATATTGTGTCTGATTCTGCATCGCAAGATTGAGGGAAAAGGTCTCTTCTTACTTGTTAAATATCACTAGCTTTCCTCATTTGGACAGGATCACAACTTTGATGTCTACTGTTGCATAGCAAAGTCTGTATGATATCAAATAGGGTCGTTTAATTTCATTAGCTCAGCTAATTTTTACATGTTTGCAATTTCCCTAAATATGGCATTGGTCTTGTTGCTTTGAAAAGCTTGGACATTGTTGTTCAACTTTAATAATCTAAGACTGCAAGGCCTGAGAATTATTGTGTCTGAATCTGCATCGCAAGATTGAAGAAAAGAGTATCTTTGTACTTGTTAAATATCATTAGCTTTCCTCATTCGGACAGGTTCACAACTTTGATGTCTGTTGTTGCTAAGCAATGTCTGTATGATGTCAAATAGGGGTGTATCACGTAGACTGCGTAGCCTAATGGATAAGGTGTCTGACTTCGAATCAGAAGATTGAGGGTTCGAGTCCCTTCGTGGTTGTTTAGTTTCATTTAGCTCAGCTAATTTGAACATATTTGCAATTTCCCAAACTAAGGCATTGGTCTTGTTGCTTGGACATTGTTATTCAACTTTAATAATCTTAGACTGCAAGGCCTGAGAATTATTGTGTCTGAATCTGCATCGCAAGATTGAAGGAAAGAGTATCTTTGTACTTGTCAAATATCATTAGCTTTCCTCATTCGGACAGGTTCACAACTTTGATGTCTGTTGTTGCTAAGCAATGTCTGTATGATGTGAAATAGGGATGTATTAAGTAGACTGTGTGGCCTAATGGATAAGGTGTCTGACTTTGAATATGAAAATTGTGGGTTTGAGTCCCTTCGTGGTTGTTAAATTTCCTTACCTCAGCTAATTTGAAGATATTTGCAATTTCCCGAAATAAGGCATTGTTCTTGTTGCTTTGAAAAACTTGTACATTGTTGTTTAACTTTAATAATCTAAGACTGCAAGGCCTGAGAAATATTGTGTCTGATTCGGCATCGCAAGATTGAGGGACATAGTCTTTTCGTACTTGTAAAATATCACTAGCTGTCCTCATTCGGATAGGTTCACAACTTTGATGTCTGTTGTTGCTAAGCAACGTCTGTTTGATGTTATATCGGAGAATATGGAGTAGAAGGTGTTGCCTCGTGAATAAGGCGTCTGACTTCGAAACAGAAAATTGGGCTTTTGAGGCATTTTCGTGGTCGTTTAATTTCATTAAATCAGCTAATATGGACATGTTTGCAATTTCCCGAAATAAGGCATTGTTCTTGTTGCTTTGAAATGCTAAGACATTGTTATTCATCTTTAATAATCTAATATTGCAAGGCCTGAGAATTATTGTGTCTGATTCTGCATCGCAAGATTGAGGGAAAAGGTCTCTTCTTACTTGTTAAATATCACTAGCTTTCCTCATTTGGACAGGATCACAACTTTGATATCTACTGTTGCATAGCAAAGTCTGTATGATATCAAATAGGGTCGTTTAATTTCATTAGCTCAGCTAATTTGTACATGTTTGCAATTTACCTAAATATGGCATTGGTCTTGTTGCTTTGAAAAGCTTGGACATTGTTGTTCAACTTTAATAATCTTAGACTGCAAGGCCTGAGAATTATTGTGTCTGAATCTGCATCGCAAGATTGAAGGAAAGAGTATCTTTGTACTTGTCAAATATCATTAGCTTTCCTCATTCGGACAGGTTCACAACTTTGATGTCTGTTGTTGCTAAGCAATGTCTGTATGATGTGAAATAGGGATGTATTAAGTAGACTGTGTGGCCTAATGGATAAGGTGTCTGACTTTGAATCTGAAAATTGTGGGTTTGAGTCCCTTCGTGGTTGTTAAATTTCCTTAGCTCAGCTAATTTGAAGATGTTTGCAATTTCCAGAAATAAGGCATTGTTCTTGTTGCTTTGAAAAATGTACACATTGTTGTTTAAATAGGGATGTATCACGTAGACTGCGTGGCCTAATGGATAAGGCGTCTGACTTCGAATCAGAAGCTTGAGGGTTCGAGACCCTTCGTGGTTGTTTAGTTTCATTTAGCTCAGCTAATTTGAACATGTTGAACATGTGTCTGATTCGGCATCGCAAGATTGAGGGACATAGTCTTTTCGTACTTGTAAAATATCACTAGCTGTCCTCATTCAGATAGGTTCACAACTTTGATGTCTGTTGTTGCTAAGCAACGTCTGTTTGATGTTATATCGGAGAATATGGAGTAGAAGGTGTTGCCTCGTGAATAAGGCGTCTGACTTCGAAACAGAAAATTGGGCTTTTGAGGCATTTTCGTGGTCGTTTAATTTCATTAAATCAGCTAATATGGACATGTTTGCAATTTCCCGAAATAAGGCATTGTTCTTGTTGCTTTGAAAAACTTGTACATTGTTATTCAACTTTAATAATCTTAGACTGCAAGGCCTGAGAAATATTGTGTATGATTCTGCATCGCAAGATTGAGGGAAATTGTCTCTTCGTACTTGTTAAATATCACTAGCTGTCCTCATTCGGACAGGATCACAACTTTGATGTCTGTTGTTGCTAAGCAATGTCTGTATGATGTGAAATAGGGATGTATTAAGTAGACTGTGTGGCCTAATGGATAAGGTGTCTGACTTCGAATCAGAAGATTGAGGGTTCGAGTCCCTTCGTGGTTGTTTAGTTTCATTTAGCTCAGCTAATTTGAACATATTTGCAATTTCCCAAACTAAGGCATTGGTCTTGTTGCTTGGACATTGTTATTCAACTTTAATAATCTTAGACTGCAAGGCCTGAGAATTATTGTGTCTGAATCTGCATCGCAAGATTGAAGGAAAGAGTATCTTTGTACTTGTCAAATATCATTAGCTTTCCTCATTCGGACAGGTTCACAACTTTGATGTCTGTTGTTGCTAAACAATGTCTGTATGATGTGAAATAGGGATGTATTAAGTAGACTGTGTGTTCTAATGGATAAGGTGTCTGACTTTGAATCTGAAAATTGTGGGTTTGAGTCCCTTCGTGGTTGTTAAATTTCCTTAGCTCAGCTAATTTGAAGATGTTTGCAATTTCCCGAAATAAGGCATTGTTCTTGTTGCTTTGAAAAACTTGTACATTGTTATTCAACTTTAATAATCTTAGACTGCAAGGCCTGAGAATTATTGTGTCTGAATCTGCATCGCAAGATTGAAGGAAAGAGTATCTTTGTACTTGTCAAATATCATTAGCTTTCCTCATTTGGACAGGATCACAACTTTGATGTCTACTGTTGCATAGCAAAGTCTGTATGATATCAAATAGGGTCGTTTAATTTCATTAGCTCAGCTAATTTGTACATGTTTGCAATTTCCCTAAATATGGCATTGGTCTTGTTGCTTTGAAAAGCTTGGACATTGTTGTTCAACTTTAATAATCTAAGACTGCAAGGCCAGAGAATTATTGTGTCTGAATCTGCATCGCAAGATTGAAGAAAAGAGTATCTTTGTACTTGTTAAATATCATTAGCTTTTCTCATTCGGACAGGTTCACAACTTTGATGTCTGTTGTTGCTAAGCAATGTCTGTATGATGTGAAATAGGGATGTATTAAGTAGACTGTGTGGCCTAATGGATAAGGTGTCTGACTTCGAATCAGAAGATTGAGGGTTCGAGTCCCTTCGTGGTTGTTTAGTTTCATTTAGCTCAGCTAATTTGAACATGTTTGCAATTTCCCGAAATAAGGCATTGTTCTTGTTGCTTTGAAAAACGTATACATTGTTGTTTAAATAGGGATGTATCACGTAGACTGCGTGGCCTAATGAATAAGGCGTCTGACTTCGAATCAGAAGATTGAGGGTTCGAGTCCCTTCGTGGTTGTTTAGTTTCATTTAGCTCAGCTAATTTGAACATATTTGCAATTTCCCAAACTAAGGCATTGGTCTTGTTGCTTGGACATTGTTATTCAACTTTAATAATCTTAGACTGCAAGGCCTGAGAATTATTGTGTCTGAATCTGCATCGCAAGATTGAAGGAAAGAGTATCTTTGTACTTGTCAAATATCATTAGCTTTCCTAATTCGGACAGGTTCACAACTTTGATGTCTGTTGTTGCTAAGCAATGTCTGTATGATGTGAAATAGGGATGTATTAAGTAGACTGTGTGGCCTAATGGATAAGGTGTCTGACTTCGAATCAGAAGATTGAGGGTTCGAGTCCCTTCGTGGTTGTTTAGTTTCATTTAGCTCAGCTAATTTGAACATGTTTGCAATTTCCCGAAATAAGGCATTGTTCTTGTTGCTTTGAAAAACGTATACATTGTTGTTTAAATAGGGATGTATCACGTAGACTGCGTGGCCTAATGGATAAGGCATCTGACTTCGAATCAGAAGATTGAGGGTTCGAGTCCCTTCGTGGTTGTTTAGTTTCATTTAGCTTAGCTAATTTGTACATGTTTGCAATTTCCCTAAATATGGCATTGGTCTTGTTGCTTTGAAAAGCTTGGACATTGTTGTTCAACTTTAATAATCTAAGACTGCAAGGCCTGAGAATTATTGTGTCTGAATCTGCATCACAAGATTGAGGGAAATAGTCTCTTCGTACTTATCATTAGCTTTCCTCATTCAGACAGGTTCACAACTTTGATGTCTGTTGTTGCTAAGCAACATCTGTTTTATGTCATTTAGGAGTTTATGGAGTAGAAGGTGTGGCCTGGTGGTTAAGGCATCTGATTTCGAAAAAGAAAATTGAGCTTTTGAGTTATTTTCGTGGTCGTTTAATTTCATTAAATCAGCTATTATGGACATGTTTGCAATTTCCCGAAATAAGGCATTGTTCTTGTTGCTTTGAAAAGCTAGGACATTGTTATTCAACTTTAATAATCTAATATTGCAAGGCCTGAGAATTATTGTGTCTGATTCTGCATCGGAAATTGAAGAAAAGAGGATCTTTGAGCTTTCCTCATTCGGACAGGTTCACAACTTTGATGTCTACTGTTGCATAGCAAAGTCTGTATGATATCAAATAGGGTCGTTTAATTTCATTAGCTCAGCTAATTTGTACATGTTTGCAATTTCCATAAATATGGCATTGGTCTTGTTGCTTTGAAAAGCTTGGACATTGTTGTTCAACTTTAATAATCTAAGACTGCAAGGCCTGAGAATTATTGTGTCTGAATCTGCATCGCAAGATTGAAGAAAAGAGTATCTTTGTACTTGTTAAATATCATAAGCTTTCCTCATTTGGACAGGTTCACAACTTTGATGTCTGTTGTTGCTAATCAACTTCTCCGGGATTGGTTGCGTTACCGCACTGGACGCCTCGCGGCGCCCATCTCCGCCATTCCGGATTCGGGGATCTGAACCCGACTCCCTGTCGATCAGCCGGGGGGCGACGGAGTCCATCGCCCCTCCCTTCCAAACGGCGTTCGCCCATCTCTTAGGACCGACTGACCCATGTTCAACTGCTGTTCACATGGAACCCTTCTCCACTTCGGCCTTCAAAGTTCTCGTTTGAACATTTGCTACTACCACCAAGATCTGCACCCGCGGCGGCTCCACCCGTGCCCGCGCCCTAGGCTTCCGTGCTCACCGCGGCGGCCCTCCTACTCACCCGGTTATGGGCCCGACGCTCCAGCACCATCCATTTTCAGGGCTAGTTGATTCGGCAGGTGAGTTGTTACACACTCCTTAGCGGATTCCGACTTCCATGGCCACCGTCCTGCTGTTTATATCGACCAACACCTTTTCTGGGGTCTGATGAGCGTCGGCATCGAGCGCCTTAACCCGGCATTCGGTTCATCCCGCAGCGCCAGTTCTGCTTACCAAAAGTGACCCACTAGGCGGCTCGCATTCCACTCCCGGCTCCAAGCCAGCGAGCCGGGCTTCTTACTCATTTAAAGTTTGAGAATAGGTTGAGATCGTTTCGGCCCCAAGACCTCTAATCATTCGCTTTACCAGATTCGGTAGCGGCCTCTCCACCCGCCCATACGTGAGTCATGCAACCGTGGCTAATGGGGAAAGGGGATGGAGCCAGTTGGGCACATCCCAGGCAAAGGGGAATACGGGGAAGCGGGCTAGGACCGATGACACCAGCGCCGGGAAAAGGGAGAGGCGGGAGGCGTGAGCCCCCTACCCTTCCCAACCTGCAGTAGAGCTGGATTTTCGGAGCTGATCCCCATGCCGGCGGCTGGCAACCCGTTAATGATCCTTCCGCAGGTTCACCTACAGAAACCTTGTTACGACTTTTACTTTCTCTAGATAGTCAAGTTTGATTGTCTTCTCAGCGCTCCGCCAAGGCCGTGACCGACCTCGGCGGGGCCGATCCGAGGACCTCACTAAACCATCCAATCCGTGCCTTACTGAAAGATAGCTGGTACCATGAAAAGGTTCTTTCACTGGAGGACTTTGAAGAAAGAAAAAGTTTTCTCAAAATGGCAACCCTGCTATTATATAGTAAGGGGATTTGTCTCTACGGTAGAGCTAATACTTGAAATGCATGCGGTCTGAAGTTAATCCCCAAATTCTCTTAGTTGTTAAATTAGCTTTTGCACGACTCCCACTTTCCAGAATGTTGACATTTTAAGAAGGAAATAGATGTGCTAAGTGATCTGCTTTTGTAAACTGAAGCACATGGGTTCAATCCTTGTTCGACGTTTATGGAAGCTAGATGATATTATGGAAATGTACTTTCATTAGAACAGTGTAAAGAAAAGGTAAATTGTATTGATATGGCCACTACGACCTGTATGCTCTAGTCGGCTGGCCCTCGCTACATATTCGTCGCCAGACCCACTGGCTCCAGGTCATCTTTTTAGTCTATGCTAGGTAGAGCTCCGCCTTATCTCAGCTCACTGGTCACGATAACAACACCCACCTGTAGCACGCGCTCCAGCAGGTATATCTCAATGGTCATCCCCAAAGCCAACACCTCCTTTGGCCGCCTTTCCTTCCAGTTCTCTGCTGCCAATGACTGGAACGAATTGCAAAAATAGCTGAAGCTGGAGACATATTTCCATCATTCAGACCCCTCTGAATACTTGCAGACATTTCATTTTACTCACTTTTTGTCTCTTCCACAATGTTATTCCTCACTCCTACAGTGTCCATCACAATTACATGCACATGGACAGTTATGCAAATTAGGTGATGACATCATTTAGCAACTTCTAGCGACTTTTAGGACAGCCAATAGCTACTTTCCTTACTGAGGTGTTGGCAACACTGCTAACTTTAAACATCGGCTATCTGAGCAGCTAACTGATCGCTGCAGCTGTACAAAGCCCATCTGTAAATAGCCCATCCAATCTACCTACCTCATCCCCATATTGTTTTAATATACTTTCTGCTCTTTGCACACCTGTATTTCTATTTGCATATCATCATCTGCTCATCTATCACTCCAGTGTTAATTTGCTAAATTGTAAATACTTCGCTACTATGGCCTATTTATTGCCTTACCTCCATTTGCACGCACTGTATATAGACTTTGTTTTTTTTATTCTTCTGTGTTATTGACTGTACGCTTGTTTATTCCATCTGTAACTCTGTGTTGTTGTTTGTGTTGCGCTGCTTTGCTTTATCTTGGCCAGGTCGCAGTTGAATATGAAAACTTGTTCTCAACTACCTTACCTGGTTAATTGTAGGTGAAATGAAAAAAAATAAGAAACATTTTTATTTTTCTCAGAAAGGTGATGTAGCTCAGTGGTAGAGCGCATGCTTCGCATGTATGAGGTCCTGGGTTCAATCCCCAGCTTCTCCATAAAAAATTGTGTAATGGCCCATCTCCTACTTTCCAGAATGTTGAAATTCCCAGCAGGAAACAGAGATGTGCTAAATAATTTGCTCTTGTAATCTGAAGAACATGTGTTCAGTCCCTATTCCTACATTTATGGAACAGAAGTGGCATGGTTGCCAACTTCAATTGCATCATTTTCAAAAACTGAAGTTCATGGGTTAGATGACTGTCCATACTTGCTTGTATTTAGAATTTCTGCTATCATTTCATTGTAGTTTCAATGGAGTGGTGTATATAAAAAGTACATTGTATTAGTATTGCATTTTATCTGCAAATAAAATGGGATCGAAGCTCAGAGGGGGAGTGCATGCTATTTTAGTATGAGGTCATTGGTTCAATCCCAAGGTTCTCCACTGAGTATTTGTGTGCCAAATTCACATTACACAACTCCTACTTTCCAGAATGTTGAAATTCTCACAGGAAACAGAGATGTTATTTGTGTGCCAAATTCACATTACACAACTACTACTTTTGCCAATCTTGGTGTTCTCTGGCAAATGCCAAACGTCCTGCACGGTGTTGGGCTGTAAGCACAACCCCCACCTGTGGACGTTGGACCCTCATACCACCCTCATGGAGTCTGTTTCTGACCGTTTGAGCAGACACATGCACATTTGTGGCCTGCTGGAGGTCATTTTGCAGGGCTCTGGCAGTGCTCCTCCTTGCACAAAGGCGGAGGTAGCGGTCCTGCTGCTGGGTTGTTGCCCTCCTACGGCCTCCTCCACGTCTCCTGATGTACTGGCCTGTCTCCTGGTAGCGCCTCCATGTTCTGGACACTACGCTGACAGACACAGCAAACCTTCTTGCCACATCTCGCATTTATGTGCCATCCTGGATGAGCTGCACTACCTGAGCCACTTGTGTGGGTTGTAGACTCTACCACTAGAGTGAAAGCATCGCCATCATTCAAAAGTGACCAAAACATCAGCCAGGAAGCATAGGAACTGAGAAGTGGTCTGTGGTCCCCACCTGCAGAACCACTCCTTTATTGGGGGTGTCTTGCTAAATGCCTATAATTTCCACCTGTTGTCTATTCCATTTGCACAACAGCATGTGAAATTTATTGTCAATCAGTGTTGCTTCCTAAATGGACAGTTTGATTTCACAGAAGTGTGATTGACTTGGAGTTACATTGTGTTGTTTAAGTGTTCCCTTTATTTTTTTGAGCAGTGTATATATATATATATACAGTGCCTTGCGAAAGTATTCGGCCCCCTTGAACTTTGCGACCTTTTGCCACATTTCAGGCTTCAAACATAAAGATATAAAACTGTATTTTTTTGTGAAGAATCAACAACAACTGGGACACAATCATGAAGTGGAACGACATTTATTGGATATTTCAAACTTTTTTAACAAATCAAAAACTGAAAAATTGGGCCCCTTTACTTTCAGTGCAGCAAACTCTCTCCAGAAGTTCAGTGAGGATCTCTGAATGATCCAATGTTGACCTAAATGACTAATGATGATAAATACAATCCACCTGTGTGTAATCAAGTCTCCGTATAAATGCACCTGCACTGTGATAGTCTCAGAGGTCCGTTAAAAGCGCATAGAGCATCATGAAGAACAAGGAACACACCAGGCAGGTCCGAGATACTGTTGTGAAGAAGTTTAAAGCCGGATTTGGATACAAAAAGATTTCCCAAGCTTTAAACATCCCAAGGAGCACTGTGCAAGCAATAATATTGAAATGGAAGGAGTATTAGACCACTGCAAATCTACCAAGACCTGGCCGTCCCTCTAAACTTTCAGCTCATACAAGGAGAAGACTGATCAGAGATGCAGCCAAGAGGCCCATGATCACTCTGGATGAACTGCAGAGATCTACAGCTGAGGTGGGAGACTCTGTCCATAGGACAACAATCAGTCGTATATTGCACAAATCTGGCCTTTATGGAAGAGTGGCAAGAAGAAAGCCATTTCTTAAAGATATCCATAAAAAGTGTTGTTTAAAGTTTGCCACAAGCCAGCTGGGAGACACACCAAACATGTGGAAGAAGATGCTCTGGTCAGATGAAACCAAAATTGAACTTTTTGGCAACAATGCAAAACGTTATGTTTGGCGTAAAAGCAACACAGCTGAACACACCGTCCCCACTGTCAAACATGGTGGTGGCAGCATCATGGTTTGGGCCTGCTTTTCTTCAGCAGGGACAGGGAAGATGGTTAAAATTGATGGGAAGATGGATGGAGCAAAATACAGGACCATTCTGGAAGAAAACCTGATGGAGTCTGCAAAAGACCTGAGACTGGGACGGAGATTTGTCTTCCAACAAGACAATGATCCAAAAAAAAGCAAAATCTACAATGGAATGGTTCAAAAATAAACATATCCAGGTGTTAGAATGGCCAAGTCAAAGTCCAGACCTGAATCCAATCGAGAATCTGTGGAAAGAACTGAAAACTGCTGTTCACAAATGCTCTCCATCTAACCTCACTGAGCTCGAGCTGTTTTGCAAGGAGGAATGGGAAAAAATGTCAGTCTCTCGATGTGCAAAACTGATAGAGACATACCCCAAGCGACTTACAGCTGTAATCGCAGCAAAAGGTGGCGCTACAAAGTATTAACTATATATATATATATATATATAGTATTTACAAATTCACCACATTCATAATTTTATATGGGAATCAAAAAGCTTTCATTAATGTTCACCATGTGCTGATGTGCTCAGCACTCAACAGACCCCATTATGACATCACAATGTAACGGAAGCCTTGCCATGATATCATTCCTGGTTCCATCTGACAAGCAAAATTTAATTTCCACTCATTTCATGATAGATCTCTCACAGAGATAGGTTAAGTTCTTATTTTGAGAGTGTTAATATTTATCATCAATGGCTTATCGAGGGAGAAAATCAAGTGAGTTTGACAAACTACAGAAGAAGAACTCACAGATGAAGAGCGTCATCGAAAACCTGAGGAAGCAAAACATGGCTTTAAACCAACAGGATGACCAGGACAAGTTTTCAAGTTTTGTAAGGCTCATCAGTTTTTCAAACGTTTTTCCAAAAAGATCACTGTTTATTTTGTGGTTTCATAGACATACAGTAGGCCTACATCCATAAAATCTTTAAAAGTGTTTTATGACACACTGTAGAGACTATTTTGCCTACTTAACTTCTGCTATACATTTCATACTGTACCATTGTGATCCAGGGCTATCAGGAGAGCTACCCAATCCCAGAGGGCCATCGTGGCTTCATCAGTGATGCCATACTTCTGCAGATGCAGAGAGCTGAGAGAGAGAGGCCATGGAAGCAAAGCAAAGAAAGATAAGTGCTATCCATGAGAATTATGTCCGGACTGCTCTCATCGGGGTTGGCAGCACCTTCGCACACCACTTCGTCCCCTCTATTCAGTGCATTCCGCGGCCGAAAGCTCCACCGAGGCCTTTGCCACGAAGGCTTGAACACTTAGCTCTGGCCCCACTGAAGAACGTGGTGGGGGTGGACGGAGCCCAAGTTCGACCCGGATCTCACTCTCTGGAGTCCATCCAGGTAAATAAGTCATTCAGCAGCAGTAGCGTGTGGCCTGTTCCCGTCCCTCCAACTGGAGCTCCCTCCTAGAGGGTCAAGAAGAAGAAGGGCAGGCAGGGAGTCAAAGCCCTGAAAATCCAGTCGGACCAGGGCTGTGCTGACAACAACGGACCCATTGACCTGATGGAGGAGGTGAGGGACATCGAGGCTCACCTGAAGGAGGAGGCCTGGAAGGTAGGATGGACTTCGAATTTATTGTAAATGTGAAAATTTGCACTTCAGAATTATACTTGGACCGATAAATTGCCAAAACAGATAGTTGTTCCATGTCTTAAAATCAAATCAAAATGTATTTGTCACATGTGCCGAACACAACAAGTGTGGCCCTTACCGTGAAACCAACAGTGCAGTTCAAGAAGAGTTAAGAAAATATTTACCAAATAAACTAAAGTAAAAATTAATAATAATTAAAGTAACACAATGACATAACAATAACGAGGCTAAATACAGGGAGTATCGGTATCGAGTCAGTGTGCGGGGGTACAGGTTAGAAAGGATACCCTTCTTTTTGACAGCATGATAGAATAGATCCTAGAATACAGGATCTCTCTGTATATTCGTTTATGTATATACTAGTTCTATGTGTATTTCTATGATGGGAGCATTCTTTTCTGGTCTATACCAAAGGTAGTACATGAGGTGAAGGCCATGGGCAGGAGAAGTTTGGGCTTGGACATGTCCACGGGGGAAATAGCCACCAGCTCTCTGGGAAGCCTGAGCTCAGTGGATATGAACACACCTGCTGAGCTCCGTGACTACTTGGATGTTGGGACCCCGGTCAAGTTGCGTGACAGCCCACCCAGGCCTGCTCCCACTCCTACCAAGCCCAGGAGCAAACTGCCTCGGCCTATAAGGTTCCTCAGCCTGCCAAAGGCTGCCACCGGCTCAGGTCAGTCCCTCTCATGTACTCACACTAATGTGAATAAGACAGGGAGATCAAGCTAGGTAGAGTGATAGAAAAACAGCAGAAAGGGAAGGGACACATGGCCTTAGCCCAGGGCTAAGACATTTTTCCACACTTGCTTTGCCTGTTTCACAGTGAGATAACCTTTACTCAAGGCTAATTGGACCCTGCTTCTGAGCAGGTTGAGCACCAAAAATATATGTGCTATATTTAAAATGATATCATAATGAACTAGTGTTAAAAGCTACAAACAGATATGGAAATGAGAAAAGGCATAAATAAATACATACAGTTCATAGAGAGATAGATGTCTGCTGTCAACCCATAGACAAGAAGGCAGCCAGTGAGCCAAATAAAGAACCAGGCTAGATTGCAGCCCCTGTCTAAGACCTTCAAGCTGCTCCACTCTGCCTCTGATGACTGGTGAGCATTCACTGTAGACAAGACCAATGGAGCTAGGCTAAAGGAAGCACAGTGTAGTGTCCTTGGAAATGTAGATTTGAGCTACAGAGCGTAGAAACTTCTGAATTTAAGAGACCAGAGTCCTAATTGATGAACATCATTATAATGTTTTTGGAAAATGTTGTGGAAAATGCTTACGTTTCTTTCACTGAATTGCAGGGAGAAGAAGATCGAGGGCTTGACCTCTCTCCGTGTGATGGCTCAGAACCACATGGACATACTGATGCCTAAACTCCATGATATCTGCCTTGCCATTATAAATGAGGTAGCTGTATTCATTCACTGCCCTATTCATTCATCTGCACAAATCTGCTACATTTGGAGAACAAGTCAAATTATTGTGTCATGTTTCTGATGTCCGTGGGTTGTACTGCTCAACATTAATAGCTGGTCCTGTGTGTGTTATTATGATTCAGGTGAAGAACCTGCGCTCTGCAGTGTCCTGTGCCGCCATGGCCACACTGGGTGACATGTACGTTCACCTCCAGAGGGCCATGGACAGTGAGGTGGAGGGGACGGCACGCGTGCTGCTCCACAAAGCCAGCGAGGCCAACGCCTTCATCCGGCAGGGCGCCAACTTTGCCCTGGGTCACATGGTGCAGAGCTGCACCCCTACCCGTGTCATGATGCCCTGCTGGTCGGTGGGCTGCGGTAAAGAGGGAGAAGGGTCAAGTAACACTCACTAAGGGGTAGATCCAGACTTCCACAAATTATCCTATTATCCAAGCCTCGAAATCGAGAAGATTGAAATACTGCTAGTTTTTATTTAACTGCCTTTTTCATCAGCATGCTAGGTTATTCCACAACAGTTCCGGCAGCAACTCACCCCAACGCTAGACGTCACATTTGAATGGAATCACATTTTTTTGTTATGTCTTATACTTCCTTGTGTTGTGTACTTCTTATTTAACCATTGCGTTACTTAGATTATTTTTAGCCATTGGTGGAGAGGTACTGTCTACTGATGTGTGCTAGCCTTTGGGGAGTAACAAGTCATTTATAAACCTTCATAAAGTATATATAGTGAACACTTAAGATTAGGGGCTATTAGTGAGGCACTGAGGTATTAGTAAGTGCATGTACTCACATTCATAAATGCACTCATTAATACATACACCATTCATTACATTTATAAATACATTTATAAATATGTATATAAATGGTGAGTCAAACCATTAATCAACCATTAACAAATGCCTTGACAATAACTCCTTTATAACTGGTTTATAGTACATTAGTAGTACATTATTAATCATTTACAAATTGTGAACATACTATGATCAAACACCTTTATTAATTATCTGATAAGTCACGAACAAATCATTTAAAATAGCGTTTATAAATGTGTAAATAACTATTTATAGATTTCTTATTGACATTTACAAATGTAGGAATAATGATTAATAAATGGTAAGTAAACTCTTTACAAACAGTTTATAAATGGTATATTAAGGGACCTTAATATAAAGTCTTACCGAACATTTTGATCCATCGATGAGACTTCATCAATACAATCCATTATCATTCATCTCCTAACTCATGTATCTCTATGACATGTAACTGATGTGCTCTGTTTTTCTTTCCTCAGCCACCGTAACGCTGAGGTGAGGAGCTGTACTGCTCAGCACCTGGAGAGACTGGCTGAGGTCATGGGGACGGCTCGTCTCCTATCGGGGAAGAAAGACCTCACTGACCGTTTCTTGATTGCTGTTAGTAAACTGGCTGTGGACCCTTCACAGGAAGTCAGGTGGGAAGTTCCTCCTGTAAAGTAGCTTGCTTCAACATAACAGTTAAGGCCGGGATTCAATCCATGGCTCGCTATAGCACTAGATAGCCGACAATGCAGCTTTTAAAGGTAATTTAGTCTTGAGTCAACATCTGCAGTGTTTACCACGAATACAAATTGAAATTGCCTTTAAAAGCCACATTGTCGGCTGTCTACAGCATCTGTGCTAAAGGGTGTCATGGATTGAATTGCGGATTTTAGGTATTCGAAAACAACCACAGGTTCTCTTGGAGGGGAATAGTAATTGAAAACAAAAAGGAAAAATTATAAATACAAATAAGTTCTACGTGGCATAGGACAATCCAAGTCCAGGCACTCATGTGGGTTTGAAAGTTAAAATGCTGCTGGCTTCCAGGTTCAGCGGGCATTGTGTCAAGAAGCAGTGTGGCTTGGCTGGGTTGTGTTTCGGAGGATGCACGGCTCTCGACCTTCGCCTCTCCAGAGTCCTTACAGGAGTTGCCGCGATGGGCAAAGATTGTAACTACCTATTGGATACCACAAAATTGGGGTAAAAATTACAAATGTAAATGAGTCCAAATATTCAGTACCTGATTCAGTTTCCTTCCTTCTGTTTGGTGCCTAATGAAGACAACTCTACTTGATCACAATGGTCGGTCTGAGCCAAGTGCTGTGCAGATTCGCTAAGATTTTCATAATAACGAACGGTTAATAACCAGTTGTTATATTGTTGAGATGATTTGTAGATCAGGTAATGCGGTGCATTACTCAAACCGACCCTCTTGCCAATTCTACCTAATGTATGTCTTATTTTGATGGGATATTTTTTCTCAGGTTGCCATCAATTGAGTACCGTTTTTAATCACAGACAGCAGAAATGATTTGATATGTTGCACGTTTAAGATGATATTAATATCTTTGTCTACAGGCATCATGGTCGCAATATCTTGAGAAACGTGGCCACCAATGTCGAATTTGCTAAAATGTGGGACAAATTCGCTCCGAGGAAAGAGCAAGAATCCTTGAGGGAGGTCATCTCAAAGGTTAACCTCAAAGAATGGTACATTCTCTCTGGATGATTAGAAGAAGTGTGACAAATGAGCTGATATGATTACAGAAATCCAATCCCACTGGGCACAGACATCAATGTCTAGTTTTGATTTAAATTTGGAACTCAACCAAAATGTGAAATCCACCAAAAATGTTGGTTAAAAGTTGTGTGGGAAAAAAATCAATTGTGTTTTCCACGTTGATTCACCGCAAATAACGTTTATTCAACCAGTTTTGGCCCAATGGGATGAATTTAATATACTGTAAGATTATATCTTTCTCTCTTTTTCAACAGGAATATTTGAATAATCCCCAATTTTACGATAAATTTGTATCTAAATATTTGCACATTTCCCAACTTGACTATTATCCCCTCCAGTCCCCAAACTCCAATATTTTAGCTCATTCTAAGAAATTTGACACCCTCCTCTAAACCCCCATGTAAATGCATCTTTAAACTGCATTGACTCCTTGTCCAAGTCCTGAATCCACTATAAGGCCATATGAACCACATTCAAAGCCCAATAGTGATCTACTGAAACCATACTCACCATCTCAGGGGGTGCTCAGATCCTCAACCACTGACCTCCACACCATCCTCAAAACCAGCAGTCCTCTTTTGGAGGCAGATTGGTCAGTGCTCCTGTATGGCACCAACATTGTGGATTTTCATCCAATACTTCTGGACTATGAGAACATTCTTTGGACAATAAAATTAGGTAAAATGGAAGCTGGCTACAGTCTCAGTTTTATCCTCCAAGACAGTGTGAGGATGTGTAACAACAATACCTGTGGTTTAACTTGATGATCAGGGCCAGATTACCGAATGGGCACGCAGGGCACCTGCCCTGTGGGCCCCGACCTCCAGGCAATATCATTATAAATCCAAAACTAAAATGATAGTGGATGTATATTACAGTACGTGGACGTTTTACAATTTGTGAGCTCATTTCATACTTTGTAGCCATGTTTTATATAAATTTGTGCATATTTTGTAGAAAGTCGTGAGCATTTGAAAACATTTAGTGGGGATGTTTTATATCAATTTGCTTACTGGTGCTCTTAAATGCTGTCCCTAGGAGGGGTGCGTCACTTAAGTGGGTTGAGTCACTGACGTGATCTTCCTGCCTGGGTTGGCGCCCAGTATACTCTCTCTAATTCTCTCGTTCTCTCTCTCTTTCTTTCTTTCTTTCTTTCTTTCTTTCTTTCTTTCTTTCTTTCTCTCTCTCTCGGGCAACTGAGCGCTCCTTGCTGTCCACAGTCCACCTGGCTGTGCTGAACATCTTGGCCATGTTCTGTTATAATCTCCACTCGGCACAGCCAGAAGAGGACTGGCCACCCCTCATAGCCTGGTTCCTCTCTAGGTTTCTTCTTAGGTTCTGGCCTTTCTAGGGAGTTTTTCCTAGCCACCGTGCTTCTACACCTGCATTGCTTGCTGTCAGAAGGAATGGGCCAAAATTCACCCTACTTATTGCGGGAAGCTTGTGGAAGGCTACCCGAAATGTTTTACCCAAGTAAAACAATTAAGGCAATGCTACCAAATACTAATTGAGTGTATGTAAACTTCTGACCCACTGGGAATGTGATGAAAGAAATACAAGCTGAAATAAATCATTCTCTCACTATTATTCTGACATTTCACATTCTTAAAATAAAGTGGTGATCCTAAATGACCTAAAACAGGGAATTTTACTAAGATTAAATTTCAGGAATTGTGAAAAGGAATTGTGAGTTTAAATGTATTTGGCTAAGGTGTATGTAAACTTTCGACTTCAACTGCATATCTTCCCCTATAGGCAACAATGGTACGACTTCAGAGTTCCACAAGCAATTTGTTGTTTACGTTACAACGTGGGCATGTCTCATTGCCAACAATAGTGAAGCAGGCATTGTGACGTAGAACAATGGGCTGGGAATAGAACATTCGGAAAGAGAGTTGGTGCCACGGTGCTCAATGGAACTAATAGGAGCTGGCAGGGTGAAAAATGCTCTAAAATAAGGCCTGTTTTTTTTTACTATTTAAAAACTATGGCAAGAAGCTGGGATATGGTAATATGAAACTGGGCTCCATGGGGGATGCAATGAACTAGTTTTTTTAATCAGAAAAAAAGCATTGTTAAAAATGTAATGAGTCCAGCCTAACTGGAGCATCTAGGCTAGTCACTTCTCAGGGAAAGGATGCTCTTCAGTCGGTCTCTTGTCCACCAAGTGATAAGAACACTCATAGAGTCGGTTTGGTGGTTTCTTCAAGTTCAATGCTTTGAGCCAAAGCCGAAGAGACTCCTCATCCATAGGAGGTGGGTGCAAATCAAAAGGTGCACAGCTGCACAACTGCACTCCAATCTCAAAAAGGTTTGGTGGACAAAACAGTCCTGCTCCATGAACAGCTTCCGTTTCTGCCAGTAATTGTGGCATCCCCTTACCGAACATTAAATGCCCATATTGCATGAATCCATGTTTGGGAAGTTATCGAGTTAGCTAGCTGCGAACTACTGGCCGGAAGTGCTTAGTCCCCCACACAAAAAAATATTAACAGACCCCGCCCATATTTCCATTGAAAACGAGACAGAACCAAACCAATCAGTTAAGTATATAGTGGGTGAAGGCATTCACAGCTGACCGCTCAGACGGGTGAGGGCATTCCAGCCAACCATTTTTTACTTGGTCCTTCTAGCCGGATTAAGTGACCAACAGTTTTTTTACATGGTCCGTCATTTCTCCGGATTTAGCTACCAATAGATTTTACAGATAACCAAGATACAGTGGGGAGAACTAGTATTTGATAACCTGCAAAATCGGCAGTGTTTCCCACTTACAAAGCATGTAGAGGTCTGTAATTTTTTATCATAGGTACACTTCAACTGATAGAGACGGAATATAAAACAAAAATCTGGAAAATCACATTGTATGATTTTTAAGTAATTAATTTGCATTTTATTGCATGACATAACTATTTGATACATCAGAAAAGCAGAACTTAATATTTGGTACAGAAACCTGTGTTTGCAATTACAGAGATCATACGTTTCCTGTAGTTCTTGACCATGTTTGCACACACTGCAGCAGGGATTTTGGCCCACTCCTCCATACAGACCTTCTCCAGATCCTTTAGGTTTCGGGGCTGTCGCTGGGCAATAAGGACATTCAGCTCCCTCCAAAGACTTCCTATTGGGTTCAGGTCTCGAGACTGGCGAGACCACTCCAGGACCTTGAGATGCTTCTTACAGAGCCACTCCTTAGTTGCCCTGGCTGTGTGTTTCGGGTCGTTGTCATGCTGTAAGACCTAGCCACGACCCATCTTCAATGCTCTTACTGAGGGAAGGAGGTTGTTGGCCAAGATCTCGCGATACATGGCCCCATCCATCCTCCCCTCAATACGGTGCAGTCGTCCTGTCCCCTTTGCAGAAAAGCATCCCCAAAGAATGATGTTTCCACGGTTGGGATGTTGTTCTTGGGGTTGTACTCATCCTTCTTCTTCCTCCAAACACGACGAGTGGAGTTTAGACCAAAAAAGCTCTATTTTTGTCTCATCATACCACATCACCTTCTCCCATTCCTCCTCTGGATCATCCAGATGGTCATTGTCCAACTTCAGATGGGCCTGGACATGCGCTGGCTTGAGCAGGGGGACCTTGCGCACGCTGCAGGATTTTAATCCATGACGGCGTAGTGTGTTACTAATGGTTTTCTTTGAGACTGTGGTCCCAGCTCTCTTCAGGTCATTGACCAGGTCCTGCTGTGTATTTCTGGGCTGATCTCTCACTTTCCTCATGATAATTTATGCCCCACGCGGTGGAGCCCCAGACCGAGGATGGTTGACCATCATCTTGAACTTCTTCCATTTTCTAATAATTGCGCCAACAGTTGTTGCCTTCTCACCAAGCTACTTGCCTATTGTCCTGCAGCTCATCCCAGCCTTGTGCAGGTCTACAATTGTATCCCTGGTGTCCTTACACAGCTCTCTGGTCTTGGCCATTGTGGAGAGGTTGGCGTCTGTTTGATTGAGTGTGTGGACAGGTGTCTTTTATACAGGTAACGAGTTCAAACAGGTGCAGTTAATACAGGTAATGAGTGGAGAACAGGAGGACTTCTTAAAGAAAAACTAACTGGTCTGTGAGAGCCGGAATTCTTACTGGTTGGTAGGTGATCAAATACTTATGTCATGCAATAAAATGAAAATGAATTCCTTAAAAATCATACAATGTGAGTTTCTGGATTTTTGTTTTAGATTTTGTCTCTCAAAGTTGAAATGTACCTATGATAAAAATGACAGACCTCTACATGCTTTGTAAGTAGGAAAACCTGCAAAATCGGCCATGTATCAAATACTTGTTCTCCCCACTATACATGTAATACCCTTGTTTTGAACTAGGTATTGAGTTTATTCTTGTTAAAACCAAGTACTGAGTATATTTGTTATAATTAATTGGTATTATATTTAAAGGGTGATTGAATTTCTCCTAAATTGTAATGTTGTTAATGCATTTCTTTTTGAATAAATATTTATTTAATGTGTAAGTGAATAGTTGGGTTTGATTTGAAGTTAATGTTTTGACCAATAAGGTCGCTTGTTAAGCTGTGGCCAATGGGAGAGTGGACCTGGTTAATGGGAGGCTTGGGGGAAAAAAAGAGGGAAAGAGACGTTGAGAAAAGATGTACGTTTTACATTAGGACCGTTGGTGAAGAAAATTATAAAAGAAGACGACAAAACGAGAACAAAACCCATACCTACTAAGACATGAAGGGAAATACTGATTTTATTTTATAAGAGAGTTATAATTGTGTTAAGACTTAGTAAAGACTGAAGCTACCGTCTCATCGTGGAGGTATTTGACAGCCTTGAGGTTAGCCTAGCATCGTGTAACACCGAGAGATAATTGGTTGGGAAAGCTTAACGAGTTCGTGGTCCCATGGGATATCGGTTACGGCTAAGGAGTACTGTCTGCATTGATAGCGGTGCTTGCTGTGGATGTTGTGAGGAAACCTGCAAGGAACTGCCATACTTCGCTGAAGGAATATCTACAAGTAGTGAGTAATCACAACGAGAGGTGCTTCTGGACTTTATGTGTTGTCTGATTTTTTTAAGCTCCAACGGGTTAATAAGCTTGAAATAATTTGGACATGGGTTGTGCACGACTCATTGGGGTTTATTCTTTTTATATATTTTTGATGTTGTGCTATGAAAATGTAATGATACACATATTGAACCTTATGTATGTTGCCTTGGTGGAGTAATTTACTGTTTCAATTTAATTCATGGGATAGCCTGTCCTGATACAATAACAGAAACTCATAATCATTTCATCTGAAGTTAATACTAGAGGTCGAACGAATATGATTTTTCTACGCCGATACCGATTATTGGAGGACAAAAAAACACAGATACATATTAAAGATGTATATATATACACACACAGTGGGGCAAAAAAGTATTTAGTCAGCCACCAATTGTGCAAGTTCTCCCACTTAAAAAGATGAGAGAGGCCTGTAATTTTCATCATAGGTACACTTCAACTATGACAGACAAAATGAGAAAAAAAATCCAGAAAATCACATTGTAGGATTTTTAATGAATTTATTTGCAAATTATGGTGGAAAATAAGTATTCGGCAAAATCGGCGCCCAAATTTACCGATTTCTGATTGTTATGAAAACTGGAAATCGGCCCTAATTAATCGGCCATTCCGATCAATCGGTCGACCTCTAGTTAATACCCTATTGTCATCACCCTAGACAGTTTACAATAGGGATTCTTATTGGAGTTGTCCTTCTCACCTAACATCCCATGCTGTTGAGATATTCTACATGAGTTAATAATGTGAGAGTCATATTCGAGCCTGGTGAGAGGGGAACATACAGTATAGCCCAGTGGTTCTCAACCAGGGGTACTAGGACCACTGAGGGTTCTTGGCCTAACCACAGGGGGTACTTGAGACCATAGGCTTACTGGTAAAATGCACATGGGGGGGTACTTCAGGGGTACTCTGGGCAAGGCTAAATTCGGTTGGTGGTACAGTAACCAAAAAAGTTAGGAACCACTGGTATACCCTATGCGCATGGTTGACTGTCTCTCTGCCTGCTCCGATCCTCACTCTTCCTCGCCTGCTCCCCTTTCTATTCGCTATGAAAAATGCTAGTGTGCATTTCTCTTCGGTCTGTTGCATGTTGAATAGTTCAGCATACTCATTGATAGCCCTTACTTTAGTGAACTTGCACGTGACATTGCAAGCCAAGAAATTGCACAATACAGCATTGCAATAGCCTATAGCCTAAATCTGTTGATTACTGATGCACGTTTCTGACTGTCTGCGTGGTCGCCAACATGCCTACTTATGCCTGGCTTTGCCCCTCCAATTTCACTCTCTCTATTGCTGACTTCATCTTTCTTGGCTGTGAAAGATCCAAGAATTTGTGTTCTTGAAGTAGACTACGGAAAACAGTTGCACATTTCTGACTGTCTGCCTGGTGGCCAACATGCCTACCTATGCCTGGCTTTGCCCCTCCCACTCTCTCTCTCTCTCCATCGCTAACTCTGTGCCTACCTATGCCTGGCTTTGCCCCTCCCATCTCTCTCTCTCTCTCTCCATTGCTAACTCCGTCTTTCTTTGCTGTGAAAGATGCGAGAGTTTGTGCTGTTGAAGTAAACCATGGAAAATAGTTTCCTCCATTGCAGAAAATACTAAATCTGAGGAGTCCATTCCGCCAAGCTTGACACCCAAAAATTGTAGTTGACACCGTGAGTGGACAGACTCGATTCTTTTGAAGTCGACTCCCCACCACTACCTGTGAGATTGAGTCTGACTAGTAGCAGCTTTGTCTTCTCTTCCCTAGCAGTTGAAACTCAAACATTGAAAAACAACGTAGCTTGTGAACAAAACAATGTAAATAGCCAAGAAACACAAGGACCAAGTCTCCCTCCAGTAGTCTTTAGTTTCAAGTAAATTAGACCAACTTTTATTCCTATGCGCAGCGCTTCTAAAAATGTATCTTTCACTCAGATCGTCATGTGTGCACAACCCCCAGCCAGACAGTGTTGCAGCACAAGGTGGGATAGGCTATATAGAATTTGTAGTTCTTTGACTTTATGCGAGTCATTTACCAGCTATGAAACAAAACAGCAGAAATACAGCTACTGCAGCATGTATTTTACTGTAAATGTGATCATGCTTGACTATTTTGATTTACAAGTGAGTGAAATGCTGGCACTGTGGAGCCCTGACCTCCCATCAACGTGGCTAGTGAAATAGACATCTTACCCAACACTGCCAAAATCTACCTCCATTTGGCAGTTGGTGGGGGTTCATTTTAGGACCTGAACACATTCTGATTTATAATAAAAGTGACCACAACATGACCCTAAAATGGTAGTATTAGATTGTGTAGAAATGAGCTTTAGATGACCCAGAAATTCATAGGGAGGTCCCCCAGACCTCCCACCACTTCTAAAACCTAAGGCCTGCCCCTGGCTCTGAGTACATGTCCTGGTAATCCATCTGGCCCTGTAGCCTTGTGGAGTTGTTAAGAGCCACTTTATGCCTGGTGCTTTTCTCTGAACCTGAAAGTGCCTAATACTGGACGTGCCTGATATCTCGTGATAGCTTCAGATGTCGGTGTTGAGCAAGAAGAGAGAGGTCCAAAGAAAGGAGAGGTCCAGGGGGCGGCGAAGGGCGCCCGCCCAATGGCGGTGAAGTCAGGCAGACAGTTGAAGACTCGATGTGTCTCGTCGGTCTAACCGTACAAAACCCTTCCCATAGAAGATAACGTTTCCTGATAGGTCTGTGCCTGAGAGAGAGACGGTGACAGTAAATCAGAGAGAGACACGTTCCGTAAATGTGATCTGTAATGTATGTTGCGTGAGACAAGCAACTTGATCACATTTGTAGAGACAAAGTCAGTAGGTATCTGAATTGGAGCTTACATTTTCATGGGTTGCAACTCCATCACGCGGTCAAGTCATTGGCATTGTTATCAACGTTCTACAGACACATTGATGTCCGAAAGTAAATTACTTTGAATGGGAGCTATGACTGTTTCGCCTAAATTACACTATTGTCACGATTCTTCAAAATCGAACCCAGAAGCAGACCAGGACAAGGAGAGTAGGAAAAAGGTGAGTATTTATTTACAAGTGAATGGGTAGATATATCCAGGTGGTGTAGCGGGTAGCGGTGATGAGTTGATGGGAGTAAATAGGTGGATCCAATGGGGAAGCGGAATCCTCTGACGACCAGGCGGGAATGGGGTAAATGATCCGGGTGAGTAACTGAAGACAGAACAAACAGAGGTAAGTTCAAGGCAAGCAATACGTAACAAACAACAAAACAAATTCTATCCAACTTGAGGCTGATACTCTGGCACAACATACTGTTCATGGCTAACGATCCGGCAGGGAATGGATGTCAGGTCAGAGCTTTTGAAGGGGAGAGGTGATGATCAGGACAGGTGTGCAGATTACTGATGGGATACAGGTGCGGGTGAACATCGATCTCCCAACAAGCTAATTCGCCCGGCAACCAGACAGGGTGCGTTCCAGGACATCGGAAACACACTCCAGGACAGAAACACAGGCAAACACAGACTCAGGAAGCGGGATTCGTGACAACTATAGTGGCTTCGAAATACGATGACATTGCTAAAGTAGGCAAATATTTAGTAGGAAACGGCTGCCATTATCATCATGTCATCGAATTTACTTTAGACAGATGGAAATGTTGTCATTAACTAGCAATGTTTGTAAGAAAAAATGTTGTGGTCTCCACTTAATCTCTTAGCTAGCTAGCTAACGTTACACTGCAACTAAAGTCAATTTGGAGACATCAAAATGAAGACACAAGGTTTTGCTGCTAATAAGTTGCCGCCTTTAGAAATTGCATCGCGTTTTTAAGCCACTAAATGCACTTTAGACCAAATCTTCATCAGTGCCTATTGAGGATGTTTTGAATAAATGTTCAGCTGGCCTACCTGGCAGTTTTTCAGTCCCTCTTCTCTCTCATCATACAAGACATATGGACCTAGGTTGATTCAGGGCTTAACATAGTGATATATACCATTTGGGCAGTACAAATGCAATTTGGTTCACTGACTTTTCACTGACTTTTTTTTTGCCGATCAATGTCACCCGGTAAGTAACGTTCCATGTGTCATATTCCCTACAAATGTCCCCGTAGCAATAACCTTTGTCTACCCCAATGAGGTCAGGTATAGAGTGGTCACTCGAACCACCTAGGATAGCCCAGGACACTTTAGATCTACCTTTTAACAGAGGGTTGTCAAACTCAGGTCCTCCATTCACAACCCTGCTCTCCATCAAACTCAGGTCCCCCATCCATAGCCCGATATTCACCGTCAAGATCAAGTCCCCCATCCATACCCGGGTAATCTTTGTTAAATACAGGGTCATCACTGTTGCCACCGTGCTGCCCATACAGATGCACATTTAGATACAAGTGCATTGCTGCAACAAAGATGAACAGGTTAGCCGTAACATACATGCTGAATATAGCTGATACTTCTTTCCCAGTGTTAAGACATGTAAACTGTTTTAACAACCCAACCTGATATTTAGGCACTTCCCTGTAGTAGTAAGTTGGATACAATAGCGACTGTTGGATACGGGTGGACAATAGTGGGAGGACCTGCCTCAAAACTCACATCCTGGACATTTCACGGGCAGGCCACTGTTTGATTTCCAGCAGTCTGCTCCCCGTGTGCCCTTGGGCCCCGTGTGGGTTTGTTTATCGGTTTTAAAAACGCCCCCCCCCCCCCCCCCCCCCTCTACACTACCTTCCCTGTGTTGCGGGCATTGTGACTTTGGGTATGGCTGTTATGTATTGTTATCCCTCCCGTCGTCCTCGTATTGTGTCTAGTCCCCGCGTCCTCCGGGTCACCCTGTTCCCGTCCTGGCTAAAGGCCCAATGTGCGCAAGTGTGACAGTATGCGTGTGAACAGCCTTTGCAGATGTATTTCTTACACCTGCAGCACACCGTGTGTGTCTTGGAGTCCTTCTTGGGTGGACAGAGCTGACACCTCTTCCTCTTACTTGCCCCGGTGGCTGGGGCAGCGAGCGGGGCAGCGGCGGTTCCAGTGGCGGGCTCCTCGCGCTGTTGATCACAAGCCGCCGTAGCACTCTGTAGGACTTTGACAAGTGCTGACGCCGCTTCGGTGCGGGGGAGATGCTGCCTTCTTTGGATCAGCGGCTTCACAAGTGCCTTTCCCAGCTGCTCGAGGAACACCCTGCGCTTGTTCCGCTTGCAAGGCATCCAGTCAGGCTTGATCTCTCGCCATGTGACAAAGGCGTTGTAGGAGGACACGTCGAAGATGTTGTGGAAGACGACCAGGGGCCAGAGGGCAGTCATCCGTCTGCAGCTGTAGGTGCCGACCACCTTGTCTAGGTTGTCCACGCCGCCCTTGTTGCAGTTGTAGTCTAGGATGACGGCCGGCTTCCTGTCGCGGCGATCGCTAATGTTGCAGCGTGCTCAAAAGTAGAACGTTCTTGTTTTTCTTTGCCAGGTAGGACACTAGAGTGGCGGTGGGCGTGAAGGCAAACCTGGAGGACAGGGCCTGTCTGCCGTTGGACTCGAGCAGCGCGGGCGGGAGTTCGGCCTTGTTCTTTCTCAACGTGCCCACCATGGTGAGGTTCCTCTCGAGGAGCCGCCATTCCAGTTCGTAGGAGGTAAAGAAGTTGTCACAGGTGACGTTGCGACCGCTCAGTCCCGTTGTCAGATCGAGGACGACACGGATCCCCTGGTTCTTCTCGGGGCCTCCGCTGGCTGCCTTGCCGGTGTACACCTGCATCCTCCAAGCGTAGCTGGACTTGGCGTCGCAGGCCACCCACATAAGACGTATTTCGCCGGCTTGCTGGGGATAAGGGGAGAAGAGATTAGCCTTGTTACTCTCTCATTGGGGCCAACGACCTTTTGTGTTACACACGCTGCTACTGCTGCTAATGCTGTCACGCACACGCACGCACAGTACCTCTGAACGGGACCAGTTGCTCGTCCACCGTCACGTCAGGCCCCGGGTTGTAGAGGGCCAGCAGCCGTGCCTCCCACATGTCCCAGACCTCTCGTATGGCTGCGAGTTTGTCCGTGGCGAGTCTGGCGGGTCTCGACTGGCGGTCGTCGAATCGCAGCTGCCACGAGTACCTGTGAAAGACCTAGAGCGGCATGGTGGCTCGGAACATGGTCCTGCCGCTCTCGGCGTCCCACAGGCTTGCCGTGGCCTCGCCTCGGGACCTGTAGACGCCCACTAGGATCAGCAGCCCTACGTAGGTGCGCAGGTCCGTGGCGTCCATGGGTCGCCAGCCATCGTCGTATTTTCTGGCCCCGTGCAGGTTCGTCTTTTCCACAATTATCCTTTCTATCGGCGGTGTGACAAACAGGTGGAAGGCGGACGCGATATCACGGGCCTGGTTTCGGCATAGGCCGTGGGGCCCGGAGTCTCGTCCAGCCCGGTGTGGCAGATCGCGAGGGCCCTGCGGTGGCGGCCATAAGCCACGGGATGATTCGATTTTGCCGTTTTTCGACAGCAACGACGTCTCCCTTTGGTCCGGAGTCAGATCTCCTCGTGTTGGTCCTCGTGCTCGTCCTCGGGGACTTCCTCGGGCTCTTCCTCAGAAGAGTGAGAAGAAGCATCGTCGACCTTGCGGCGCTCGGGGTTGTATTCCTCCCCATCTTCGTCTTCCGAAACCTCTTCCTCTTCCTCCTCCTCCTGGGAATCTGAGTAGTCTTCTTGGTCCACACTGGACAAGATCTGTTCTAGAACCTGCGATGCCATTAAACGCACGGCCATGACCGCTCGGGTCCACTGATCGGGTCCACTGAGCAGCGGTGAAGAGCGGGGCGCCAGTCACTGTGTGTGTGTGTGGGTGGGTGTGGGTGTGTGTGCCGCTGACAATATTATTACCCTCCCTACGGCCGGCCGGTCGGCTTACGCGGGAGACCAAGACCTGAAAATGCACGAGGCTCGCTTGTGCGCGTGTGTAGCCGTGTGCAGTTGAGCCACCCCACCCGAGCTGCTCTCTAGCACACAGCTGAGCATGTGTGGACCTGTGGAGTGGCTGGCTGGGTCTCTCTGACCCACCGAGCGCAGAGCATAGAGCGGGAGCGCTGGAAACACAGGTAGTGGCTGGCTGGATCGCTCTGACCCAGGAGCAGACAGCACAGAGCGGGGATCCACGAACAACCTCGCCACACTCGCAGACTCTCTACACTCAACGGCATACGCCTCGCCAGCGGCTGGCATTGTTGCTCTGAACCACGAGCACAGAGCACCGAGTGGGAGCCCTGGAAACACAGGTAGTGGCTGGCCGGGTCGCTCTGACCCGTGGGCACAGAGCACAAAGCGGGGAGCCAGGCATAACCTCGCCACACTCGCAGACCCTCTACACTCAACGGCATACGCCTCGCCAGCGGCTGGGAGTGTCGCTTTGACCCACGAGCGCAGAGCACAGAGCACAATAATAACACTTGGCTGCTCTCTAGCACACAGCGGGGCATGTCTGGACCTGTGTAGTGGCTGGCAGGATCGCTCTGACCCACAAGCGCAGAGCACAGAGCGGGGAACCACGCACAACCTCGCCACACTCACAGACTCTCTACACTCAACGGCATACACCTCGCCAGTGGCTGGCAGGGTCGCTCTGACCTATGAGCGCAGAGCACAGAGCACAACTATAGCACTTGGCTGCTCTCTAGCACACAGCGGGGCATGTCTGGACCTGTGTAGTGGCTGGCTGGGTCACTCTGACCCACGAGCACAGAGCGGGGAGCCAGGCACAACCTCGCCACACTCGCAGACTCTCTACACTCAACGGCATACGCCCCACCAGTGGCTAGCAGGGTCGCTCTGACCCACGAGCACAGAGCACCGAGTGGGAGCCCTGGAAACACAGGTAGTGGCTGGCTGGGTTGCTCTGACACGTGGGCACAGAGCACAAAGCGGGGAGCCAGGCACAACCTCGCCACACTCGCAGACTCTCTACACTCAACGGCATACGCCTCGCCAGCGGCTGGCAGTGTCGCTCTGACCCACGAGCGCAGAGCACAGAGCACAACAATAACAACTTGGCTACTCTCTAGCACACAGCGGAGCATGTCTGGACCTGCGTAGTGGCTGGCTGGGTCGCTCTGACCCACGAGCGCAGAGCACAGAGCAGGGAACCAGGCACAACCTCGCCACACTCTCAGACTCTCTACACTCAATGGCATTCGCCTCGCCATTGGCTGGCAGGGTCGCTCTGACCCACGAGAACAGAGCACAGAGTGGGAGCCCTGGAAACACAGGGCCTGGGTCGCTCTGACCCACGAGCACAGGGCACAGAGCGGGGAGACACGCATAACCTCACCACACTCTCAGACTCTCTACACTCAACGGCATACGGCAGACTCTTTACACTCAACGGCCAGTGGCTGGCTTTTGGAGAATGCAGGCATCGATCCCACTACCTCACGCATGCAAAGCATTTGAGCTAATTCCCCAGCCGTTTGGAATTTCCGCAAGAAGCAACCTAGAGGGTCCAGTCTTGTCAGGCTATGCTGTTGGTGGACTTGTTTGTTTACGTGCCAGCACTTGCAGAGGCTCGGTGCATTTCAACAATTGAGCAGAATAGCAAATGGCCGGTTAGCTGAGTTGGTTAGAGTGTGGTGCTAATAACGCCAAGGTCATGGGTTCGATCCCCATATTGGCTATGATGTACATTTTGAGTGTCAAAATTGTGAGTCACATGCATGTGAATTGTCAAGGGTGCCACAGAATTAAAATGAGTGAATTGCCAAAATAGCTCAGTTGGGCGAGCGTTAGACTGAAGATCTAAAGGTCCCTGGTTCGATCCCTGGTTTCGGCATTTGTATTTGTTCTATCTTCATGCTCTGGCTTCAAGGAAACTATCCACAGCTTTGTTTGTGGGCCTCAATGGTGTGTGCTACGCTGCTCCTCTGAAAGTAAGTGATTTCTTGCTTTTTCATCTGACATTTTGACATCAGTGTTACAGGAAAGTTGCTTGTCATTGTTACATGACAGTAGGTTGTCGTAAGACAAGGCTGCATGAAGTGTGAACTGGAGCTTTCTTGGATCCACAACAAAAATTGTTTTTGGGGATTGCGGGAATCGATACCACTAACTATAGCATGCTAAGCTAACACAATACCAATTGATCAAATTCCCCAGCTGTTTGGAATTGCCACAAGGAGCAACCAAGAGTGTCCAGTCTTGTCAGGCTATGCTGTTGGTGGACTTGTTAGTTTGTGCTCCAGCACTTACAGAGGCTCGGTGCATCTCAACAATTGTGCTCTGTAGCCAGCGGCCGGTTAGCTCAGTTGGTTAGAGTGTGTGATACGCTGCTCCTCTGAAAGTAAGTAATGTCTTTCTTTTTCATCTGACATTGTGACATCAGTGTTACATGAGAGTTTCTTGTCATTGTTACATGACAGTTTCTTTTCATTGTTTACATGACAGTAGGTTGTCGTAAGACAAGGCTGCATGAAGTGTGAACTGGAGTTTTCTTGGATCCATGAAAGAATTTGCTTTTGGAGAATGCAGGCATCGATCCCACTACCTCACGCATGCAAAGCATTTGAGCTAATTCCCCAGACGTTTGGAATTTCCGCAAGAAGCAACCTAGAGGGTCCAGTCTTGTCAGGCTATGCTGTTGGTGGACTTGTTTGTTTACGTGCCAGCACTTGCAGAGGCTCGGTGCATTTCAACAATTGAGCAAAATAGCAAATGGCCGGTTAGCTCAGTTGGTTAGAGTGTGGTGCTAATAACGCCAAGGTCATGGGTTAGATCCCCGTACTGGCTATGATGTACATTATGAGTGTCAAAATTGTGAGTCACATGCATGTGAATTGTCAAGGGTGCCACAGAATTAGTGAAATGCCGAAATAGCTCAGTTGGGAGAGCGTTAGACTGAAGATCTAAAGGTCCCTGGTTCGATCCCTGGTTTCGGCATTTGTATTCGTTCTATCTTCATGCTCTGGCTTCAAGGAAACTATCCACAGCTTTGTTTGTGGGCCTCAATGGTGTGTGCTACGCTGCTCCTCTGAAATTGAGTGATTTCTTGCTTTTTCATCTGACATTTTGACATCAGTGTTACAGGAAAGTTGCTTGTCATTGTTACATGACAGTAGGTTGTCGTAAGACAAGGCTGCATGAAGTGTGAACTGGAGCTTTCTTGGATCCACAACAAAAATTGTTTTTGGGGATTGATCCCACTAACTATAGCATGCTAAGCAAACACAATACCAATTGATCAAATTCCCCAGCTGTTTGGAATTGCCACAAGGAGCAACCAAGAGTGTCCAGTCTTGTCAGGCTATGCTGTTGGTGGACTTGTTAGTTTGTGCTCCAGCACTTACAGAGGCTCGGTGCATCTCAACAATTGTGCTCTGTAGCCAGCGGCCGGTTAGCTCAGTTGGTTAGAGTGTGTGATACGCTGCTCCTCTGAAAGTAAGTAATGTCTTTCTTTTTCATCTGACATTGTGACATCAGTGTTACATGAGAGTTTCTTGTCATTGTTACATGACAGTTTCTTGTCATTGTTTACATGACAGTAGGTTGTCGTAAGACAAGGCTGCATGAAGTGTGAACTGGAGTTTTCTTGGATCCATGAAAGAATTTGCTTTTGGAGAATGCAGGCATCGATCCCACTACCTCACGCATGCAAAGCATTTGAGCTAATTCCCCAGACGTTTGGAATTTCCGCAAGAAGCAACCTAGAGGGTCCAGTCTCGTCAGGCTATGCTGTTGGTGGACTTGTTTGTTTACGTGCCAGCACTTGCAGAGGCTCGGTGCATTGCCACAATTGAGCAAAATAGCAAATGGCTGGTTAGCTCAGTTGGTTAGAGTGTGGTGCTAATAACGCCACGGTCATGGGTTCGATCCCCGTACTGGCTATGATGTACATTTTGAGTGTCAAAATTGTGAGTCACATGCATGTGAATTGTCAAGGGTGCCACAGAATTAAAATAAATGAATTGCCGAAATAGCACAGTTGGGAGAGCGTTAGACTGAAGATCTAAAGGTCCCTGGTTCGATCCCGGGTTTCGGCATTTGTATTTGTTCTTTCTTCATGCTCTGGCTTCAAGGAAACTATCCACAGCTTTGTTTGTGGGCCTCAATGGTGTGTGCTACTCTGCTCCTCTGAAAGTAAGTAATTTCTTGCTTTTTCATCTGACATTTTGACATCAGTGTTACAGGAAAGTTTCTTGTCATTGTTTACATGACAGTAGGTTGTCGTAAGACAAGGCTGCATGAAGTGTGAACTGGAGCTTTCTTGGATCCACAACAAAAATTGTTTTTGGGGATTGCGGGAATCGATCCCACTAACTATAGCATGCTAAGAAAACACAATACCAATTGATCAAATTCCCCAGCTGTTTGGAATTGCCACAAGGAGCAACCAAGAGTGTCCAGTCTTGTCAGGCTATGCTGTTGGTGGACTTGTTAGTTTGTGCTCCAGCACTTACAGAGGCTCGGTGCATCTCAACAATTGTGCTCTGTAGCCAGCGGCCGGTTAGCTCAGTTGGTTAGAGTGTGTGATACGCTGCTCCTCTGAAAGTAAGTAATGTCTTTCTTTTTCATCTGACATTGTGACATCAGTGTTACATGAGAGTTTCTTGTCATTGTTACATGACAGTTTCTTGTCATTGTTTACATGACAGTAGGTTGTCGTAAGACAAGGCTGCATGAAGTGTGAACTGGAGTTTTCTTGGATCCATGAAAGAATTTGCTTTTGGAGAATGCAGGCATCGATCCCACTACCTCACGCATGCAAAGCATTTGAGCTAATTCCCCAGACGTTTGGAATTTCCGCAAGAAGCAACCTAGAGGGTCCAGTCTTGTCAGGCTATGCTGTTGGTGGACTTGTTTGTTTACGTGCCAGCACTTGCAGAGGCTCGGTGCATTGCCACAATTGAGCAAAATAGCAAATGGCTGGTTAGCTCAGTTGGTTAGAGTGTGGTGCTAATAACGCCACGGTCATGGGTTCGATCCCCGTACTGGCTATGATGTACATTTTGAGTGTCAAAATTGTGAGTCACATGCATGTGAATTGTCAAGGGTGCCACAGAATTAAAATAAATGAAATGCCGAAATACCTCAGTTGGGAGAGCGTTAGACTGAAGATCTAAAGGTCCCTGGTTCGATCCCGGGTTTCAGCATTTGTATTTGTTCTTTCTTCATACTCTGGCTTCAAGGAAACTATCCACAGCTTTGTTTGTGGGCCTCAATGGTGTGTGCTACTCTGCTCCTCTGAAAGTAAGTAATTTCTTGCTTTTTCATCTGACATTTTGACATCAGTGTTACAGGAAAGTTTCTTGTCATTGTTTACATGACAGTAGGTTGTCGTAAGACAAGGCTGCATGAAGTGTGAACTGGAGTTTTCTTGGATCCATGAAAGAATTTGCTTTTGGAGAATGCAGGTATCGATCCCACTACCTCACGCATGCAAAGCATTTGAGCTAATTCCCCAGCCGTTTGGAATTTCCGCAAGAAGCAACCTAGAGGGTCCAGTCTTGTCAGGCTATGCTGTTGGTGGACTTGTTTGTTTACGTGCCAGCACTTGCAGAGGCTCGGTGCATTTCAACAATTGAGCAAAATAGCAAATGGCCGGTTAGCTCAGTTGGTTAGAGTGTGGTGCTAATAACGCCAAGGTCATGGGTTAGATCCCCGTACTGGCTATGATGTACATTATGAGTGTCAAAATTGTGAGTCACATGCATGTGAATTGTCAAGGGTGCCACAGAATTAGTGAAATGCCGAAATAGCTCAGTTGGGAGAGCGTTAGACTGAAGATCTAAAGGTCCCTGGTTCGATCCCTGGTTTCGGCATTTGTATTCGTTCTATCTTCATGCTCTGGCTTCAAGGAAACTATCCACAGCTTTGTTTGTGGGCCTCAATGGTGTGTGCTACGCTGCTCCTCTGAAATTGAGTGATTTCTTGCTTTTTCATCTGACATTTTGACATCAGTGTTACAGGAAAGTTGCTTGTCATTGTTACATGACAGTAGGTTGTCGTAAGACAAGGCTGCATGAAGTGTGAACTGGAGCTTTCTTGGATCCACAACAAAAATTGTTTTTGGGGATTGATCCCACTAACTATAGCATGCTAAGCAAACACAATACCAATTGATCAAATTCCCCAGCTGTTTGGAATTGCCACAAGGAGCAACCAAGAGTGTCCAGTCTTGTCAGGCTATGCTGTTGGTGGACTTGTTAGTTTGTGCTCCAGCACTTACAGAGGCTCGGTGCATCTCAACAATTGTGCTCTGTAGCCAGCGGCCGGTTAGCTCAGTTGGTTAGAGTGTGTGATACGCTGCTCCTCTGAAAGTAAGTAATGTCTTTCTTTTTCATCTGACATTGTGACATCAGTGTTACATGAGAGTTTCTTGTCATTGTTACATGACAGTTTCTTGTCATTGTTTACATGACAGTAGGTTGTCGTAAGACAAGGCTGCATGAAGTGTGAACTGGAGTTTTCTTGGATCCATGAAAGAATTTGCTTTTGGAGAATGCAGGCATCGATCCCACTACCTCACGCATGCAAAGCATTTGAGCTAATTCCCCAGACGTTTGGAATTTCCGCAAGAAGCAACCTAGAGGGTCCAGTCTCGTCAGGCTATGCTGTTGGTGGACTTGTTTGTTTACGTGCCAGCACTTGCAGAGGCTCGGTGCATTGCCACAATTGAGCAAAATAGCAAATGGCTGGTTAGCTCAGTTGGTTAGAGTGTGGTGCTAATAACGCCACGGTCATGGGTTCGATCCCCGTACTGGCTATGATGTACATTTTGAGTGTCAAAATTGTGAGTCACATGCATGTGAATTGTCAAGGGTGCCACAGAATTAAAATAAATGAATTGCCGAAATAGCACAGTTGGGAGAGCGTTAGACTGAAGATCTAAAGGTCCCTGGTTCGATCCCGGGTTTCGGCATTTGTATTTGTTCTTTCTTCATGCTCTGGCTTCAAGGAAACTATCCACAGCTTTGTTTGTGGGCCTCAATGGTGTGTGCTACTCTGCTCCTCTGAAAGTAAGTAATTTCTTGCTTTTTCATCTGACATTTTGACATCAGTGTTACAGGAAAGTTTCTTGTCATTGTTTACATGACAGTAGGTTGTCGTAAGACAAGGCTGCATGAAGTGTGAACTGGAGCTTTCTTGGATCCACAACAAAAATTGTTTTTGGGGATTGCGGGAATCGATCCCACTAACTATAGCATGCTAAGAAAACACAATACCAATTGATCAAATTCCCCAGCTGTTTGGAATTGCCACAAGGAGCAACCAAGAGTGTCCAGTCTTGTCAGGCTATGCTGTTGGTGGACTTGTTAGTTTGTGCTCCAGCACTTACAGAGGCTCGGTGCATCTCAACAATTGTGCTCTGTAGCCAGCGGCCGGTTAGCTCAGTTGGTTAGAGTGTGTGATACGCTGCTCCTCTGAAAGTAAGTAATGTCTTTCTTTTTCATCTGACATTGTGACATCAGTGTTACATGAGAGTTTCTTGTCATTGTTACATGACAGTTTCTTGTCATTGTTTACATGACAGTAGGTTGTCGTAAGACAAGGCTGCATGAAGTGTGAACTGGAGTTTTCTTGGATCCATGAAAGAATTTGCTTTTGGAGAATGCAGGCATCGATCCCACTACCTCACGCATGCAAAGCATTTGAGCTAATTCCCCAGACGTTTGGAATTTCCGCAAGAAGCAACCTAGAGGGTCCAGTCTTGTCAGGCTATGCTGTTGGTGGACTTGTTTGTTTACGTGCCAGCACTTGCAGAGGCTCGGTGCATTGCCACAATTGAGCAAAATAGCAAATGGCTGGTTAGCTCAGTTGGTTAGAGTGTGGTGCTAATAACGCCACGGTCATGGGTTCGATCCCCGTACTGGCTATGATGTACATTTTGAGTGTCAAAATTGTGAGTCACATGCATGTGAATTGTCAAGGGTGCCACAGAATTAAAATAAATGAAATGCCGAAATACCTCAGTTGGGAGAGCGTTAGACTGAAGATCTAAAGGTCCCTGGTTCGATCCCGGGTTTCAGCATTTGTATTTGTTCTTTCTTCATACTCTGGCTTCAAGGAAACTATCCACAGCTTTGTTTGTGGGCCTCAATGGTGTGTGCTACTCTGCTCCTCTGAAAGTAAGTAATTTCTTGCTTTTTCATCTGACATTTTGACATCAGTGTTACAGGAAAGTTTCTTGTCATTGTTTACATGACAGTAGGTTGTCGTAAGACAAGGCTGCATGAAGTGTGAACTGGAGTTTTCTTGGATCCATGAAAGAATTTGCTTTTGGAGAATGCAGGTATCGATCCCACTACCTCACGCATGCAAAGCATTTGAGCTAATTCCCCAGCCGTTTGGAATTTCCGCAAGAAGCAACCTAGAGGGTCCAGTCTTGTCAGGCTATGCTGTTGGTGGACTTGTTTGTTTACGTGCCAGCACTTGCAGAGGCTCGGTGCATTTCAACAATTGAGCAAAATAGCAAATGGCCGGTTAGCTCAGTTGGTTAGAGTGTGGTGCTAATAACGCCAAGGTCATGGGTTCATGCTCTGGCTTCAAGGAAACTATCCACAGCTTTGTTTGTGGGCCTCAATGGTGTGTGCTACGCTGCTCCTCTGAAAGTAAGTCATTTCTTGCTTTTTCATCTGACATTTTGACATCAGTGTTACAGGAAAGTTGCTTGTCATTGTTACATGACAGTAGGTTGTCGTAAGACAAGGCTGCATGAAGTGTGAACTGGAGGTTTCTTGGATCCACAACAAAAAATGTTTTTGGGGATTGCGGGAATCGATCCCACTAACTATAGCATGCTAAGCAAACACAATACCAATTGATCAAATTCCCCAGCTGTTTGGAATTGCCACAAGGAGCAACCAAGAGTGTCCAGTCTTGTCAGGCTATGCTGTTGGTGGACTTGTTAGTTTGTGCTCCAGCACTTACAGAGGCTCGGTGCATCTCAACAATTGTGCTCTGTAGCCAGCGGCCGGTTAGCTCAGTTGGTTAGAGTGTGTGATACGCTGCTCCTCTGAAAGTAAGTAATGTCTTTCTTTTTCATCTGACATTGTGACATCAGTGTTACATGAGAGTTTCTTGTCATTGTTACATGACAGTTTCTTGTCATTGTTTACATGACAGTAGGTTGTCGTAAGACAAGGCTGCATGAAGTGTGAACTGGAGTTTTCTTGGATCCATGAAAGAATTTGCTTTTGGAGAATGCAGGCATCGATCCCACTACCTCACGCATGCAAAGCATTTGAGCTAATTCCCCAGCCGTTTGGAATTTCCGCAAGAAGCAACCTAGAGGGTCCAGTCTCGTCAGGCTATGCTGTTGGTGGACTTGTTTGTTTACGTGCCAGCACTTGCAGAGGCTCGGTGCATTGCCACAATTGAGCAAAATAGCAAATGGCTGGTTAGCTCAGTTGGTTAGAGTGTGGTGCTAATAACGCCACGGTCATGGGTTCGATCCCCGTACTGGCTATGATGTACATTTTGAGTGTCAAAATTGTGAGTCACATGCATGTGAATTGTCAAGGGTGCCACAGAATTAAAATTAGTGAATTGCCGAAATAGCTCAGTTGGGAGAGCGTTAGACTGAAGATCTAAAGGTCCCTGGTTCGATCCCGGGTTTCGGCATTTGTATTTGTTCTTTCTTCATGCTCTGGCTTCAAGGAAACTATCCACAGCTTTGTTTGTGGGCCTCAATGGTGTGTGCTACTCTGCTCCTCTGAAAGTAAGTAATTTCTTGCTTTTTCATCTGACATTTTGACATCAGTGTTACAGGAAAATTTCTTGTCATTGTTTACATGACAGTAGGTTGTCGTAAGACAAGGCTGAATGAAGTGTGAACTGGAGTTTTCTTGGATCCATGAAAGAATTTGCTTTTGGAGAATGCAGGCATCGATCCCACTACCTCACGCATGCAAAGCATTTGAGCTAATTCCCCAGCCGTTTGGAATTTCCGCAAGAAGCAACCTAGAGGGTCCAGTCTTGTCAGGCTATGCTGTTGGTGGACTTGTTTGTTTACGTGCCAGCACTTGCAGAGGCTCGGTGCATTTCAACAATTGAGCAAAATAGCAAATGGCCGGTTAGCTGAGTTGGTTAGAGTGTGGTGCTAATAACGCCAAGGTCTTGGGTTCGATCCCCATATTGGCTATGATGTACATTTTGAGTGTCAAAATTGTGAGTCACATGCATGTGAATTGTCAAGGGTGCCACAGAATTAAAATTAGTGAATTGCCGAAATAGCTCAGTTGGGAGAGCGTTAGACTGAAGATCTAAAGGTCCCTGGTTCGATCCCTGGTTTCGGCATTTGTATTTGTTCTATCTTCATGCTCTGGCTTCAAGGAAACTATCCACAGCTTTGTTTGTGGGCCTCAATGGTGTGTGCTACGCTGCTCCTCTGAAAGTAAGTCATTTCTTGCTTTTTCATCTGACATTTTGACATCAGTGTTACAGGAAAGTTGCTTGTCATTGTTACATGACAGTAGGTTGTCGTAAGACAAGGCTGCATGAAGTGTGAACTGGAGCTTTCTTGGATCCACAACAAAAAATGTTTTTGGGGATTGCGGGAATCGATCCCACTAACTATAGCATGCTAAGAAAACACAATACCAATTGATCAAATTCCCCAGCTGTTTGGAATTGCCACAAGGAGCAACCAAGAGTGTCCAGTCTTGTCAGGCTATGCTGTTGGTGGACTTGTTAGTTTGTGCTCCAGCACTTACAGAGGCTCGGTGCATCTCAACAATTGTGCTCTGTAGCCAGCGGCCGGTTAGCTCAGTTGGTTAGAGTGTGTGATACGCTGCTCCTCTGAAAGTAAGTAATGTCTTTCTTTTTCATCTGACATTGTGACATCAGTGTTACATGAGAGTTTCTTGTCATTGTTACATGACAGTTTCTTGTCATTGTTTACATGACAGTAGGTTGTCGTAAGACAAGGCTGCATGAAGTGTGAACTGGAGTTTTCTTGGATCCATGAAAGAATTTGCTTTTGGAGAATGCAGGCATCGATCCCACTACCTCACGCATGCAAAGCATTTGAGCTAATTCCCCAGACGTTTGGAATTTCCGCAAGAAGCAACCTAGAGGGTCCAGTCTTGTCAGGCTATGCTGTTGGTGGACTTGTTTGTTTACGTGCCAGCACTTGCAGAGGCTCGGTGCATTGCCACAATTGAGCAAAATAGCAAATGGCTGGTTAGCTCAGTTGGTTAGAGTGTGGTGCTAATAACGCCACGGTCATGGGTTCGATCCCCGTACTGGCTATGATGTACATTTTGAGTGTCAAAATTGTGAGTCACATGCATGTGAATTGTCAAGGGTGCCACAGAATTAAAATAAATGAAATGCCGAAATACCTCAGTTGGGAGAGCGTTAGACTGAAGATCTAAAGGTCCCTGGTTCGATCCCGGGTTTCAGCATTTGTATTTGTTCTTTCTTCATACTCTGGCTTCAAGGAAACTATCCACAGCTTTGTTTGTGGGCCTCAATGGTGTGTGCTACTCTGCTCCTCTGAAAGTAAGTAATTTCTTGCTTTTTCATCTGACATTTTGACATCAGTGTTACAGGAAAGTTTCTTGTCATTGTTTACATGACAGTAGGTTGTCGTAAGACAAGGCTGCATGAAGTGTGAACTGGAGTTTTCTTGGATCCATGAAAGAATTTGCTTTTGGAGAATGCAGGTATCGATCCCACTACCTCACGCATGCAAAGCATTTGAGCTAATTCCCCAGCCGTTTGGAATTTCCGCAAGAAGCAACCTAGAGGGTCCAGTCTTGTCAGGCTATGCTGTTGGTGGACTTGTTTGTTTACGTGCCAGCACTTGCAGAGGCTCGGTGCATTTCAACAATTGAGCAAAATAGCAAATGGCCGGTTAGCTCAGTTGGTTAGAGTGTGGTGCTAATAACGCCAAGGTCATGGGTTCATGCTCTGGCTTCAAGGAAACTATCCACAGCTTTGTTTGTGGGCCTCAATGGTGTGTGCTACGCTGCTCCTCTGAAAGTAAGTCATTTCTTGCTTTTTCATCTGACATTTTGACATCAGTGTTACAGGAAAGTTGCTTGTCATTGTTACATGACAGTAGGTTGTCGTAAGACAAGGCTGCATGAAGTGTGAACTGGAGGTTTCTTGGATCCACAACAAAAAATGTTTTTGGGGATTGCGGGAATCGATCCCACTAACTATAGCATGCTAAGCAAACACAATACCAATTGATCAAATTCCCCAGCTGTTTGGAATTGCCACAAGGAGCAACCAAGAGTGTCCAGTCTTGTCAGGCTATGCTGTTGGTGGACTTGTTAGTTTGTGCTCCAGCACTTGCAGAGGCTCGGTGCATCTCAACAATTGTGCTCTGTAGCCAGCGGCCGGTTAGCTCAGTTGGTTAGAGTGTGTGATACGCTGCTCCTCTGAAAGTAAGTAATGTCTTTCTTTGTCATCTGACATTGTGACATCAGTGTTACATGAGAGTTTCTTGTCATTGTTACATGACAGTTTCTTGTCATTGTTTACATGACAGTAGGTTGTCGTAAGACAAGGCTGCATGAAGTGTGAACTGGAGTTTTCTTGGATCCATGAAAGAATTTGCTTTTGGAGAATGCAGGCATCGATCCCACTACCTCACGCATGCAAAGCATTTGAGCTAATTCCCCAGCCGTTTGGAATTTCCGCAAGAAGCAACCTAGAGGGTCCAGTCTCGTCAGGCTATGCTGTTGGTGGACTTGTTTGTTTACGTGCCAGCACTTGCAGAGGCTCGGTGCATTGCCACAATTGAGCAAAATAGCAAATGGCTGGTTAGCTCAGTTGGTTAGAGTGTGGTGCTAATAACGCCAAGGTCATGGGTTCGATCCCCGTACTGGCTATGATGTACATTTTGAGTGTCAAAATTGTGAGTCACATGCATGTGAATTGTCAAGGGTGCCACAGAATTAAAATTAGTGAATTGCCGAAATAGCTCAGTTGGGAGAGCGTTAGACTGAAGATCTAAAGGTCCCTGGTTCGATCCCGGGTTTCGGCATTTGTATTTGTTCTTTCTTCATGCTCTGGCTTCAAGGAAACTATCCACAGCTTTGTTTGTGGGCCTCAATGGTGTGTGCTACTCTGCTCCTCTGAAAGTAAGTAATTTCTTGCTTTTTCATCTGACATTTTGACATCAGTGTTACAGGAAAGTTTCTTGTCATTGTTTACATGACAGTAGGTTGTCGTAAGACAAGGCTGAATGAAGTGTGAACTGGAGTTTTCTTGGATCCATGAAAGAATTTGCTTTTGGAGAATGCAGGCATCGATCCCACTACCTCACGCATGCAAAGCATTTGAGCTAATTCCCCAGCCGTTTGGAATTTCCGCAAGAAGCAACCTAGAGGGTCCAGTCTTGTCAGGCTATGCTGTTGGTGGACTTGTTTGTTTACGTGCCAGCACTTGCAGAGGCTCGGTGCATTTCAACAATTGAGCAAAATAGCAAATGGCCGGTTAGCTGAGTTGGTTAGAGTGTGGTGCTAATAACGCCAAGGTCTTGGGTTCGATCCCCATATTGGCTATGATGTACATTTTGAGTGTCAAAATTGTGAGTCACATGCATGTGAATTGTCAAGGGTGCCACAGAATTAAAATTAGTGAATTGCCGAAATAGCTCAGTTGGGAGAGCGTTAGACTGAAGATCTAAAGGTCCCTGGTTCGATCCCTGGTTTCGGCATTTGTATTTGTTCTATCTTCATGCTCTGGCTTCAAGGAAACTATCCACAGCTTTGTTTGTGGGCCTCAATGGTGTGTGCTACGCTGCTCCTCTGAAAGTAAGTCATTTCTTGCTTTTTCATCTGACATTTTGACATCAGTGTTACAGGAAAGTTGCTTGTCATTGTTACATGACAGTAGGTTGTCGTAAGACAAGGCTGCATGAAGTGTGAACTGGAGCTTTCTTGGATCCACAACAAAAAATGTTTTTGGGGATTGCGGGAATCGATCCCACTAACTATAGCATGCTAAGCAAACACAATACCAATTGATCAAATTCCCCAGCTGTTTGGAATTGCCACAAGGAGCAACCAAGAGTGTCCAGTCTTGTCAGGCTATGCTGTTGGTGGACTTGTTAGTTTGTGCTCCAGCACTTGCAGAGGCTCGGTGCATCTCAACAATTGTGCTCTGTAGCCAGCGGCCGGTTTGCTCAGTTGGTTAGAGTGTGTGATACGCTGCTCCTCTGAAAGTAAGTAATGTCTTTCTTTTTCATCTGACATTGTGACATCAGTGTTACATGAGAGTTTCTTGTCATTGTTACATGACAGTTTCTTGTCATTGTTTACATGACAGTAGGTTGTCGTAAGACAAGGCTGCATGAAGTGTGAACTGGAGTTTTCTTGGATCCATGAAAGAATTTGCTTTTGGAGAATGCAGGCATCGATCCCACTACCTCACGCATGCAAAGCATTTGAGCTAATTCCCCAGCCGTTTGGAATTTCCGCAAGAAGCAACCTAGAGGGTCCAGTCTTGTCAGGCTATGCTGTTGGTGGACTTGTTTGTTTACGTGCCAGCACTTGCAGAGGCTCGGTGCATTTCAACAATTGAGCAAAATAGCAAATGGCCGGTTAGCTCAGTTGGTTAGAGTGTGGTGCTAATAACGCCAAGGTCATGGGTTCATGCTCTGGCTTCAAGGAAACTATCCACAGCTTTGTTTGTGGGCCTCAATGGTGTGTGCTACGCTGCTCCTCTGAAAGTAAGTCATTTCTTGCTTTTTCATCTGACATTTTGACATCAGTGTTACAGGAAAGTTGCTTGTCATTGTTACATGACAGTAGGTTGTCGTAAGACAAGGCTGCATGAAGTGTGAACTGGAGGTTTCTTGGATCCACAACAAAAAATGTTTTTGGGGATTGCGGGAATCGATCCCACTAACTATAGCATGCTAAGCAAACACAATACCAATTGATCAAATTCCCCAGCTGTTTGGAATTGCCACAAGGAGCAACCAAGAGTGTCCAGTCTTGTCAGGCTATGCTGTTGGTGGACTTGTTAGTTTGTGCTCCAGCACTTGCAGAGGCTCGGTGCATCTCAACAATTGTGCTCTGTAGCCAGCGGCCGGTTAGCTCAGTTGGTTAGAGTGTGTGATACGCTGCTCCTCTGAAAGTAAGTAATGTCTTTCTTTTTCATCTGACATTGTGACATCAGTGTTACATGAGAGTTTCTTGTCATTGTTACATGACAGTTTCTTGTCATTGTTTACATGACAGTAGGTTGTCGTAAGACAAGGCTGCATGAAGTGTGAACTGGAGTTTTCTTGGATCCATGAAAGAATTTGCTTTTGGAGAATGCAGGCATCGATCCCACTACCTCACGCATGCAAAGCATTTGAGCTAATTCCCCAGCCGTTTGGAATTTCCGCAAGAAGCAACCTAGAGGGTCCAGTCTCGTCAGGCTATGCTGTTGGTGGACTTGTTTGTTTACGTGCCAGCACTTGCAGAGGCTCGGTGCATTGCCACAATTGAGCAAAATAGCAAATGGCTGGTTAGCTCAGTTGGTTAGAGTGTGGTGCTAATAACGCCAAGGTCATGGGTTCGATCCCCGTACTGGCTATGATGTACATTTTGAGTGTCAAAATTGTGAGTCACATGCATGTGAATTGTCAAGGGTGCCACAGAATTAAAATTAGTGAATTGCCGAAATAGCTCAGTTGGGAGAGTGTTAGACTGAAGATCTAAAGGTCCCTGGTTCGATCCCGGGTTTCGGCATTTGTATTTGTTCTTTCTTCATGCTCTGGCTTCAAGGAAACTATCCACAGCTTTGTTTGTGGGCCTCAATGGTGTGTGCTACTCTGCTCCTCTGAAAGTAAGTAATTTCTTGCTTTTTCATCTGACATTTTGACATCAGTGTTACAGGAAAGTTTCTTGTCATTGTTTACATGACAGTAGGTTGTCGTAAGACAAGGCTGAATGAAGTGTGAACTGGAGTTTTCTTGGATCCATGAAAGAATTTGCTTTTGGAGAATGCAGGCATCGATCCCACTACCTCACGCATGCAAAGCATTTGAGCTAATTCCCCAGCCGTTTGGAATTTCCGCAAGAAGCAACCTAGAGGGTCCAGTCTTGTCAGGCTATGCTGTTGGTGGACTTGTTTGTTTACGTGCCAGCACTTGCAGAGGCTCGGTGCATTTCAACAATTGAGCAAAATAGCAAATGGCCGGTTAGCTGAGTTGGTTAGAGTGTGGTGCTAATAACGCCAAGGTCTTGGGTTCGATCCCCATATTGGCTATGATGTACATTTTGAGTGTCAAAATTGTGAGTCACATGCATGTGAATTGTCAAGGGTGCCACAGAATTAAAATTAGTGAATTGCCGAAATAGCTCAGTTGGGAGAGCGTTAGACTGAAGATCTAAAGGTCCCTGGTTCGATCCCTGGTTTCGGCATTTGTATTTGTTCTATCTTCATGCTCTGGCTTCAAGGAAACTATCCACAGCTTTGTTTGTGGGCCTCAATGGTGTGTGCTACGCTGCTCCTCTGAAAGTAAGTCATTTCTTGCTTTTTCATCTGACATTTTGACATCAGTGTTACAGGAAAGTTGCTTGTCATTGTTACATGACAGTAGGTTGTCGTAAGACAAGGCTGCATGAAGTGTGAACTGGAGCTTTCTTGGATCCACAACAAAAAATGTTTTTGGGGATTGCGGGAATCGATCCCACTAACTATAGCATGCTAAGCAAACACAATACCAATTGATCAAATTCCCCAGCTGTTTGGAATTGCCACAAGGAGCAACCAAGAGTGTCCAGTCTTGTCAGGCTATGCTGTTGGTGGACTTGTTAGTTTGTGCTCCAGCACTTGCAGAGGCTCGGTGCATCTCAACAATTGTGCTCTGTAGCCAGCGGCCGGTTAGCTCAGTTGGTTAGAGTGTGTGATACGCTGCTCCTCTGAAAGTAAGTAATGTCTTTCTTTTTCATCTGACATTGTGACATCAGTGTTACATGAGAGTTTCTTGTCATTGTTACATGACAGTTTCTTGTCATTGTTTACATGACAGTAGGTTGTCGTAAGACAAGGCTGCATGAAGTGTGAACTGGAGTTTTCTTGGATCCATGAAAGAATTTGCTTTTGGAGAATGCAGGCATCGATCCCACTACCTCACGCATGCAAAGCATTTGAGCTAATTCCCCAGCCGTTTGGAATTTCCGCAAGAAGCAACCTAGAGGGTCCAGTCTCGTCAGGCTATGCTGTTGGTGGACTTGTTTGTTTACGTGCCAGCACTTGCAGAGGCTCGGTGCATTGCCACAATTGAGCAAAATAGCAAATGGCTGGTTAGCTCAGTTGGTTAGAGTGTGGTGCTAATAACGCCAAGGTCATGGGTTCGATCCCCGTACTGGCTATGATGTACATTTTGAGTGTCAAAATTGTGAGTCACATGCATGTGAATTGTCAAGGGTGCCACAGAATTAAAATTAGTGAATTGCCGAAATAGCTCAGTTGGGAGAGCGTTAGACTGAAGATCTAAAGGTCCCTGGTTCGATCCCGGGTTTCGGCATTTGTATTTGTTCTTTCTTCATGCTCTGGCTTCAAGGAAACTATCCACAGCTTTGTTTGTGGGCCTCAATGGTGTGTGCTACTCTGCTCCTCTGAAAGTAAGTAATTTCTTGCTTTTTCATCTGACATTTTGACATCAGTGTTACAGGAAAGTTTCTTGTCATTGTTTACATGACAGTAGGTTGTCGTAAGACAAGGCTGAATGAAGTGTGAACTGGAGTTTTCTTGGATCCATGAAAGAATTTGCTTTTGGAGAATGCAGGCATCGATCCCACTACCTCACGCATGCAAAGCATTTGAGCTAATTCCCCAGCCGTTTGGAATTTCCGCAAGAAGCAACCTAGAGGGTCCAGTCTTGTCAGGCTATGCTGTTGGTGGACTTGTTTGTTTACGTGCCAGCACTTGCAGAGGCTCGGTGCATTTCAACAATTGAGCAAAATAGCAAATGGCCGGTTAGCTGAGTTGGTTAGAGTGTGGTGCTAATAACGCCAAGGTCTTGGGTTCGATCCCCATATTGGCTATGATGTACATTTTGAGTGTCAAAATTGTGAGTCACATGCATGTGAATTGTCAAGGGTGCCACAGAATTAAAATTAGTGAATTGCCGAAATAGCTCAGTTGGGAGAGCGTTAGACTGAAGATCTAAAGGTCCCTGGTTCGATCCCTGGTTTCGGCATTTGTATTTGTTCTATCTTCATGCTCTGGCTTCAAGGAAACTATCCACAGCTTTGTTTGTGGGCCTCAATGGTGTGTGCTACGCTGCTCCTCTGAAAGTAAGTCATTTCTTGCTTTTTCATCTGACATTTTGACATCAGTGTTACAGGAAAGTTGCTTGTCATTGTTACATGACAGTAGGTTGTCGTAAGACAAGGCTGCATGAAGTGTGAACTGGAGCTTTCTTGGATCCACAACAAAAAATGTTTTTGGGGATTGCGGGAATCGATCCCACTAACTATAGCATGCTAAGCAAACACAATACCAATTGATCAAATTCCCCAGCTGTTTGGAATTGCCACAAGGAGCAACCAAGAGTGTCCAGTCTTGTCAGGCTATGCTGTTGGTGGACTTGTTAGTTTGTGCTCCAGCACTTGCAGAGGCTCGGTGCATCTCAACAATTGTGCTCTGTAGCCAGCGGCCGGTTTGCTCAGTTGGTTAGAGTGTGTGATACGCTGCTCCTCTGAAAGTAAGTAATGTCTTTCTTTTTCATCTGACATTGTGACATCAGTGTTACATGAGAGTTTCTTGTCATTGTTACATGACAGTTTCTTGTCATTGTTTACATGACAGTAGGTTGTCGTAAGACAAGGCTGCATGAAGTGTGAACTGGAGTTTTCTTGGATCCATGAAAGAATTTGCTTTTGGAGAATGCAGGCATCGATCCCACTACCTCACGCATGCAAAGCATTTGAGCTAATTCCCCAGCCGTTTGGAATTTCCGCAAGAAGCAACCTAGAGGGTCCAGTCTTGTCAGGCTATGCTGTTGGTGGACTTGTTTGTTTATGTGCCAGCACTTGCAGAGGCTCGGTGCATTTCAACAATTGAGCAAAATAGCAAATGGCCGGTTAGCTCAGTTGGTTAGAGTGTGGTGCTAATAACGCCAAGGTCATGGGTTCGATCCCCGTACTGGCTATGATGTACATATTGAGTGTCAAAATTGTGAGTCACATGCATGTGAATTGTCAAGGGTGCCACATAATTAAAATTAGTGAAATGCCGAAATAGCTCAGTTGGGAGAGCGTTAGACTGAAGATCTAAAGGTCCCTGGTTCGATCCCTGGTTTCGGCATTTGTATTTGTTCTATCTTCATGCTCTGGCTTCAAGGAAACTATCCACAGCTTTGTTTGTGGGCCTCAATGGTGTGTGCTACGCTGCTCCTCTGAAAGTAAGTCATTTCTTGCTTTTTCATCTGACATTTTGACATCAGTGTTACAGGAAAGTTGCTTGTCATTGTTACATGACAGTAGGTTGTCGTAAGACAAGGCTGCATGAAGTGTGAACTGGAGCTTTCTTGGATCCACAACAAAAAATGTTTTTGGGGATTGCGGGAATCGATCCCACTAACTATAGCATGCTAAGCAAACACAATACCAATTGATCAAATTCCCCAGCTGTTTGGAATTGCCACAAGGAGCAACCAAGAGTGTCCAGTCTTGTCAGGCTATGCTGTTGGTGGACTTGTTAGTTTGTGCTCCAGCACTTGCAGAGGCTCGGTGCATCTCAACAATTGTGCTCTGTAGCCAGCGGCCGGTTTGCTCAGTTGGTTAGAGTGTGTGATACGCTGCTCCTCTGAAAGTAAGTAATGTCTTTCTTTTTCATCTGACATTGTGACATCAGTGTTACATGAGAGTTTCTTGTCATTGTTACATGACAGTTTCTTGTCATTGTTTACATGACAGTAGGTTGTCGTAAGACAAGGCTGCATGAAGTGTGAACTGGAGTTTTCTTGGATCCATGAAAGAATTTGCTTTTGGAGAATGCAGGCATCGATCCCACTACCTCACGCATGCAAAGCATTTGAGCTAATTCCCCAGCCGTTTGGAATTTCCGCAAGAAGCAACCTAGAGGGTCCAGTCTCGTCAGGCTATGCTGTTGGTGGACTTGTTTGTTTACGTGCCAGCACTTGCAGAGGCTCGGTGCATTGCCACAATTGAGCAAAATAGCAAATGGCTGGTTAGCTCAGTTGGTTAGAGTGTGGTGCTAATAACGCCAAGGTCATGGGTTCGATCCCCGTACTGGCTATGATGTACATTTTGAGTGTCAAAATTGTGAGTCACATGCATGTGAATTGTCAAGGGTGCCACAGAATTAAAATTAGTGAATTGCCGAAATAACTCAGTTGGGAGAGCGTTAGACTGAAGATCTAAAGGTCCCTGGTTCGATCCCGGGTTTCGGCATTTGTATTTGTTCTTTCTTCATGCTCTGGCTTCAAGGAGACTATCCACAGCTTTGTTTGTGGGCCTCAATGGTGTGTGCTACGCTGCTCCTCTGAAAGTAAGTCATTTCTTGCTTTTTCATCTGACATTTTGACATCAGTGTTACAGGAAAGTTGCTTGTCATTGTTACATGACAGTAGGTTGTCGTAAGACAAGGCTGCATGAAGTGTGAACTGGAGCTTTCTTGGATCCACAACAAAAAATGTTTTTGGGGATTGCGGGAATCGATCCCACTAACTATAGCATGCTAAGCAAACACAATACCAATTGATCAAATTCCCCAGCTGTTTGGAATTGCCACAAGGAGCAACCAAGAGTGTCCAGTCTTGTCAGGCTATGCTGTTGGTGGACTTGTTAGTTTGTGCTCCAGCACTTGCAGAGGCTCGGTGCATCTCAACAATTGTGCTCTGTAGCCAGCGGCCGGTTAGCTCAGTTGGTTAGAGTGTGTGATACGCTGCTCCTCTGAAAGTAAGTAATGTCTTTCTTTTTCATCTGACATTGTGACATCAGTGTTACATGAGAGTTTCTTGTCATTGTTACATGACAGTTTCTTGTCATTGTTTACATGACAGTAGGTTGTCGTAAGACAAGGCTGCATGAAGTGTGAACTGGAGTTTTCTTGGATCCATGAAAGAATTTGCTTTTGGAGAATGCAGGCATCGATCCCACTACCTCACGCATGCAAAGCATTTGAGCTAATTCCCCAGCCGTTTGGAATTTCCGCAAGAAGCAACCTAGAGGGTCCAGTCTCGTCAGGCTATGCTGTTGGTGGACTTGTTTGTTTACGTGCCAGCACTTGCAGAGGCTCGGTGCATTGCCACAATTGAGCAAAATAGCAAATGGCTGGTTAGCTCAGTTGGTTAGAGTGTGGTGCTAATAACGCCAAGGTCATGGGTTCGATCCCCGTACTGGCTATGATGTACATTTTGAGTGTCAAAATTGTGAGTCACATGCATGTGAATTGTCAAGGGTGCCACAGAATTAAAATTAGTGAATTGCCGAAATAGCTCAGTTGGGAGAGCGTTAGACTGAAGATCTAAAGGTCCCTGGTTCGATCCCGGGTTTTGGCATTTGTATTTGTTCTTTCTTCATGCTCTGGCTTCAAGGAGACTATCCACAGCTTTGTTTGTGGGCCTCAATGGTGTGTGCTACTCTGCTCCTCTGAAAGTAAGTAATTCCTTGCTTTTTCATCTGACATTTTGACATCAGTGTTACAGGAAAGTTTCTTGTCATTGTTTACATGACAGTAGGTTGTCGTAAGACAAGGCTGCATGAAGTGTGAACTGGAGTTTTCTTGGATCCATGAAAGAATTTGCTTTTGGAGAATGCAGGCATCGATCCCACTACCTCACGCATGCAAAGCATTTGAGCTAATTCCCCAGCCGTTTGGAATTTCCGCAAGAAGCAACCTAGAGGGTCCAGTCTTGTCAGGCTATGCTGTTGGTGGACTTGTTTGTTTACGTGCCAGCACTTGCAGAGGCTCGGTGCATTTCAACAATTGAGCAAAATAGCAAATGGCTGGTTAGCTCAGTTGGTTAGAGTGTGGTGCTAATAACGCCACGGTCATGGGTTCGATCCCCGTACTGGCTATGATGTACATTTTGAGTGTCAAAATTGTGAGTCACATGCATGTGAATTGTCAAGGGTGCCACAGAATTAAAATTAGTGAATTGCCGAAATAGCTCAGTTGGGAGAGCGTTAGACTGAAGATCTAAAGGTTCCTGTTTCGGCATTTGTATTTGTTCTTTCTTCATGCTCTGGCTTCAAGGAAACTATCCACAGCTTTGTTTGTGGGCCTCAATGGTGTGTGCTACGCTGCTCCTCTGAAAGTAAGTAATTTCTTGCTTTTTCATCTGACATTTTGACATCAGTGTTACAGGAAAGTTGCTTGTCATTGTTACATGACAGTAGGTTGTCGTAAGACAAGGCTGCATGAAGTGTGAAGTGGGGCTTTCTTGGATCCACAAAAAAAAATGTTTTTGGGGATTGCGGGAATCGATCCCACTACCTATAGCATGCTAAGCAAACACAATACCAATTGATCAAATTCCCCAGCTGTTTGTAATTGCCACAAGGAGCAACCAAGAGTGTCCAGTCTTGTCAGGCTATGCTGTTGGTGGACTTGTTAGTTTGTGCTCCAGCACTTACAGAAGCTCGGTGCATCTCAACAATTGTGCTCTGTAGCCAGCGGCCGGTTAGCTCAGTTGGTTAGAGTGTGTGATACGCTGCTCCTCTGAAAGTAAGTAATGTCTTTCTTTTTCATCTGACATTGTGACATCAGTGTTACATGAGAGTTTCTTGTCATTGTTACATGACAGTTTCTTGTCATTGTTTACATGACAGTAGGTTGTCGTAAGACAAGGCTGCATGAAGTGTGAACTGGAGTTTTCTTGGATCCATGAAAGAATTTGCTTTTGGAGAATGCAGGCATCGATCCCACTACCTCACGCATGCAAAGCATTTGAGCTAATTCCCCAGCCGTTTGGAATTTCCGCAAGAAGCAACCTAGAGGGTCCAGTCTTGTCAGGCTATGCTGTTGGTGGACTTGTTTGTTTACGTGCCAGCACTTGCAGAGGCTCGGTGCATTTCAACAATTGAGCAAAATAGCAAATGGCCGGTTAGCTGAGTTGGTTAGAGTGTGGTGCTAATAACGCCAAGGTCATGGGTTCGATCCCCATATTGGCTATGATGTACATTTTGAGTGTCAAAATTGTGAGTCACATGCATGTGAATTGTCAAGGGTGCCACAGAATTAAAATTAGTGAATTGCCGAAATAGCTCAGTTGGGAGAGCGTTAGACTGAAGATCTAAAGGTCCCTGTTTCGGCATTTGTATTTGTTCTTTCTTCATGCTCTGGCTTCAAGGAAACTATCCACAGCTTTGTTTGTGGGCCTCAATGGTGTGTGCTACGCTGCTCCTCTGAAAGTAAGTAATTTCTTGCTTTTTCATCTGACATTTTGACATCAGTGTTACAGGAAAGTTGCTTGTCATTGTTACATGACAGTAGGTTGTCGAAAGACAAGGCTGCATGAAGTGTGAACTGGAGCTTTCTTGGATCCACAAAAAAAAATGTTTTTGGGAAATGCGGGAATCGATCCCACTAACTATAGCATGCTAAGCAAACACAATACCAATTGATCAAATTCCCCAGCTGTTTTGAATTGCCACAAGGAGCAACCAAGAGTGTCCAGTCTTGTCAGGCTATGCTGTTGGTGGACTTGTTAGTTTGTGCTCCAGCACTTGCAGAGGCTCGGTGCATCTCAACAATTGTGCTCTGTAGCCAGCGGCCGGTTAGCTCAGTTGGTTAGAGTGTGTGATACGCTGCTCCTCTGAAAGTAAGTCATGTCTTTCTTTTTCATCTGACATTGTGTCATCAGTGTTACATGAGAGTTTCTTGTCATTGTTACATGACAGTTTCTTGTCATTGTTGACATGACAGTAGGTTGTCGTAAGACAAGGCTGCATGAAGTGTGAACTGGAGTTTTCTTGGATCCATGAAAGAATTTGCTTTTGGAGAATGCAGGCATCGATCCCACTACCTCACGCATGCAAAGCATTTGAGCTAATTCCCCAGCTGTTTGGAATTTCTGCAAGAAGCAACCTAGAGGGTCCAGTCTTGTCAGGCTATGCTGTTGGTGGACTTGTTTGTTTACGTGCCAGCACTTGCAGAGGCTCGGTGCATTTCAACAATTGAGCAAAATAGCAAATGGCCGGTTAGCTGTTGGTTAGAGTGTGGTGCTAATAACGCCAAGGTCATGGGTTCGATCCCCATATTGGCTATGATGTACATTTTGAGTGTCAAAATTGTGAGTCACATGCATGTGAATTGTCAAGGGTGCCACAGAATTAAAATTAGTGAATTGCCGAAATAGCTCAGTTGGGAGAGCGTTAGACTGAAGATCTAAAGGTCCCTGTTTCGGCATTTGTATTTGTTCTTTCTTCATGCTCTGGCTTCAAGGAAACTATCCACAGCTTTGTTTGTGGGCCTCAATGGTGTGTGCTACGCTGCTCCTCTGAAAGTAAGTAATTTCTTGCTTTTTCATCTGACATTTTGACATCAGTGTTACAGGAAAGTTGCTTGTCATTGTTACATGACAGTAGGTTGTCGAAAGACAAGGCTGCATGAAGTGTGAACTGGAGCTTTCTTGGATCCACAAAAAAAAATGTTTTTGGGAAATGCGGGAATCGATCCCACTAACTATAGCATGCTAAGCAAACACAATACCAATTGATCAAATTCCCCAGCTGTTTTGAATTGCCACAAGGAGCAACCAAGAGTGTCCAGTCTTGTCAGGCTATGCTGTTGGTGGACTTGTTAGTTTGTGCTCCAGCACTTGCAGAGGCTCGGTGCATCTCAACAATTGTGCTCTGTAGCCAGCGGCCGGTTAGCTCAGTTGGTTAGAGTGTGTGATACGCTGCTCCTCTGAAAGTAAGTCATGTCTTTCTTTTTCATCTGACATTGTGTCATCAGTGTTACATGAGAGTTTCTTGTCATTGTTACATGACAGTTTCTTGTCATTGTTGACATGACAGTAGGTTGTCGTAAGACAAGGCTGCATGAAGTGTGAACTGGAGTTTTCTTGGATCCATGAAAGAATTTGCTTTTGGAGAATGCAGGCATCGATCCCACTACCTCACGCATGCAAAGCATTTGAGCTAATTCCCCAGCTGTTTGGAATTTCTGCAAGAAGCAACCTAGAGGGTCCAGTCTTGTCAGGCTATGCTGTTGGTGGACTTGTTTGTTTACGTGCCAGCACTTGCAGAGGCTCGGTGCATTTCAACAATTGAGCAAAATAGCAAATGGCCGGTTAGCTGTTGGTTAGAGTGTGGTGCTAATAACGCCAAGGTCATGGGTTCGATCCCCATATTGGCTATGATGTACATTTTGAGTGTCAAAATTGTGAGTCACATGCATGTGAATTGTCAAGGGTGCCACAGAATTAAAATTAGTGAATTGCCGAAATAGCTCAGTTGGGAGAGCGTTAGACTGAAGATCTAAAGGTCCCTGTTTCGGCATTTGTATTTGTTCTTTCTTCATGCTCTGGCTTCAAGGAAACTATCCACAGCTTTGTTTGTGGGCCTCAATGGTGTGTGCTACGCTGCTCCTCTGAAAGTAAGTAATTTCTTGCTTTTTCATCTGACATTTTGACATCAGTGTTACAGGAAAGTTTCTTGTCATTGTTTACATGACAGTAGGTTGTCGTACGACAAGGCTGCATGAAGTGTGAACTGGAGCTTTCTTGGATCCACAAAAAAATGTATTTTTGGGGAATGCGGGCATCGATCCCACTACCTATAGCATGCTAAGCAAACACAATACCAATTGATCAAATTCCCCAGCTGTTTGGAATTGCCACAAAGATCAACCAAGAGTGTCCAGTCTTGTCAGGCTATGCTGTTGGTGGACTTGTTAGTTTGTGCTCCAGCACTTGCAGAGGCTCGGTGCATCTCAACAATTGTGCTCTGTAGCCAGCGGCCGGTAAGCTCAGTTGGTTAGAGTGTGTGATACGCTGCTCTCTGAAAGTAAGTAATGAATGTCTTTCTTTTTCATCTGACATTGTGACATCAGTGTTACATGAGAGTTTCTTGTCATTGTTACATGACAGTTTCTTGTCATTGTTTAAAAATAAAGAGCTGTCAAGTCATGGCGAAAGAACTGGGGAACGATGAACCTGTGGTGTCCTTTTTGAACTTGCCAGCATATATTACGGATGATGAAATATATGAGAAATTACAAGGATGGAAAGTGAACGCGACAACACCAATCAAGAGGAGGATGTGGCCAGTAACGGACATTGTGGACGGGACGAGATTTTGTAAGGTGAAGTTTACGGACAGCGTGCAATCATTGCCTTACTCAACAAAGTTCAATACTGTCGAAGGATTTGAATATTTCCGAGTGATCCACGATAACCAAGTTAAGGTATGTAGACTATGTATTCAACCGGGACACATACTTAAAGAATGTCCAGAATTTATATGTCATAAATGTGGTGAACAAGGGCATTATGCCAGGGAATGTTCGAACATCGGTGATATATGTAGAAGGTGTGACAGACCTAAGGACAGATATAAATGTAAGAAGGGGAGTGATGTCTTATTTCTTATTTCATTACTGAAGAAGATGAGGGGAGTGTGGCTATGGAGAGAGAATTAGAGAGTGATATGGAAAGTGTGTCGCAGGTGATTCCAGAGACAGCTATAGATGTGCTTGGAGAGTATGCAATTCCTTCTGGCAGTACTCGAGACGCAGTCTTTGTCTCTGCTGCTGACAAGGTGGAGCAGCAGCACAGGATTGGTGAATTAGACACACAGGTAGAGATGGTGCAAGGTACTTCTCAGGTGCCTGAACCAGCTTTAAGCCTGTGTGAAAATGACACCAAGGAGAGGGCTGGGTCCACTGGAGTTGACGGCACGGTTAAAGCGCATTTTACAAAAGGCTTGAATGTTGCTCCCCTCATAAGTCCAAGTCATGAGTCGGACGAAGAAATAGAGAGTGAGGATTTTCAGCTGTTTGCTAGAAATAAGAGATCATTGACGAAAGCTTGGGAGGTGATGGGATCTGGTAAAAAGAAAAAGTCTATTTTGAAATGACATGTTTGTCTTTGACTATATTTCTGCATACATTAACAATGATTAAAGTTGCATCACTAAATGGGAACAGTCTGAGAAATATGAACAAATTGGAGCAGGTTTTGGTGTCTGTGAAAGCTGACATGTGGTGTTTTCAAGAGACTAATTGGACAGACTCCAAAATGTTGGAGATTAAGAGCAAATGGTCTGAGCTAATGTTTTGTAGTCACGGAAGTGAAAAAACATGTGGAGTAGCTATTTTGGTAAAAAATGATGTGGTTCAAAATGTCAAGCAGGTATATGCAGATAATCAGGGCAGACTTATTGTTATTGAGTTTGAAGTGCAAAATGTCATTTTTCGTCTAATTAATGTTTATGCTTCGAATATTGAATCGGAAAGGAGAGATATGTTTAATAACCTAAGATCACTGTGTTCAGAAAATTGTATACTGGTAGGAGATTTTAACGTGAAGTGTATTAGAATGGATGTCTCGAGATGTGATAGTTTCAAACATGATTCGTCTAGAAATGCTTTATGGGAATTAATGAAAAATGAGAATCTTGTAGATATATGGAGGGCTGAACATTTAAATAGAAGAGTGTTTTCGAGAAGGCAGGTGGTGTTAAATGAACTAAAACAATGCAGAATTGATTTATGTTTAGTAAAAGAAGATGTGATACAGCAGGTTCAGAAGATGTCATATAACTTTACAGCATACAGTGATCATGCAGTAATGTCATTTCAGATAGGAGAATGTGTGTTTATGGTGGGAGGAAGTGAAAGTTAAAGCAAAAAACAGGAGTATTAGGTACTTTAAAAATCGTAACCGTGTAGATAAGGTGAAAGAAAAAATGCTTAGAAATAGGATGTTACGTGAACTTGAAAAGGCCGATGCTGATCCAGACTATGATGTTGAGAACTATTTGAAAATCCATGCAGAGCTAGGGTTTTATGAAAAAAAGAAATGTTTAGTTGCTATTGTTAGGAGTAAGGCACAGTATGCCTTGGAGGGAGAGAAATCTACTTCCTTTTTTCTGAGTCTTGAAAAACGAAAGCAATTTAAGAGTTATATTTTAGAATTGGAAAATGAAAAAGGTGTAAAGGTAAATGATTTTGTTGATATCGTAGATTCAGTTGAATCCTTTTACAGAAATCTTTATAAAAAGAATGATGTGGACAAAGTGTGTGTTGCAAAAGTGTTGGAGAAAATCAGTGCCAAAGTATCTCAGGCAGATAGAAGGATGTGTGATGAAGAGATTTCAATTATAGAAATCAAGGAAGCAATTGAGAACACTCAAGGAAATAAAAGTCCAGGTTTGGATGGTTTAACAAATTAATTCTATAAAGATTTTGTGGATACTTTGGCACCCATTTTATTGAAGGTTTTTCAGTATATGGAAGAGAATAAGGAAATCCCTGAGTCTATGTCAATTGGTATGTTAACCATCTTATTTAAAAATAGAGGCAGTAGGTTAAAGTTAGAAAATTATAGGCCTATTAGTCTTCTAAATTCAGATTATAAAATACTGACTCAAGTTTTAGCTAATAGGATGAAAAAGGTGATTGGACGTATTATTACATCAACACAAGCCTACTGAATACCTGGAAGAGATGTTGCAGATGTAATTTGTACAATTAGAGATGTTGTTAAGCAAATGAAAAATGAAGGTGGTATAGTTTTAAGTTTAGATTTTAAGAAAGCTTTTGATAAAGTGGAACATAGTTTTCTGCTACAGACTTTGGAGAGGTTTGGTTTTGGGCCAAAATTTGTATCTTGGATTAACTTGTTGTATAGTGGAGCAAAAAGTTGTGTTAAATGTAACGGAGTGTTAACAGATACTTTCCCTATAGAGAGGTAAGTAAGGCAGGGTTGTCCTTTGTCAGCTCTATTGTACAGTGTTTCTACGGAACCTTTAGCTGTTTTAATACTTGGAGACAAAGAGGTGAGGGGTGTTGGAATCCCAGGTGGTGGTGTCAGTGTTATACATCAGTACACTGATGACACTACTTTTACTGTGAAGGATGTAGGTAGCATTGAAAGCATTATGAAAATCATAGATATCTACTGTAAGGCATCGGGGGCTGAAGTTAATATAGAGAAGACGGAAATTATGTTTTTGGGGGATATCAATGCAAATAAGTGTGAGATTCCATTTAAGGTAGCTAAGGATTTTATGAAGGTGCTGGGAGTAAATATTGGTGTAAAGGAGAAAGAGGCAAGGGATATAACTTGGACGGGGATCCTCAATAAAATCAAGCTAACTTTGAATTTCTGGAAAAATAGAAAATTAAAGTTAAAAGGTAAAGTAATTGTAGTAAATGCTTTGGTATCATCTAAACTTGTGTATATTTTGGGAGTTCTAGACATGCCAGAGTGGGTTATAAATGAATTGAATAATGTGGTGTCTAATTTTATATGGGATGGTAAAGGTGTTAGAATTGCGCAGAAAACATTGATAGCGGACTATGATGATGGAGGTTTAAAACTTTTGACATTAAAAGAAAAGCTATTAGGATAAAAACAGTAAAGAAATATTTATATGACAGTTTAGATTATGGCTGGAAACATTTTTTCAAAGTCTATTTAGATGAGAGTGGTGGATGTGAAGATAATGGTTTGTTGATGGGTCTTAAAAGGAAAATGTGTGAAAAGGTACCAGATTTTTATAAAGAAGTGCTAAATGCATGGGCAGAGTTGTTGCCTAATGTGTATTATGAGTGTGGGCATATTGACCTAATTATGAATCATCCTGTTTTTCTAAATGAGAAAATTAAGTACGAAGAAAAGGTGTTATATAGTGAAGTATTCATGAGTGCAGGTCTTAGACAGATAAAAGATTACACATATGAGGTAATTCCAGGTTTTTTTCCTGAAGAAGCTATTTTTGACACCATCCATGAATGGGATGTAGAGGTGGGTAGGGGAACAGTGAAGAATATGTACGAGAAGATAAAAGAAAGTATACCAAACACATGGGTGGATTTAATAAATAGTGAAGTTGTTAGAGAAGATTTATTTGTCTTTCCTAATTTATTTATTGGTAACAGTAAGGAGAAGGCTCAGTTATCTAGTATCCCGGTGAAACAATTCTATAAAATAATGGTAGAGAAAAATGTGAAAAGGCCAGCTGCGGAGAAAGTTTGGAAAGGAATTTTTCCAACTTTGGACGTAAAAAAGACATGGAAAACTTTAAATGTAAAATATAATAGAATGGAATGTGAAAGTAACGATTTTAAAATAAGGCATAATCGTATATATACAAAGGTGGTGTTACATCAAATCAATAGGGAAATAAAAAGAGAATGTGATCTATGTGGTGAGTTACCGGAAAATGTAATACATTTGTTTGTGGAATGTTAAAAGTTAAAATATTTATTTTGTAAGGTAAAGGGAATGATACATAGAAACTGGAAGGGTGATATTTGTAAAAAATATGTGTGGAATGAATTGGTGTTATTTGGCGTGGCTGGTAAATGTGAGGGTGTTAATGTTGTTTTGTTGAATGTTGCTTTGAGTTTTGTGAGGTATGCTATTTTTTGTAGGAGGAATTGTGCTTTTTTTGAGGGGAAGAGGGTAAGGGTGTGGGATATTTTTGTAGTATTGTTTAAGAAGCATATAGATATGTTTCATTGTTATGGAAGGGAATGTTTTGATAAAGCTTTTGTGGAGGGGAGTGGGTTGATTTCAAGGGTGGATGGTGGAAGAATTACTTCCACCATCTTATAAATTGTGTACAGACTCCACAAGAAGGTTTTAGTTTGATTCATCAATACGCAGATGATACCACTATAACAGTTAGAGATGAGGGAAGTGTAAAAAGGGTGATGGAGTGTTTTAAAGTATATGGACAAGCATCAGGTGCAAAGGTTAACATGGAGAAGTCAGTTGTAATGTATATTGGGAAGATTAATGAGGGGAATTTTACTTTTAAGGTGGTAAAAGATTATTTTAAGGTGTTAGGAGTGTTTTTAGGGGTGAACGAAATAGAAGCTAGGGATTTGACATGGAGTGGTGTGATAAATAAAGTTAGGAAGGTAGTAAATATATGGAGGGGGAGGTCTTTGAAGTTAAAAGGGAAAGTCATTGTGATAAATTCCTTGTTGATGTCAATTTTTATTTATGTAATGAATGTTTTGGATATGCCAGAATGGGTTTTATCTGAAATGAATAAGATTTTAGTTGATTTTTTATGGGACGGGAAGGGGGTGAAAATTTCTTTTAAAACTTTGATTGCAGGTTATGAGGAGGGGGGTTTGAAGTTGGTAGATTTAAGTGTAAGGAAAACTGCAATTAGAGTTAAAATGGTACGGAAATATTTATTTGGTGAATTGGATTATGGGTGGAAAAGGTTTTTTTAAGATTATTTGCAAGAGGTAGGGAGGGTGGGGGACAATGGTTTATTGATGAGTATGAAGAAAGAAATGTTAGGAAATATACCGTTGTTTTATAGAGAAGTGTTTGAGGCTTGGGGGCAATTTTTACCAAATATTTATTATGAATGTACCATTTTAGAAGATATTTTATATCAACCGATATTTTTAAATCCAAAGATAAAGTGTAATAATATGACGTTGTTTTGTAAATATTTTATGAGGGCTGGGATGAGGCAGATAGGTGACATTGTACTGTATATGAGGTAATTCCTGGGTTCCTTCCGTTGCAGGCAATATATGATAATGTGGTTGAAATAGATGAAGAGATTAGTAAAACTACTGTGGAGAATATGTACAAGAAAATATTAGGATGTATTCCTGGGGAGTGGGTGATTTTAATAAATACAGAGGTGGCTAAAAGATCTAGAGGGTTTACCGGTTTTATATTATAAAAGTAATGGGGAGAAACATGATTTATCAGGTTTAAAAGTTAAAATGGTTTATAGTAAATGTATTTTAAAAGAGATAAAAGTTCCTGCGTCGGAAAAGGTGTGGTCTAGGGTGTTTGCAAATATGGATGTGAAATCAATATGGAAGAATGTAAATGTAAAATATAATTCTATAGAGTGTGAAGACAATGATTTTAAATTGAAACATAATAGGATTTTTACAAATGTGGTTTTGCATCAAATAAATAGGGATATTAAAAGAGAATGTGATATTTGTGGTACAGGGGTGGAACATTTTATGCACTTTTTTGTTGAATGTAGCAGGTTAAAAGATTTTCATGAGTTTTTAAAAGGGCTTTTAGTAAAACATTGGGGGGAGGAGATTTTTAATGGGGTGGAATGGAAGAGATTCTTTATTTTTGGTATTAATGGGAAAAGTAAAGTTTTGAATTTTAATTTGGTTAATTATGTTTTAAGTCATGCTAGATATGCTGTAAGACAAAGAAGGAATATGGGTCATTATGAAGGGAAATGTGTGAGTGTGGAAGGTCTTTTTAGGAGGACTTTAGAAAATGATACAGAGATAATATATAAATACGGTGGAGGAAATTTTGAAAAACTGTTTGTGTGGGGGAGTACTTTTATTGAAATAATGTCAAATGGGAAACTTGCATTTAATTATTAATTGGAATTATTACTATTACTCTTCTGATGTTGTAAAAAGGGTGAATTGTTCATCCTCAATTATTACTGACTGAATGTTGCAAATATTGTGCGATTTTTCATAATAATTTTTTTTTTTTTAAAGTACGCCTGATCTCGTCTGATCTCGGAAGCTAAGCAGGGTCAGGCCTGGTTAGTACTTGGATGGGAGACCGCCTGGGAATACCAGGTGCTGTAAGCTTTTTGTCACTGCCTTGTGGAATTTCAACTCTTTGTCCATTTTTTCCCACAAGGCTGAAATATGTGCCCTCGCTTTGAAATAAGTAAGTAAGGTTGGTTTGTATTTCATCCAACAATCTGTGCTACAAATTATGGCTACAGTATATGCAATTTCTTCCACTTTTTGAGTGACACAAAGATGCTTATCTAAATGGTGAAAAGGCAACAGCTGTTAATCAGGCTCACTTTGACTTTACATAGTGTACCAAGAGTTAGTTTCTCGCTTACGGCCACACCGGCCTGAGTACGCATTTCCTGATTGGAGAAGTGACGACAGGTGCGAGTGTCTGAGCTGTGAGTGAGTGTTTGCTGGAGAGTGTCTGAGCTGTGAGTGAGTGTTTGCTGGAGAGTGTCTGAGCTGTGAGTGAGTGTTTGCTGGAGAGTGTCTGAGCTGTGAGTGAGTGTTTGCTGGAGAGTGTCTGAGCTGTGAGTGAGTGTTTGCTGGAGAGTGTCTGAGCTGTGAGTGAGTGTTTGCTGGAGAGTGTCTGAGCTGTGAGTGAGTGTTTGCTGGAGAGTGTTTGCTGGAGAGTGTTTTTGTTAAATTAATTGGTTTGTGCAATATAATTTATTATTTTCTTTAGTTGAATAGTTTAAAGTTTGGTTAGTCTTCCCCCTTGCAGTTTTTTCTGCTTGGGGGAGAGGTTTTTTTTTAAATTTATTTTTTTACTATGACGGACAACATGGAAAAGACAAACGGAATGGACAAAGACAACGAAAAGGCGCAACGGAAGAAAAATGAAGATAACGAAGGAATGAAATATGGAAAAGAATACACGGTGGCAATTAAGTTGGAAGGAGAAGATAAAGTGATGACAATGGAACTACTAAGAGCAATTAAGGAGGTGTGTGGAGAGGTGGTGGGATGCCGAATGAAAGGAGAAAAGAAGTACGAAATTACGATGAGAAATGAAAGAGGAAAAGAACGGGTAATGGATGGATTGCGAATAAAGGACACAAGGATTCTGGCGAGAGATATTCATGTGAAGGAATTGGTGGTGTCTTTTATGAATCTCCCAGTATACGTAGAAGATGGTGTGATACTGAGCAAGCTGAGTAGCTGGGGAGTGACGGCTGTCTCGGAGATAAGGAGGAGAGTTTGGCCAGGAACGGAGGTGGTTGACGGGACACGTTTCTGCAAGGTCAAGTTCACAGAAAAAGTGACATTACCTTATTCTACAAGAATTGAGACGTTGGAGGGAGCAGAATATTTCAGGGTCATTCATGACAAACAGGTCAGAGTGTGCCGTATGTGTATCCAACCCGGGCACATAGTAAAAGACTGCCCGGAATTTAAGTGTTTTAAGTGTGGCAATCAAGGACACTATGCGAGAGAATGTGATGGAGAGAAGGAAAGGAATTTTTTGTGGTGGATGCAGAAAGAGATTGGCGGAGTGCAATTGTGGAGAGGTTGGGGCTGAAGAGGGGAGTCAAACAATATTCGAGGAAGCAGTGGTATTGTCGCAAGAAGGAGAAGAAGATGGAGGAGAGGACATGGTGGAAGGTGGAGAGACGGAGGAAGGAAGAAGGAAGAAGGACCAGAAGATAAATGAAATTGGGAGCAGTATGGACTCAGAAATAAGAAGAGGGAGTTTTCAGGAGGAGGGGGGGAGTGGACTGGGGGGAAGCACAGGGGACTCACAGGTTTTGGGGGAAAGCATAGCACTAACAAGTAGTTTTGGGGGTGAAGAAATGGAGGGGGTTATGGAGTTGATGACAATACCAGAGTCGGCGATGAGCACGGGGAGCACAACGACTATACCAGAAGTGGAGATGAATACGGGGAGCACAACGGAGGTGGATGCCAAGAGTGGGAGTTGGCTGGATTACATGGACTTGGAGGAGATATCGGACACGGATGATGGGCAAATGATGGAAAGAACGAGGGAAGGATACAGGAAGAGGAAAGCGGTGGGAAGAGGGGGAGAGAAAGGGTGGAAGAAGAAAGAAACTGGATAACAGGTAGAGGATAATGAAATTATTTTTTATTATTTTATTATTTATTAGAATGGTCAATATAATGTCAATAAATGCAAATGGTTTGAGAACAATGGGAAAATTTAATAGAATAGTCCAAATGAAGAATTCAGATATTTTATGTATTCAAGAAACACACTGGGATAATGTTTGTGTTTTAGAAGTAAAAAAAATATGGAGGGATTTTATTTATGTAAACAATGGCAGAGGGAATTCAAGTGGGGTTGCAATTTTATTAAGGAAGGATGTAGTAGAAAATGTGAAGAAGATATACAATGATAATAATGGGAGGATTTTAATTTTGGATTTTGAATATATGAATAGGGTTTTTAGGATTATAAATATTTATGCGCCGAATAATGAGATAGATTTTAGTTGGGGATTTTAATGTTAAAATGAATAGATTAGATATGTCAATGGGAGCTATTTTTAGAAGTGACGTATCGAGAGGGGTTTTAAGGAAGATTATGTGTGAAAACAGTCTGATTGATATATGGAGAGACGAGAACCCGAATAAGAGAGGTTTTTCTAGAAGGCAGGTGGTTTTAGGGGAGTTGAAACAGACACGGATAGATCTGGTTTTAGTAAATGAAAGGTTAAGGAATTTTATGAAGGATATTAATTATATTTTTACAACTTTTAGTGATCATGCTGGGTTAACATTTTCGGTGGGGTTAGATAAGGGAAGGAAAGGGGGAGGAATATGGTGCATGAATGCAGGGTATCTAGGTGATGAAGAATATGGAATACAGCTTAAATCTTTGATAGAACATGAAATGGAGGATAAGCAAAAAGGGAATGATAAGTGCCAGTGGTGGGAAAATGTAAAGAAAAAAATTAAAGGTTTTAGTATTAGATATGCAAGGAAGAAGAGGAGTAGGATGACAAGAGAATAACATTTTTTAAGAGAAAAATTGAATGAAGAAATGAGGAAATGTGATATAGATCCTATTTATAATATTGAAAGGTTTTTAGATTTAAAGGCACAATTGAGCAAATGTGAAATAGATAAGTGTAAGGGGGCATCTATTAGAAGTAGGGCAAAGTATGTGTTGGAAGGGGAGAAATGTACGTCTTTTTTTCTTGGTTTAGAGAAAACTAAACAGACAAAATCATATATTAGTGAGATAGAAAATGTAAAGGGTGAAGTGGTAAATGATTATGTTGAGATATTAGAAACCGGACAGAATTTTTATAAGGATTTATTTAAGAAAGGGGAGGTGGATGAGGGGAGTGTAAAGGAGATTTTAGGTAGTGTGGATGTGCAAATTGGTGTTGAGGATAAGCAAAGATGTGATAGGAAGATAACAGTGGATGAAGTGAAAGATGCAATTAAGGGTTTACAAATAAATAAAAGTCCTGGAGTAGATGGACTAATTGCAGAGTTTTATAAAATGTATGAAAGTTTTTTAGCACCGATTTTAATGGAAGTGTATCAATATATGGAAGATAATAATACTGTTTCAGACTCCATGGTGACAGGGCTGATATCGATTTTATATAAAAATAAGGGGAGCAAATTAAAATTGGAGAATTATAGGCCAATTAGTTTATTAAACTCAGATTATAAGATTTTAGCTAAGATTGTCATGTACTGTCATGTTGTGTCTTGTCTCTGTCCTTTCCCTTCACCCTGTCTCCCTCTGCTGGTCGTTGTTAGGTTACCTTTTCTCCTCCTCTTTCCCCCAGCTGTGCCTTGTCTCCTCCTAACTACTCATTCACCCCGTTTCCCACCTGTTCCCTTTTTCCCTCTGATTAGGTCCCTATATCTCTCTCTGTTTTTGTTCCTGTCCTTGTCGGATTCTTGTTTGTTGTGTTTCATGCCTGAACCAGACTGTCGTCATGTTTGCTGTAACCTTGTCTTGTCCTGTCGGAATCTGCCGGTCCGTCTGAGCCTACCTATGTTTGGTAATTAAAGAAGCTCTGTCTAAGTTAATTCGCTTTTGGGTCCTCATTCACGCACCGTAACAGAAGAATCCGACCAAGAATGGACCCAGCGACTTCGGATCCTCTCCACTCAGCCGTCGGGATTCAGGGAGCGATGCTAGGCAGACACGAGCAGGAAGTGTCTGCTGCTCGACATGCCGTTGAGACCCTGGCCACCCAAGTCTCCAACCTCACAGAACAGGTTCACCATCTCCGCCTCGATCCACCGGCCACTTCCAGGGCTTTCGAATCTCCGGAGCCCAGAATCAATAACCCGCCGTGTTACTCTGGGGAGCCCACTGAATGCCGCTCGTTCCTCACCCAGTGTGATATTGTGTTTTCTCTCCAGCCCAACACTTACTCCAGGAGCACTGCTCGTGTCGCCTACGTCATATCTCTCCTTATTGGACGGGCTCGTGAGTGGGGCACGGCAATCTGGGAGGCAAGGGCTGAGTGTACTAACCAGTATCAGGACTTTAAGGAGGAGATGATACGGGTTTTTGATCGATCTGTTTTTGGGGAGGAGGCTTCCAGGGCCCTGTCTTCCCTATGTCAAGGCAATCGATCCATAACAGACTACTCTATTGAGTTTCGCACTCTTGCTGTCTCCAGTGGCTGGAACGAGCCGGCCTTGCTCGCTCGTCTTCTGGAGGGTCTCCGCGCAGAGGTAAAGGATGAGATTCTCTCCCGGGAGGTTCCTTCCAGCGTGGATTCCTTGATTGAACTCGCTATTCGCATTGAGCGACGGGTTGATCTTCGTCACCGAGCTCGTGGAAAGGAGCTCGCGCTCTCCGTCGCCCCCCTCTCCGCATCACTACCATCTTCCTCTGCCGGCTCGGGTGCTGAGCCCATGCAGCTGGGAGGTATCCGCATCTCGACTAAGGAGAGGGAACGGAGAATCACCAACCGCCTCTGTCTCTATTGCGGTTCCGCTGGTCATTTTGTCACTTCATGTCCAGTAAAAGGCCAGAGCTCGTCAGTAAGCGGAGGGCTACTGGTGAGCGCTACTACTCCTGTCTCTCCTTCAAGATCCTGCACTACCTTGTCGGTCCATCTACGCTGGACCGGTTCGTCAGCTTCCTGCAGTGCCTTAATAGACTCTGGGGCGGAGGGCTGTTTTATGGACGAGACCTGGGCTCGGGAACATGACATTCCTCTCAGACAGTTAAAGGAGCCCACGGCCTTGTTCGCCCTGGATGGTAGTCCTCTCCCCAGGATTCAGCGTGAGACGCTACCTTTAACCCTCACTGTTTCTGGTAATCATAGTGAAACCATTTCTTTTTTAATTTTTCGTTCACCTTTTACACCTGTTGTTTTGGGCCATCCCTGGCTAGTTTGTCATAATCCTTCCATTAATTGGTCTAGTAATTCTATCCTCTCCTGGAACGTCTCTTGTCATGTGAAATGTTTAATGTCTGCTATCCCTCCTGTTTCCTCTGTCTCTTCTTCACAGGAGGAGCCTGGTGATTTGACAGGGGTGCCGGAGGAATATCACGATCTGCGCACGGTGTTCAGTCGGTCCAGGGCCACCTCTCTTCCTCCACACCGGTCGTATGATTGTAGTATTGATCTCCTTCCGGGGACCACTCCCCCCCGGGGTAGACTATACTCTCTGTCGGCTCCCGAACGTAAGGCTCTCGAAGATTATTTGTCTGTAGCTCTTGACGCCGGTACCATAGTCCCCTCCTCCTCTCCCGCCGGAGCGGGGGTTTTTTTTGTCAAGAAGAAGGACGGGTCTCTGCGCCCCTGCATAGATTATCGAGGGCTGAATGACATAACAGTGAAGAATCGTTATCCGCTTCCTCTTATGTCTTCAGCCTTCGAGATCCTGCAGGGAGCCAGGTTTTTCACTAAGTTGGACCTTCGTAACGCTTACCATCTCGTGCGCATCAGGGAGGGGGACGAGTGGAAGACGGCGTTTAACACTCCGTTAGGGCACTTTGAATACCGGGTTCTTCCTTTCGGCCTCGCTAACGCTCCAGCTGTCTTTCAGGCATTAGTCAATGATGTCCTGAGAGACATGCTGAACATCTTTGTTTTCGTTTACCTTGACGATATCCTGATTTTTTCACCGTCACTCCAGATTCATGTTCAGCACGTTCGACGTGTCCTCCAGCGCCTTTTAGAGAATTGTCTTTTTGTGAAGGCTGAGAAGTGCACTTTTCATGCCTCCTCCGTCACATTTCTCGGTTCTGTTATTTCCGCTGAAGGCATTAAGATGGATCCCGCTAAGGTCCAAGCTGTCATTGATTGGCCCGTCCCTAAGTCACGCGTCGAGCTGCAGCGCTTTCTCGGCTTCGCGAACTTCTATCGTCGTTTCATCCGTAATTTCGGTCAGGTGGCAGCTCCTCTCACAGCCCTTACTTCTGTCAAGACGTGCTTTAAGTGGTCCGTTTCCGCCCAGGGAGCTTTTGATCTCCTCAAGAATCGTTTTACATCCGCTCCTATCCTTGTTACACCTGACGTCTCTAGACAGTTCGTTGTCGAGGTTGACGCGTCAGAGGTGGGCGTGGGAGCCATTCTTTCTCAGCGCTCCCTCTCTGACGACAAGGTCCACCCATGCGCGTATTTTTCTCATCGCCTGTCGCCGTCGGAACGTAACTATGATGTGGGTAACCGCGAACTGCTCGCCATCCGGTTAGCCCTAGGCGAATGGCGACAGTGGTTGGAGGGGGCGACCGTTCCTTTTGTCGTTTGGACTGACCATAGGAACCTTGAGTACATCCGTTCTGCCAAACGACTTAATGCGCGTCAGGCGCGTTGGGCGCTGTTTTTCGCTCGTTTCGAGTTCGTGATTTCTTATCGTCCGGGCTCTAAGAACACCAAGCCTGATGCTTTGTCTCGTCTCTTCAGTTCTTCAGTAGCCTCCACTGACCCCGAGGGGATTCTCCCTGAGGGGCGTGTTGTCGGGTTGACTGTCTGGGGAATTGAGAGGCAGGTAAAACAAGCGCTCACTCACACTCCGTCGCCGCGCGCTTGTCCTAGGAACCTTCTTTTCGTTCCCGTTCCTACTCGTCTGGCCGTTCTTCAGTGGGCTCACTCTGCCAAGTTAGCCGGCCACCCTGGCGTTCGGGGTACGCTTGCTTCCATTCGCCAGCGTTTTTGGTGGCCCACCCGGGAGCATGACACGCGTCGTTTCGTGGCTGCTTGTTCGGTCTGCGCGCAGACTAAGTCCGGTAACTCTCCTCCTGCCGGCCGTCTCAGGCCGCTTCCTATTCCCTCTCGACCGTGGTCTCACATCGCCTTAGATTTTGTCACCGGACTGCCTTCGTCAGCGGGGAAGACTGTTATTCTTACGGTTGTCGATAGGTTCTCTAAGGCGGCTCATTTCATTCCCCTTGCTAAGCTTCCTTCTGCTAAAGAGACGGCACAAATCATCATCGAGAATGTTTTCAGAATTCATGGCCTTCCGTCAGACGTCGTTTCGGACAGAGGTCCGCAATTCACGTCTCAATTTTGGAGGGAGTTTTGCCGTTTGATTGGGGCTTCCGTCAGTCTCTCTTCCGGCTTTCACCCCCAGTCTAATGGTCAAGCAGAACGGGCCAATCAGACTATTGGTCGCATCTTACGCAGTCTTTCTTTTCGCAACCCTGCGTCTTGGTCAGAACAGCTCCCCTGGGCAGAATACGCCCACAACTCGCTTCCTTCGTCTGCGACCGGGCTATCTCCTTTTCAGAGTAGCCTCGGGTACCAGCCTCCGCTGTTCTCATCTCAGTTCGCCGAGTCCAGCGTCCCCTCCGCTCAGGCTTTTGTCCAACGTTGCGAGCGCACCTGGAAGAGGGTCAGGTCTGCACTTTGCCGTTATAGGACGCAGACTGTGAGGGCTGCTAATAAGCGTAGAACTAAGAGTCCTAGATATTGTCGCGGTCAGAGAGTTTGGCTCTCCACTCAGAACCTTCTCCTTAAGACGGCTTCTCGCAAGTTGACCCCGCGGTTCATTGGTCCGTTCCGTATTTCTCGGGTCATTAATCCTGTCGCAGTTCGACTTCTTCTTCCGCGATACCTTCGTCGCGTCCACCCGGTCTTCCATGTCTCCTGCATCAAGCCCGTCCTTCGCGCCCCCGCTCGTCTTTCCCCCCCCCCCCCATCCTTGTCGAGGGCGTACCCATCTACAGGGTCCGTAGAATTTTGGACATGCGTCCTCGGGGCCGTGGTCACCAGTACCTCGTAGATTGGGAGGGGTACGGTCCTGAGGAGAGGAGTTGGGTTCCCTCTCGGGACGTGCTGGACCGTGCGCTGATCGAGGATTTCCTCCGTTGCCGCCAGGTTTCCTCCTCGAGTGCGCCAGGAGGCGCTCGGTGAGTGGGGGGGTACTGTCATGTACTGTCATGTTGTGTCTTGTCTCTGTCCTTTCCCTTCACCCTGTCTCCCTCTGCTGGTCGTTGTTAGGTTACCTTTTCTCCTCCTCTTTCCCCCAGCTGTGCCTTGTCTCCTCCTAACTACCCATTCACCCCGTTTCCCACCTGTTCCCTTTTTCCCTCTGATTAGGTCCCTATATCTCTCTCTGTTTTTGTTCCTGTCCTTGTCGGATTCTTGTTTGTTGTGTTTCATGCCTGAACCAGACTGTCGTCATGTTTGCTGTAACCTTGTCTTGTCCTGTCGGAATCTGCCGGTCCGTCTGAGCCTACCTATGTTTGGTAATTAAAGAAGCTCTGTCTAAGTTAATTCGCTTTTGGGTCCTCATTCACGCACCGTAACAAAGATATTGGCAAATAGAATGAAGATGGTTTTAAATGATATTATAGCACCTACACAAAATTATAGTGTGCCTGGAAGAGACATAGCTGATACTATTATTACACTTAGAGATGTGATAAATAAAATGAATAGCGATAAGAGAGGGGGAATTGTTTTAAGTATAGATTTTAATAAGGCTTTTGACAGGGTGGAACATGATTTTATGTTTAGGGTACTGGAAAAATATGGGTTTGGAAACAGAATAATAGGATGGATAAAATTATTATATAGAAAGGCAAAAAGTAGAGTAAAATGTAATGGGGTTTTAACAGATTATTTTATTCTTGAGAGATCGGTGAGACAGGGGTGCCCTTTATCAGCATTATTGTATGTTTTATCGGTAGAACCCTTAGCGGCATACCTTAAAAAAGATACTTTTATAAATTGTGTAGAGACTCCGCAAGGAGGTTTTAGTTTAATTCATCAATATGCAGACGATACCACAATAACAGTTAGAGATGAGGGAAGTGTTAAAAGGGTGATGGAGTGTTTTAAAGTATATGAGCAAGCCTCAGGAGCAAAAGTGAATATGGAGAAGTCAGTAATAATGTATGTTGGGAAGATTAATGAGGGGATTTTTCCTTTTAAAATGGTAAATGATTATTTTAAGGTGTTAGGTGTGTTTTTAGGGGTGAAGGAACAGGAAGCTAGGGATCTGACATGGAGTGGTGTAATAAATAAAGTTAGAAAGGTGGTAAATATGTGGAGGAGGAGGTCTTTGAAATTAAAAGGGAAAGTAATTGTTGTAAATTCCTTGCTGATGTCAATTTTTATTCATGTCATGAATGTTTTAGATGTACCAGAATGGGTTTTATCGGAAATAAATAAGATTTTAGTTGATTTTTTATGGGATGGGAAAGGTGCGAAAATGTATTTTAAAACTTTGATTGCAGGTTATGAGGAGGGGGGTTTGAAGTTGGTGGATTTAAATGTGAGGAAAAAAGCAATTAGAGTCAAAATGGTACGTAAATATTTTTTGTGGTGAAATAGATTATGGATGGAAAATATTTTTTAAGGAGTATTTGCAGGAGGTTGGGAGGATGGGGGACAATGGTTTATTGATGTGTATGAAAAAGGAAATGTTAGATAATATACCTTTGTTTTATGGAGAAGTGTTTGAGGCTTGGGGGGAGTTTTTACCAAATATTTATTATGAGTGTACCATTTTAGACAATATTTTAAATCAGCCAATTTTTTGAAATCCCAAGATGTTGTTTTGTAAATATTTTATGAGGGCTGGGATGAGACAGATTGGGGACATTTTATATGAGGTCATTCCGGGGTTCCTTCCATGTCAGGCAATATTTGATAATGTGGATGAAGAAAATGATGAAATAAGTAGAACTACTGTGGAGAACATGTATAAGAGAATATTAGGATGTCTTCCTGGGGAGTGGGGTGTGTTAATAAATAAAGAGGTGGCTACAAGAGCTAAGGGTTTACCGGTTTTATATTATGAAAGTAATGGGAAGAAGTATGATTTGTCAGGTTTGAAAGTTAAAAAGGTTTATGAAAAATGTATTTTAAGAGAGATAAAAACTCCTGCTTCGGAAAAAGTGTGGTCTAGGGTGTTTGCAAATATAGATGTGAAATCAATATGGAAGAATGTAAATGTAAAATATAATTCTATAGAATGTGAAGACAATGATTTTAAATTGAAACATAATAGGATATTTACGAACGTGGTTTTACATCAAATAAATAGAGATGTTAAAAGAGAATGTGATATTTGTGGTACGGGGGCGGAAAATTTTATGCACTTTTTTATTGAATGTAGTAGATTAGAAGAGTTTCATACGTTTTTAAAGGGGATTTTAGTACAACATTGGGGAGAAGAGATTGTTGCTGGGGTTGAGTGGAGGAGGTTGTTTCTTTTTGGTTTAACTGGGAAAAGCAAAGTTTTTAATTTTAATTTGATGAATTTTGTTCTTAGTCATGCCAGATACGCTGTAAGACTAAGAAGGAATTTGGGACATTATGAGGGGAAAATTGTGAGTGTGGAGGTTTTATTTAGAAGTATTTTAGAGAAAGATATAGAAGTAATATATAAATATGGTGGATGTAATTTTGAAAAATTGTTTGTGTGGGGGAGCACTTTTATTGAAATTGAGTCGAATGGAAAACTTGGTTTTAATTATTAATTGGTTTTAGTGGATGATTGGGGTTTTAATAGGTTTTCTTTTCTTTTCTTTTTTGATTTTGTAAAAGGATGAATTATTCATCCTTTTTTATAATTGATTGAATGTTGTGAATATTATGTGTTTTTTTGCATAATAAAATATTTTTTTTTTTAAGTACGCCTGATCTCGTCCGATCTCGGAAGCTAAGCAGGGTCGGGCCTGGTTAGTACTTGGATGGGAGACCGCCTGGGAATACCAGGTGCTGTAAGCTTTTTGTCACTGCCTTGTGGAATTTCAACTCTTTGTCCGTTTTTTCCCACAAGGCTGAAATATGTGCCCTCGCTTTGAAATAAGTAAGCAAGGTTAGTTTGTATTTCATCCAACAATCTGTGCTACAAATTATGGCTACAGTATATGCAATTTCTTCCACTTTCTTGGAGTTTTCTTGGATCCTGTGTACCGACAGCATGCTAAGCAAACATAATACCAATTGATCAAATGCCCCAGCTGTTTGGAATTGCCACAAGGAGCAACCAAGAGTGTCCAGTCTTGTCAGGCTATGATGTTGGTGGACTTGTTAGTTTGCGCTCCAGCACTTCCAGAGGCTCGGTGTATCTCAAAAATTGCATGCAATAGCTAGTGGCAGGTTAGCTCATTTTGTTAGAATGTGGTGCTAATAACGCCAAGTTCGTGGGTTCGATCCCTGTACTGGCTATGATGTACATTTTGAGTGTCAAAATTGTGAGTCACATGCATGTGAATTGTAAAGGGTGCCACAGAATTAAGTTTGGTGAATTGCCGAAATAGCTCATTTGGGAGAGCATTAGAATGAAGATCTCAAGGTCCCTGGTTAGATCCGAGGTTTTGGCATTTGTATTTGTTCTTTCTTTATGCTCTGGCTTCAAGGAAACTATCCACAGCTTTGTTTGTGGGCCTCAATTGTGTGTGCTACGCTGCTCCTCTGAAAGTAAGTAATTTCTTGCTTTTTCATCTGACATTTTGACATCAGTGTTACAGGAAAGTTGCTTGTCATTGTTACATGACAGTAGGTTGTCGTAAGACAAGGCTGCATGAAGTGTGAACTGGAGCTTTCTTGGATCCATGAAAGAATTTGCTTTTGGAGAATGCAGGCATCGATCCCACTACCTCACACATGCAAAGCATTTGAGCTAATTCCCCAGCCGTTTGGAATTTCCGCAAGAAGCAACCTAGAGGGTCCAGTCTTGTCAGGCTATGCTGTTGGTGGACTTGTTTGTTTACGTGCCAGCACTTGCAGAGGCTCGGTGCATTTCAACAATTGAGCAAAATAGCAAATGGCCGGTTAGCTCAGTTGGTTAGAGTATGGTGCTAATAACGCCAAGGTCATGGGTTCGATCCCCGTACTGGCTATGATGTACATTTTGAGTGTCAAAATTGTGAGTCACATGCATGTGAATTGTCAAGGGTGCCACAGAATTAAAAATAGTGAATTTCCGAAATAGCTCAGTTGGGAGAGCGTTAGACTGAAGATCTAAAGGTCCCTGGTTTGATCCTGGGTTTCGGCATTTGTATATGTTCTGGCTTCTAGGAAACTATCCACAGCTTTGTTTGTGGGCCTCAATTGTGTGTGCTACGCTGCTGCTCTGTAAGTAATATCTTGCTTTTTCATCTGACATTTTGACATCAGTGTTACATGAGAGTTTCTTGTCATTGTTACATGACAGTAGGTTGTCGTAAGACAAGGCTGCATGAAGTGTGAAGTGGGGCTTTCTTGGATCCACAAAAAAAAATGTTTTTGGGGATTGCGGGAATCGATCCCACGCATGCTAAGCAAACACAATACCAATTGATCAAATTCCCCAGCTGTTTGGAATTGCCACAAGGAGCAACCAAGAGTGTCCAGTCTTGTCAGGCTATGCTGTTGGTGGACTTGTTAGTTTGTGCTCCAGCACTTGCAGAGGCTCGGTGCATCTCAACAATTGTGCTCTGTAGCCAGCGGCCGGTTAGCTCAGTTGGTTAGAGTGTGTGATACGCTGCTCCTCTGAAAGTAAGTAATGTCTTTCTTTTTCATCTGACATTGTGACATCAGTGTTACATGAGAGTTTCTTGTCATTGTTACATGACAGTTTCTTGTCATTGTTTACATGACAGTAGGTTGTCATAAGACAAGGCTGCATGAAGTGTGAACTGGAGTTTTCTTGAATCCATGAAAGAATTTGCTTTTGGAGAATGCAGGCATCGATCCCACTACCTCATGCATGCAAAGCATTTGAGCTAATTCCCCAGCCGTTTGGAATTTCCGCAAGAAGCAACCTAGAGGGTCCAGTCTTGTCAGGCTATGCTGTTGGTGGACTTGTTTGTTTATGTGCCAGCACTTGCAGAGGCTCGGTGCATTTCAACAATTGAGCAAAATAGCAAATGGCCGGTTATCTCAGTTGTTTAGAGTGTGGTGCTAATAACGCCAAGGTCATGGGTTCGATCCCCGTACTGGCTATGATGTACATTTTGAGTGTCAAAATTGTGAGTCACATGCATGTGAATTGTCAAGGGTGCCACAGAATTAAAATTAGTGAAATGCCGAAATAGCTCAGTTGGGAGAGCGTTAGACTGAAGATCCAAAGGTCCCTGGTTCGATCCCTGGTTTCGGCATTTGTATTTGCTCTATCTTCATGCTCTGGCTTCAAGGAAACTATCCACAGCTTTGTTTGTGGGCCTCAATGGTGTGTGCTACGCTGCTCCTCTGAAAGTAAGTGATTTCTTGCTTTTTCATCTGACATTTTGACATCAGTGTTACAGGAAAGTTGCTTGTCATTGTTACATGACAGTAGGTTGTCGTAAGACAAGGCTGCATGAAGTGTGAACTGGAGCTTTCTTGGATCCACAACAAAAATTGTTTTTGGGGATTGCGGGAATCGATCCCACTAACTATAGCATGCTAAGCAAACACAATACCAATTGATCAAATTCCCCAGCTGTTTGGAATTGCCACAAGGAGCAACCAAGAGTGTCCAGTCTTGTCAGGCTATGCTGTTGGTGGACTTGTTAGTTTGTGCTCCAGCACTTACAGAGGCTCGGTGCATCTCAACAATTGTGCTCTGTAGCCAGCGGCCGGTTAGCTCAGTTGGTTAGAGTGTGTGATACGCTGCTCCTCTGAAAGTAAGTAATGTCTTTCTTTTTCATCTGACATTGTGACATCAGTGTTACATGAGAGTTTCTTGTCATTGTTACATGACAGTTTCTTGTCATTGTTTACATGACAGTAGGTTGTCATAAGACAAGGCTGCATGAAGTGTGAACTGGAGTTTTCTTGAATCCATGAAAGAATTTGCTTTTGGAGAATGCAGGCATCGATCCCACTACCTCATGCATGCAAAGCATTTGAGCTAATTCCCCAGCCGTTTGGAATTTCCGCAAGAAGCAACCTAGAGGGTCCAGTCTTGTCAGGCTATGCTGTTGGTGGACTTGTTTGTTTATGTGCCAGCACTTGCAGAGGCTCGGTGCATTTCAACAATTGAGCAAAATAGCAAATGGCCGGTTATCTCAGTTTTTTAGAGTGTGGTGCTAAAACGCCAAGGTCATGGGTTCGATCCCCGTACTGGCTATGATGTACATTTTGAGTGTCAAAATTGTGAGTCACATGCATGTGAATTGTCAAGGGTGCCACAGAATTAAGTTTGGTGAATTGCCGAAATAGCTCATTTGGGAGAGCATTAGAATGAAGATCTCAAGGTCCCTGGTTAGATCCGAGGTTTTGGCATTTGTATTTGTTCTTTCTTTATGCTCTGGCTTCAAGGAAACTATCCACAGCTTTGTTTGTGGGCCTCAATTGTGTGTGCTACGCTGCTCCTCTGAAAGTAAGTAATTTCTTGCTTTTTCATCTGACATTTTGACATCAGTGTTACAGGAAAATTGCTTGTCATTGTTACATGACAGTAGGTTGTCGTAAGACAAGGCTGCATGAAGTGTGAACTGGAGCTTTCTTGGATCCATGAAAGAATTTGCTTTTGGAGAATGCAGGCATCGATCCCACTACCTCACACATGCAAAGCATTTGAGCTAATTCCCCAGCCGTTTGGAATTTCCGCAAGAAGCAACCTAGAGGGTCCAGTCTTGTCAGGCTATGCTGTTGGTGGACTTGTTTGTTTACGTGCCAGCACTTGCAAAGGCTCGGTGCATTTCAACAATTGAGCAAAATAGCAAATGGCCGGTTAGCTCAGTTGGTTAGAGTATGGTGCTAATAACGCCAAGGTCATGGGTTCGATCCCCGTACTGGCTATGATGTACATTTTGAGTGTCAAAATTGTGAGTCACATGCATGTGAATTGTCAAGGGTGCCACAGAATTAAAAATAGTGAATTTCCGAAATAGCTCAGTTGGGAGAGCGTTAGACTGAAGATCTAAAGGTCCCTGGTTTGATCCTGGGTTTCGGCATTTGTATATGTTCTGGCTTCTAGGAAACTATCCACAGCTTTGTTTGTGGGCCTCAATTGTGTGTGCTACGCTGCTGCTCTGTAAGTAATATCTTGCTTTTTCATCTGACATTTTGACATCAGTGTTACATGAGAGTTTCTTGTCATTGTTACATGACAGTAGGTTGTCGTAAGACAAGGCTGCATGAAGTGTGAAGTGGGGCTTTCTTGGATCCACAAAAAAAAATGTTTTTGGGGATTGCGGGAATCGATCCCACGCATGCTAAGCAAACACAATACTAATTGATCAAATTCCCCAGCTGTTTGGAATTGCCACAAGGAGCAACCAAGAGTGTCCAGTCTTGTCAGGCTATGCTGTTGGTGGACTTGTTAGTTTGTGCTCCAGCACTTGCAGAGGCTCGGTGCATCTCAACAATTGTGCTCTGTAGCCAGCGGCCGGTTAGCTCAGTTGGTTAGAGTGTGTGATACGCTGCTCCTCTGAAAGTAAGTAATGTCTTTCTTTTTCATCTGACATTGTGACATCAGTGTTACATGAGAGTTTCTTGTCATTGTTACATGACAGTTTCTTGTCATTGTTTACATGACAGTAGGTTGTCATAAGACAAGGCTGCATGAAGTGTGAACTGGAGTTTTCTTGGATCCATGAAAGAATTTGCTTTTGGAGAATGCAGGCATCGATCCCACTACCTCACGCATGCAAAGCATTTGAGCTAATTCCCCAGCCGTTTGGAATTAGCAAATGGCTGGTTAGCTCAGTTGGTTAGAGTGTGGTGCTAATAACGCCATGGTCATGGGTTCGATCCCCGTACTGGGTATGATGTACATTTTGAGTGTCAAAATTGTGAGTCACATGCATGTGAATTGTCAAGGGTGCCACAGAATTAAAATTAGTGAATTGCCGAAATAGTTTAGTTGGGAGAGCGTTAGACTGAAGATCTAAAGGTCCCTGTTTTGGCATTTGTATTTGTTCTTTCTTCATGCTCTGGCTTCAAGGAAACTATCCACAGCTTTTTTTGTGGGCCTCAATGGTGTGTGCTACGCTGCTCCTCTGAAAGTAAGTAATTTCTTGCTTTTTCATCTGACATTTTGACATCAGTGTTACAGGAAAGTTGCTTGTCATTGTTACATGACAGTAGGTTGTCGTAAGACAAGGCTGCATGAAGTGTGAAGTGGGGCTTTCTTGGATCCACAAAAAAAAATGTTTTTGGGGATTGCGGGAATCGATCCCACGCATGCTAAGCAAACACAATACCAATTGATCAAATTCCCCAGCTGTTTGGAATTGCCACAAGGAGCAACCAAGAGTGTCCAGTCTTGTCAGGCTATGCTGTTGGTGGACTTGTTAGTTTGTGCTCCAGCACTTGCAGAGGCTCGGTGCATCTCAACAATTGTGCTCTGTAGCCAGCGGCCGGTTAGCTCAGTTGGTTAGAGTGTGTGATACGCTGCTCCTCTGAAAGTAAGTAATGTCTTTCTTTTTCATCTGACATTGTGACATCAGTGTTACATGAGAGTTTCTTGTCATTGTTACATGACAGTTTCTTGTCATTGTTTACATGACAGTAGGTTGTCATAAGACAAGGCTGCATGAAGTGTGAACTGGAGTTTTCTTGAATCCATGAAAGAATTTGCTTTTGGAGAATGCAGGCATCGATCCCACTACCTCATGCATGCAAAGCATTTGAGCTAATTCCCCAGCCGTTTGGAATTTCCGCAAGAAGCAACCTAGAGGGTCCAGTCTTGTCAGGCTATGCTGTTGGTGGACTTGTTTGTTTATGTGCCAGCACTTGCAGAGGCTCGGTGCATTTCAACAATTGAGCAAAATAGCAAATGGCCGGTTATCTCAGTTGTTTAGAGTGTGGTGCTAATAACGCCAAGGTCATGGGTTCGATCCCCGTACTGGCTATGATGTACATTTTGAGTGTCAAAATTGTGAGTCACATGCATGTGAATTGTCAAGGGTGCCACAGAATTAAAATTAGTGAAATGCCAAAATAGCTCAGTTGGGAGAGCGTTAGACTGAAGATCCAAAGGTCCCTGGTTCGATCCCTGGTTTCGGCATTTGTATTTGCTCTATCTTCATGCTCTGGCTTCAAGGAAACTATCCACAGCTTTGTTTGTGGGCCTCAATGGTGTGTGCTACGCTGCTCCTCTGAAAGTAAGTGATTTCTTGCTTTTTCATCTGACATTTTGACATCAGTGTTACAGGAAAGTTGCTTGTCATTGTTACATGACAGTAGGTTGTCGTAAGACAAGGCTGCATGAAGTGTGAACTGGAGCTTTCTTGGATCCACAACAAAAATTGTTTTTGGGGATTGCGGGAATCGATCCCACTAACTATAGCATGCTAAGCAAACACAATACCAATTGATCAAATTCCCCAGCTGTTTGGAATTGCCACAAGGAGCAACCAAGAGTGTCCAGTCTTGTCAGGCTATGCTGTTGGTGGACTTGTTAGTTTGTGCTCCAGCACTTACAGAGGCTCGGTGCATCTCAACAATTGTGCTCTGTAGCCAGCGGCCGGTTAGCTCAGTTGGTTAGAGTGTGTGATACGCTGCTCCTCTGAAAGTAAGTAATGTCTTTCTTTTTCATCTGACATTGTGACATCAGTGTTACATGAGAGTTTCTTGTCATTGTTACATGACAGTTTCTTGTCATTGTTTACATGACAGTAGGTTGTCATAAGACAAGGCTGCATGAAGTGTGAACTGGAGTTTTCTTGAATCCATGAAAGAATTTGCTTTTGGAGAATGCAGGCATCGATCCCACTACCTCATGCATGCAAAGCATTTGAGCTAATTCCCCAGCCGTTTGGAATTTCCGCAAGAAGCAACCTAGAGGGTCCAGTCTTGTCAGGCTATGCTGTTGGTGGACTTGTTTGTTTATGTGCCAGCACTTGCAGAGGCTCGGTGCATTTCAACAATTGAGCAAAATAGCAAATGGCTGGTTATCTCAGTTGTTTAGAGTGTGGTGCTAAAACGCCAAGGTCATGGGTTCGATCCCCGTACTGGCTATGATGTACATTTTGAGTGTCAAAATTGTGAGTCACATGCATGTGAATTGTCAAGGGTGCCACAGAATTAAAATTAGTGAAATGCCGAAATAGCTCAGTTGGGAGAGCGTTAGACTGAAGATCCAAAGGTCCCTGGTTCGATCCCTGGTTTCGGCATTTGTATTTGCTCTATCTTCATGCTCTGGCTTCAAGGAAACTATCCACAGCTTTGTTTGTGGGCCTCAATGGTGTGTGCTACGCTGCTCCTCTGAAAGTAAGTGATTTCTTGCTTTTTCATCTGACATTTTGACATCAGTGTTACAGGAAAGTTGCTTGTCATTGTTACATGACAGTAGGTTGTCGTAAGACAAGGCTGCATGAAGTGTGAACTGGAGCTTTCTTGGATCCACAACAAAAATTGTTTTTGGGGATTGCGGGAATCGATCCCACTAACTATAGCATGCTAAGCAAACACAATACCAATTGATCAAATTCCCCAGCTGTTTGGAATTGCCACAAGGAGCAACCAAGAGTGTCCAGTCTTGTCAGGCTATGCTGTTGGTGGACTTGTTAGTTTGTGCTCCAGCACTTACAGACGCTCGGTGCATCTCAACAATTGTGCTCTGTAGCCAGCGGCCGGTTAGCTCAGTTGGTTAGAGTGTGTGATACGCTGCTCCTCTGAAAGTAAGTAATGTCTTTCTTTTTCATCTGACATTGTGACATCAGTGTTACATGAGAGTTTCTTGTCATTGTTACATGACAGTTTCTTGTCATTGTTTACATGACAGTAGGTTGTCGTAAGACAAGGCTGCATGAAGTGTGAACTGGAGTTTTCTTGGATCCATGAAAGAATTTGCTTTTGGAGAATGCAGGCATCGATCCCACTACCTCACGCATGCAAAGCATTTGAGCTAATTCCCCAGCCGTTTGGAATTTCCGCAAGAAGCAACCTAGGGGGTCCAGTCTCGTCAGGCTATGCTGTTGGTGGACTTGTTTGTTTACATGCCAGCACTTGCAGACACTCGGTGCATTGCCACAATTGAGCAAAATAGCAAATGGCTGGTTAGCTCAGTTGGTTAGAGTGTGGTGCTAATAACGCCAAGGTCATGGGTTCGATCCCCGTACTGGCTATGATGTACATTTTGAGTGTCAAAATTGTGAGTCACATGCATGTGAATTGTCAAGGGTGCCACAGAATTAAAATTAGTGAATTGCCGAAATAGCTCAGTTGGGAGAGCGTTAGACTGAAGATCTAAAGGTCCCTGTATTTGTATTTGTTCTTTCTTCATGCTCTGGCTTCAAGGAAACTATCCACAGCTTTGTTTGTGGGCCTCAATGGTGTGTGCTACGCTGCTCCTCTGAAAGTAAGTAATTTCTTGCTTTTTCATCTGACATTTTGACATCAGTGTTACAGGAAAGTTGCTTGTCATTGTTACATGACAGTAGGTTGTCGTAAGACAAGGCTGCATGAAGTGTGAAGTGGGGCTTTCTTGGATCCACAAAAAAAAAATGTTTTTGGGGATTGCGGGAATCGATCCCACGCATGCTAAGCAAACACAATACCAATTGATCAAATTCCCCAGCTGTTTGGAATTGCCACAAGGAGCAACCAAGAGTGTCCAGTCTTGTCAGGCTATGCTGTTGGTGGACTTGTTAGTTTGTGCTCCAGCACTTACAGAGGCTCGGTGCATCTCAACAATTGTGCTCTGTAGCCAGCGGCCGGTTAGCTCAGTTGGTTAGAGTGTGTGATACGCTGCTCCTCTGAAAGTAAGTAATGTCTTTCTTTTTCATCTGACATTGTGACATCAGTGTTACATGAGAGTTTCTTGTCATTGTTACATGACAGTTTCTTGTCATTGTTTACATGACAGTAGGTTGTCGTAAGACAAGGCTGCATGAAGTGTGAACTGGAGTTTTCTTGGATCCATGAAAGAATTTGCTTTTGGAGAATGCAGGCATCGATCCCACTACCTCACGCATGCAAAGCATTTGAGCTAATTCCCCAGCCGTTTGGAATTTCCGCAAGAAGCAACCTAGGGGGTCCAGTCTCGTCAGGCTATGCTGTTGGTGGACTTGTTTGTTTACATGCCAGCACTTGCAGACACTCGGTGCATTGCCACAATTGAGCAAAATAGCAAATGGCTGGTTAGCTCAGTTGGTTAGAGTGTGGTGCTAATAACGCCAAGGTCATGGGTTCGATCCCCGTACTGGCTATGATGTACATTTTGAGTGTCAAAATTGTGAGTCACATGCATGTGAATTGTCAAGGGTGCCACAGAATTAAAATTAGTGAATTGCCGAAATAGCTCAGTTGGGAGAGCGTTAGACTGAAGATCTAAAGGTCCCTGTTTTGGCATTTGTATTTGTTCTTTCTTCATGCTCTGGCTTCAAGGAAACTATCCACAGCTTTGTTTGTGGGCCTCAATGGTGTGTGCTACGCTGCTCCTCTGAAAGTAAGTAATTTCTTGCTTTTTCATCTGACATTTTGACATCAGTGTTACAGGAAAGTTGCTTGTCATTGTTACATGACAGTAGGTTGTCGTAAGACAAGGCTGCATGAAGTGTGAAGTGGGGCTTTCTTGGATCCACAAAAAAAAAATGTTTTTGGGGATTGCGGGAATCGATCCCACGCATGCTAAGCAAACACAATACCAATTGATCAAATTCCCCAGCTGTTTGGAATTGCCACAAGGAGCAACCAAGAGTGTCCAGTCTTGTCAGGCTATGCTGTTGGTGGACTTGTTAGTTTGTGCTCCAGCACTTACAGAGGCTCGGTGCATCTCAACAATTGTGCTCTGTAGCCAGCGGCCGGTTAGCTCAGTTGGTTAGAGTGTGTGATACGCTGCTCCTCTGAAAGTAAGTAATGTCTTTCTTTTTCATCTGACATTGTGACATCAGTGTTACATGAGAGTTTCTTGTCATTGTTACATGACAGTTTCTTGTCATTGTTTACATGACAGTAGGTTGTCGTAAGACAAGGCTGCATGAAGTGTGAACTGGAGTTTTCTTGGATCCATGAAAGAATTTGCTTTTGGAGAATGCAGGCATCGATCCCACTACCTCACGCATGCAAAGCATTTGAGCTAATTCCCCAGACGTTTGGAATTTCCGCAAGAAGCAACCTAGAGGGTCCAGTCTCGTCAGGCTATGCTGTTGTTGGACTTGTTTGTTTACGTGCCAGCACTTGCAGAGGCTTGGTGCATTGCCACAATTGAGCAAAATGGCAAATGGCTGGTTAGCTCAGTTGGTTAGAGTGTGGTGCTAATAACGCCAAGGTCATGGGTTCGATCCCCGTACTGGCTATGATGTACATTTTGAGTGTCAAAATTGTGAGTCACATGCATGTGAATTGTCAAGGGTGCCACAGAATTAAAATTAGTGAAATGCCGAAATAGCTCAGTTGGGAGAGCGTTAGACTGAAGATCTAAAGGTCCCTGGTTCGATCCCTGGTTTCGGCATTTGTATTTGTTCTATCTTCATGCTTTGGCTTCAAGGAAACTATCCACAGCTTTGTTTGTGGGCCTCAATGGTGTGTGCTACGCTGCTCCTCTGAAAGTAAGTGTTTTCTTGCTTTTTCATCTGACATTTTGACATCAGTGTTACAGGAAAGTTGCTTGTCATTGTTACATGACAGTAGGTTGTCGTAAGACAAGGCTGCATGAAGTGTGAACTGGAGCTTTCTTGGATCCACAACAAAAATTGTTTTTGGGGATTGCGGGAATCGATCCCACTAACTATAGCATGCTAAGCAAACACAATACCAATTGATCAAATTCCCCAGCTGTTTGGAATTGCCACAAGGAGCAACCAAGAGTGTCCAGTCTTGTCAGGCTATGCTGTTGGTGGACTTGTTAGTTTGTGCTCCAACACTTACAGAGGCTCGGTGCATCTCAACAATTGTGCTCTGTAGCCAGCGGCCGGTTAGCTCAGTTGGTTAGAGTGTGTGATACGCTGCTCCTCTGAAAGTAAGTAATGTCTTTCTTTTTCATCTGACATTGTGACATCAGTGTTACATGAGAGTTTCTTGTCATTGTTACATGACAGTTTCTTGTCATTGTTTACATGACAGTAGGTTGTCGTAAGACAAGGCTGCATGAAGTGTGAACTGGAGTTTTCTTGGATCCATGAAAGAATTTGCTTTTGGAGAATGCAGGCATCGATCCCACTACCTCACGCATGCAAAGCATTTGAGCTAATTCCCCAGCCGTTTGGAATTTCTGCAAGAAGCAACCTAGGGGGTCCAGTCTCGTCAGGCTATGCTGTTGGTGGACTTGTTTGTTTACGTGCCAGCACTTGCAGAGGCTCGGTGCATTGCCACAATTGAGCAAAATAGCAAATGGCTGGTTAGCTCAGTTGGTTAGAGTGTGGTGCTAATAACGCCAAGGTCATGGGTTCGATCCCCGTACTGGCTATGATGTACATTTTGAGTGTCAAAATTGTGAGTCACATGCATGTGAATTGTCAAGGGTGCCACAGAATTAAAATTAGTGAATTGCCGAAATAGCTCAGTTGGGAGAGCGTTAGACTGAAGATCTAAAGGTCCCTGTTTCGGCATTTGTATTTGTTCTTTCTTCATGCTCTGGCTTCAAGGAAACTATCCACAGCTTTTGTTTGTGGGCCTCAATGGTGTGTGCTACGCTGCTCCTCTGAAAGTAAGTAATTTCTTGCTTTTTCATCTGACATTTTGACATCAGTGTTACATGAGAGTTTCTTGTCATTGTTACATGACAGTTTCTTGTCATTGTTTACATGACAGTAGGTTGTCGTAAGACAAGGCTGCATGAAGTGTGAACTGGAGTTTTCTTGGATCCATGAAAGAATTTGCTTTTGGAGAATGCAGGCATCGATCCCACTACCTCACGCATGCAAAGCATTTGAGCTAATTCCCCAGACGTTTGGAATTTCCGCAAGAAGCAACCTAGAGGGTCCAGTCTCGTCAGGCTATGCTGTTGTTGGACTTGTTTGTTTACGTGCCAGCACTTGCAGAGGCTCGGTGCATTGCCACAATTGAGCAAAATGGCAAATGGCTGGTTAGCTCAGTTGGTTAGAGTGTGGTGCTAATAACGCCAAGGTCATGGGTTCGATCCCCGTACTGGCTATGATGTACATTTTGAGTGTCAAAATTGTGAGTCACATGCATGTGAATTGTCAAGGGTGCCACAGAATTAAAATTAGTGAAATGCCGAAATAGCTCAGTTGGGAGAGCGTTAGACTGAAGATCTAAAGGTCCCTGGTTCGATCCCTGGTTTCGGCATTTGTATTTGTTCTATCTTCATGCTCTGGCTTCAAGGAAACTATCCACAGCTTTGTTTGTGGGCCTCAATGATGTGTGCTACGCTGCTCCTCTGAAAGTAAGTGATTTCTTGCTTTTTCATCTGACATTTTGACATCAGTGTTACAGGAAAGTTGCTTGTCATTGTTACATGACAGTAGGTTGTCGTAAGACAAGGCTGCATGAAGTGTGAACTGGAGCTTTCTTGGATCCACAACAAAAATTGTTTTTGGGGATTGCGGGAATCGATCCCACGCATGCTAAGCAAACACAATACCAATTGATCAAATTCCCCAGCTGTTTGGAATTGCCACAAGGAGCAACCAAGAGTGTCCAGTCTTGTCAGGCTATGCTGTTGGTGGACTTGTTAGTTTGTGCTCCAGCACTTACAGAGGCTCGGTGCATCTCAACAATTGTGCTCTGTAGCCAGCGGCCGGTTAGCTCAGTTGGTTAGAGTGTGTGATACGCTGCTCCTCTGAAAGTAAGTAATGTCTTTCTTTTTCATCTGACATTGTGACATCAGTGTTACATGAGAGTTTCTTGTCATTGTTACATGACAGTTTCTTGTCATTGTTTACATGACAGTAGGTTGTCGTAAGACAAGGCTGCATGAAGTGTGAACTGGAGTTTTCTTGGATCCATGAAAGAATTTGCTTTTGGAGAATGCAGGCATCGATCCCACTACCTCACGCATGCAAAGCATTTGAGCTAATTCCCCAGCCGTTTGGAATTTCCGCAAGAAGCAACCTAGGGGGTCCAGTCTCGTCAGGCTATGCTGTTGGTGGACTTGTTTGTTTACATGCCAGCACTTGCAGACGCTCGGTGCATTGCCACAATTGAGCAAAATAGCAAATGGCTGGTTAGCTCAGTTGGTTAGAGTGTGGTGCTAATAACGCCAAGGTCATGGGTTCGATCCCCGTACTGGCTATGATGTACATTTTGAGTGTCAAAATTGTGAGTCACATGCATGTGAATTGTCAAGGGTGCCACAGAATTAAAATTAGTGAATTGCCGAAATAGCTCAGTTGGGAGAGCGTTAGACTGAAGATCTAAAGGTCCCTGTTTCGGCATTTGTATTTGTTCTTTCTTCATGCTCTGGCTTCAAGGAAACTATCCACAGCTTTGTTTGTGGGCCTCAATGGTGTGTGCTACGCTGCTCCTCTGAAAGTAAGTAATTTCTTGCTTTTTCATCTGACATTTTGACATCAGTGTTACAGGAAAGTTGCTTGTCATTGTTACATGACAGTAGGTTGTCGTAAGACAAGGCTGCATGAAGTGTGAAGTGGGGCTTTCTTGGATCCACAAAAAAAAATGTTTTTGGGGATTGTGGGAATCGATCCCACGCATGCTAAGCAAACACAATACCAATTGATCAAATTCCCCAGCTGTTTGGAATTGCCACAAGGAGCAACCAAGAGTGTCCAGTCTTGTCAGGCTATGCTGTTGGTGGACTTGTTAGTTTGTGCTCCAGCACTTACAGAGGCTCGGTGCATCTCAACAATTGTGCTCTGTAGCCAGCGGCCGGTTAGCTCAGTTGGTTAGAGTGTGTGATACGCTGCTCCTCTGAAAGTAAGTAATGTCTTTCTTTTTCATCTGACATTGTGACATCAGTGTTACATGAGAGTTTCTTGTCATTGTTACATGACAGTTTCTTGTCATTGTTTACATGACAGTAGGTTGTCGTAAGACAAGGCTGCATGAAGTGTGAACTGGAGTTTTCTTGGATCCATGAAAGAATTTGCTTTTGGAGAATGCAGGCATCGATCCCACTACCTCACGCATGCAAAGCATTTGAGCTAATTCCCCAGACGTTTGGAATTTCCGCAAGAAGCAACCTAGAGGGTCCAGTCTCGTCAGGCTATGCTGTTGTTGGACTTGTTTGTTTACGTGCCAGCACTTGCAGAGGCTCGGTGCATTGCCACAATTGAGCAAAATGGCAAATGGCTGGTTAGCTCAGTTGGTTAGAGTGTGGTGCTAATAACGCCAAGGTCATGGGTTCGATCCCCGTACTGGCTATGATGTACATTTTGAGTGTCAAAATTGTGAGTCACATGCATGTGAATTGTCAAGGGTGCCACAGAATTAAAATTAGTGAAATGCCGAAATAGCTCAGTTGGGAGAGCGTTAGACTGAAGATCTAAAGGTCCCTGGTTCGATCCCTGGTTTCGGCATTTGTATTTGTTCTATCTTCATGCTCTGGCTTCAAGGAAACTATCCACAGCTTTGTTTGTGGGCCTCAATGATGTGTGCTACGCTGCTCCTCTGAAAGTAAGTGATTTCTTGCTTTTTCATCTGACATTTTGACATCAGTGTTACAGGAAAGTTGCTTGTCATTGTTACATGACAGTAGGTTGTCGTAAGACAAGGCTGCATGAAGTGTGAACTGGAGCTTTCTTGGATCCACAACAAAAATTGTTTTTGGGGATTGCGGGAATCGATCCCACTAACTATAGCATGCTAAGCAAACACAATACCAATTGATCAAATTCCCCAGCTGTTTGGAATTGCCACAAGGAGCAACCAAGAGTGTCCAGTCTTGTCAGGCTATGCTGTTGGTGGACTTGTTAGTTTGTGCTCCAGCACTTACAGAGGCTCGGTGCATCTCAACAATTGTGCTCTGTAGCCAGCGGCCGGTTAGCTCAGTTGGTTAGAGTGTGTGATACGCTGCTCCTCTGAAAGTAAGTAATGTCTTTCTTTTTCATCTGACATTGTGACATCAGTGTTACATGAGAGTTTCTTGTCATTGTTACATGACAGTTTCTTGTCATTGTTTACATGACAGTAGATTGTCGTAAGACAAGGCTGCATGAAGTGTGAACTGGAGTTTTCTTGGATCCATGAAAGAATTTGCTTTTGGAGAATGCAGGCATCGATCCCACTACCTCACGCATGCAAAGCATTTGAGCTAATTCCCCAGAATTTCCGCAAGAAGCAACCTAGGGGGTCCAGTCTCGTCAGGCTATGCTGTTGGTGGACTTGTTTGTTTACGTGCCAGCACTTGCAGAGGCTCGGTGCATTGCCACAATTGAGCAAAATAGCAAATGGCTGGTTAGCTCAGTTGGTTAGAGTGTGGTGCTAATAACGCCAAGGTCATGGGTTCGATCCCCGTACTGGCTATGATGTACATTTTGAGTGTCAAAATTGTGAGTCACATGCATGTGAATTGTCAAGGGTGCCACAGAATTAAAATTAGTGAATTGCCGAAATAGCTCAGTTGGGAGAGCGTTAGACTGAAGATCTAAACGTCCCTGGTTCGATCCCGGGTTTCGGCATTTGTATTTGTTCTTTCTTCATGCTCTGGCTTCAAGGAAACTATCCACAGCTTTGTTTGTGGGCCTCAATGGTGTGTGCTACGCTGCTCCTCTGAAAGTAAGTGATTTCTTGCTTTTTCATCTGACATTTTGACATCAGTGTTACAGGAAAGTTGCTTGTCATTGTTACATGACAGTAGGTTGTCGTAAGACAAGGCTGCATGAAGTGTGAACTGGAGCTTTCTTGGATCCACAACAAAAATTGTTTTTGGGGATTGCGGGAATCGATCCCACTAACTATAGCATGCTAAGCAAACACAATACCAATTGATCAAATTCCCCAGCTGTTTGGAATTGCCACAAGGAGCAACCAAGAGTGTCCAGTCTTGTCAGGCTATGCTGTTGGTGGACTTGTTAGTTTGTGCTCCAGCACTTACAGAGGCTCGGTGCATCTCAACAATTGTGCTCTGTAGCCAGCGGCCGGTTAGCTCAGTTGGTTAGAGTGTGTGATACGCTGATACGCTGCTCCTCTGAAAGTAAGTAATGTCTTTCTTTTTCATCTGACATTGTGACATCAGTGTTACATGAGAGTTTCTTGTCATTGTTACATGACAGTTTCTTGTCATTGTTTACATGACAGTAGGTTGTCGTAAGACAAGGCTGCATGAAGTGTGAACTGGAGTTTTCTTGGATCCATGAAAGAATTTGCTTTTGGAGAATGCAGGCATCGATCCCACTACCTCATGCATGCAAAGCATTTGAGCTAATTCCCCAGACGTTTGGAATTTCCGCAAGAAGCAACCTAGAGGGTCCAGTCTCGTCAGGCTATGCTGTTGGTGGACTTGTTTGTTTACGTGCCAGCACTTGCAGAGGCTCGGTGCATTGCCACAATTGAGCAAAATGGCAAATGGCTGGTTAGCTCAGTTGGTTAGAGTGTGGTGCTAATAACGCCAAGGTCATGGGTTCGATCCCCGTACTGGCTATGATGTACATTTTGAGTGTCAAAATTGTGAGTCACATGCATGTGAATTGTCAAGGGTGCCACAGAATTAAAATTTGTGAAATGCCGAAATAGCTCTGTTGGGAGAGCGTTAGACTAAAGGTCCCTGGTTCGATCCCGGGTTTCGGCATTTGTATTTGTTCTTTCTTCATGCTCTGGCTTCAAGGAAACTATCCACAGCTTTGTTTGTGGGCCTCAATGGTGTGTGCTACTCTGCTCCTCTGAAAGTAAGTAATTTCTTGCTTTTTCATCTGACATTTTGACATCAGTGTTACAGGAAAGTTTCTTGTCATTGTTTACATGACAGTAGGTTGTCGTAAGACAAGGCTGCATGAAGTGTGAACTGGAGTTTTCTTGGATCCATGAAAGAATTTGCTTTTGGAGAATGCAGGCATCGATCCCACTACCTCACGCATGCAAAGCATTTGAGCTAATTCCCCAGCCGTTTGGAATTTCCGCAAGAAGCAACCTAGAGGGTCCAGTCTTGTCAGGCTATGCTGTTGGTGGACTTGTTTGTTTACGTGCCAGCACTTGCAGAGGCTCGGTGCATTTCAACAATTGAGCAAAAAAGCAAATGGCCGGTTAGCTCAGTTGGTTGGAGTGTGGTGCTAATAACGCCAAGGTCATGGGTTCGATCCCCGTACTGGCTATGATGTACATTTTGAGTGTCAAAATTGTGAGTCACATGCATGTGAATTGTCAAGGGTGCCACAGAATTAAAATTAGTGAAATGCCGAAATAGGGAGAGTTGGGAGAGCGTTAGACTGAAGATCTACAGGTCCCTGATTCGATCCCTGGTTTCGGCATTTGTATTTGTTCTATCTTCATGCTCTGGCTTCAAGGAAACTATCCACAGCTTTGTTTGTGGGCCTCAATGGTGTGTGCTACGCTGCTCCTCTGAAAGTAAGTGATTTCTTGCTTTTTCATCTGACATTTTGACATCAGTGTTACAGGAAAGTTGCTTGTCATTGTTACATGACAGTAGGTTGTCGTAAGACAAGGCTGCATGAAGTGTGAACTGGAGCTTTCTTGGATCCACAACAAAAAATGTTTTTGGGGATTGCGGGAATCGATCCCACTAACTATAGCATGCTAAGCAAACACAATACCAATTGATCAAATTCCCCAGCTGTTTGGAATTGCCACAAGGAGCAACCAAGAGTGTCCAGTCTTGTCAGGCTATGCTGTTGGTGGACTTGTTAGTTTGTGCTCCAGCACTTACAGAGGCTCGGTGCATCTCAACAATTGTGCTCTGTAGCCAGCGGCCGGTTAGCTCAGTTGGTTAGAGTGTGTGATACGCTGCTCCTCTGAAAGTAAGTAATGTCTTTCTTTTTCATCTGACATTGTGACATCAGTGTTACATGAGAGTTTCTTGTCATTGTTACATGACAGTTTCTTGTCATTGTTTACATGACAGTAGGTTGTCGTAAGACAAGGCTGCATGAAGTGTGAACTGGAGTTTTCTTGGATCCATGAAAGAATTTGCTTTTGGAGAATGCAGGCATCGATCCCACTACCTCACGCATGCAAAGCATTTGAGCTAATTCCCCAGCCGTTTGGAATTTCCGCAAGAAGCAACCTAGAGGGTCCAGTCTCGTCAGGCTATGCTGTTGGTGGACTTGTTTGTTTACGTGCCAGCACTTGCAGAGGCTCGGTGCATTGCCACAATTGAGCAAAATGGCAAATGGCTGGTTAGCTCAGTTGGTTAGAGTGTGGTGCTAATAACGCCAAGGTCATGGGTTCGATCCCCGTACTGGCTATGATGTACATTTTGAGTGTCAAAATTGTGAGTCACATGCATGTGAATTGTCAAGGGTGCCACAGAATTAAAATTAGTGAATTGCCGAAATAGCTCTGTTGGGAGAGCGTTAGACTGAAGATCTAAAGGTCCCTGATTCGATCCCGGGTTTCGGCATTTGTATTTGTTCTTTCTTCATGTTCTGGCTTCAAGGAAACTATCCACAGCTTTGTTTGTGGGCCTCAATGGTGTGTGCTACTCTGCTCCTCTGAAAGTAAGTAATTTCTTGCTTTTTCATCTGACATTTTGACATCAGTGTTACAGGAAAGTTTCTTGTCATTGTTTACATGACAGTAGGTTGTCGTAAGACAAGGCTGCATGAAGTGTGAACTGGAGTTTTCTTGGATCCATGAAAGAATTTGCTTTTGGAGAATGCAGGCATCGATCCCACTACCTCACGCATGCAAAGCATTTGAGCTAATTCCCCAGCCGTTTGGAATTTCCGCAAGAAGCAACCTAGAGGGTCCAGTCTTGTCAGGCTATGCTGTTGGTGGACTTGTTTGTTTACATGCCAGCACTTGCAGACGCTCGGTGCATTGCCACAATTGAGCAAAATAGCAAATGGCTGGTTAGCTCAGTTGGTTAGAGTGTGGTGCTAATAACGCCAAGGTCATGGGTTCGATCCCCGTACTGGCTATGATGTACATTTTGAGTGTCAAAATTGTGAGTCACATGCATGTGAATTGTCAAGGGTGCCACAGAATTAAAATTAGTGAATTGCCGAAATAGCTCAGTTGGGAGAGCGTTAGACTGAAGATCTAAAGGTCCCTGTTTCGGCATTTGTATTTGTTCTTTCTTCATGCTCTGGCTTCAAGGAAACTATCCACAGCTTTGTTTGTGGGCCTCAATGGTGTGTGCTACGCTGCTCCTCTGAAAGTAAGTAATTTCTTGCTTTTTCATCTGACATTTTGACATCAGTGTTACAGGAAAGTTGCTTGTCATTGTTACATGACAGTAGGTTGTCGTAAGACAAGGCTGCATGAAGTGTGAAGTGGGGCTTTCTTGGATCCACAAAAAAAAATGTTTTTGGGGATTGTGGGAATCGATCCCACGCATGCTAAGCAAACACAATACCAATTGATCAAATTCCCCAGCTGTTTGGAATTGCCACAAGGAGCAACCAAGAGTGTCCAGTCTTGTCAGGCTATGCTGTTGGTGGACTTGTTAGTTTGTGCTCCAGCACTTACAGAGGCTCGGTGCATCTCAACAATTGTGCTCTGTAGCCAGCGGCCGGTTAGCTCAGTTGGTTAGAGTGTGTGATACGCTGCTCCTCTGAAAGTAAGTAATGTCTTTCTTTTTCATCTGACATTGTGACATCAGTGTTACATGAGAGTTTCTTGTCATTGTTACATGACAGTTTCTTGTCATTGTTTACATGACAGTAGGTTGTCGTAAGACAAGGCTGCATGAAGTGTGAACTGGAGTTTTCTTGGATCCATGAAAGAATTTGCTTTTGGAGAATGCAGGCATCGATCCCACTACCTCACGCATGCAAAGCATTTGAGCTAATTCCCCAGACGTTTGGAATTTCCGCAAGAAGCAACCTAGAGGGTCCAGTCTCGTCAGGCTATGCTGTTGTTGGACTTGTTTGTTTACGTGCCAGCACTTGCAGAGGCTCGGTGCATTGCCACAATTGAGCAAAATGGCAAATGGCTGGTTAGCTCAGTTGGTTAGAGTGTGGTGCTAATAACGCCAAGGTCATGGGTTCGATCCCCGTACTGGCTATGATGTACATTTTGAGTGTCAAAATTGTGAGTCACATGCATGTGAATTGTCAAGGGTGCCACAGAATTAAAATTAGTGAAATGCCGAAATAGCTCAGTTGGGAGAGCGTTAGACTGAAGATCTAAAGGTCCCTGGTTCGATCCCTGGTTTCGGCATTTGTATTTGTTCTATCTTCATGCTCTGGCTTCAAGGAAACTATCCACAGCTTTGTTTGTGGGCCTCAATGATGTGTGCTACGCTGCTCCTCTGAAAGTAAGTGATTTCTTGCTTTTTCATCTGACATTTTGACATCAGTGTTACAGGAAAGTTGCTTGTCATTGTTACATGACAGTAGGTTGTCGTAAGACAAGGCTGCATGAAGTGTGAACTGGAGCTTTCTTGGATCCACAACAAAAATTGTTTTTGGGGATTGCGGGAATCGATCCCACTAACTATAGCATGCTAAGCAAACACAATACCAATTGATCAAATTCCCCAGCTGTTTGGAATTGCCACAAGGAGCAACCAAGAGTGTCCAGTCTTGTCAGGCTATGCTGTTGGTGGACTTGTTAGTTTGTGCTCCAGCACTTACAGAGGCTCGGTGCATCTCAACAATTGTGCTCTGTAGCCAGCGGCCGGTTAGCTCAGTTGGTTAGAGTGTGTGATACGCTGCTCCTCTGAAAGTAAGTAATGTCTTTCTTTTTCATCTGACATTGTGACATCAGTGTTACATGAGAGTTTCTTGTCATTGTTACATGACAGTTTCTTGTCATTGTTTACATGACAGTAGATTGTCGTAAGACAAGGCTGCATGAAGTGTGAACTGGAGTTTTCTTGGATCCATGAAAGAATTTGCTTTTGGAGAATGCAGGCATCGATCCCACTACCTCACGCATGCAAAGCATTTGAGCTAATTCCCCAGAATTTCCGCAAGAAGCAACCTAGGGGGTCCAGTCTCGTCAGGCTATGCTGTTGGTGGACTTGTTTGTTTACGTGCCAGCACTTGCAGAGGCTCGGTGCATTGCCACAATTGAGCAAAATAGCAAATGGCTGGTTAGCTCAGTTGGTTAGAGTGTGGTGCTAATAACGCCAAGGTCATGGGTTCGATCCCCGTACTGGCTATGATGTACATTTTGAGTGTCAAAATTGTGAGTCACATGCATGTGAATTGTCAAGGGTGCCACAGAATTAAAATTAGTGAATTGCCGAAATAGCTCAGTTGGGAGAGCGTTAGACTGAAGATCTAAACGTCCCTGGTTCGATCCCGGGTTTCGGCATTTGTATTTGTTCTTTCTTCATGCTCTGGCTTCAAGGAAACTATCCACAGCTTTGTTTGTGGGCCTCAATGGTGTGTGCTACGCTGCTCCTCTGAAAGTAAGTGATTTCTTGCTTTTTCATCTGACATTTTGACATCAGTGTTACAGGAAAGTTGCTTGTCATTGTTACATGACAGTAGGTTGTCGTAAGACAAGGCTGCATGAAGTGTGAACTGGAGCTTTCTTGGATCCACAACAAAAATTGTTTTTGGGGATTGCGGGAATCGATCCCACTAACTATAGCATGCTAAGCAAACACAATACCAATTGATCAAATTCCCCAGCTGTTTGGAATTGCCACAAGGAGCAACCAAGAGTGTCCAGTCTTGTCAGGCTATGCTGTTGGTGGACTTGTTAGTTTGTGCTCCAGCACTTACAGAGGCTCGGTGCATCTCAACAATTGTGCTCTGTAGCCAGCGGCCGGTTAGCTCAGTTGGTTAGAGTGTGTGATACGCTGATACGCTGCTCCTCTGAAAGTAAGTAATGTCTTTCTTTTTCATCTGACATTGTGACATCAGTGTTACATGAGAGTTTCTTGTCATTGTTACATGACAGTTTCTTGTCATTGTTTACATGACAGTAGGTTGTCGTAAGACAAGGCTGCATGAAGTGTGAACTGGAGTTTTCTTGGATCCATGAAAGAATTTGCTTTTGGAGAATGCAGGCATCGATCCCACTACCTCATGCATGCAAAGCATTTGAGCTAATTCCCCAGACGTTTGGAATTTCCGCAAGAAGCAACCTAGAGGGTCCAGTCTCGTCAGGCTATGCTGTTGGTGGACTTGTTTGTTTACGTGCCAGCACTTGCAGAGGCTCGGTGCATTGCCACAATTGAGCAAAATGGCAAATGGCTGGTTAGCTCAGTTGGTTAGAGTGTGGTGCTAATAACGCCAAGGTCATGGGTTCGATCCCCGTACTGGCTATGATGTACATTTTGAGTGTCAAAATTGTGAGTCACATGCATGTGAATTGTCAAGGGTGCCACAGAATTAAAATTTGTGAAATGCCGAAATAGCTCTGTTGGGAGAGCGTTAGACTAAAGGTCCCTGGTTCGATCCCGGGTTTCGGCATTTGTATTTGTTCTTTCTTCATGCTCTGGCTTCAAGGAAACTATCCACAGCTTTGTTTGTGGGCCTCAATGGTGTGTGCTACTCTGCTCCTCTGAAAGTAAGTAATTTCTTGCTTTTTCATCTGACATTTTGACATCAGTGTTACAGGAAAGTTTCTTGTCATTGTTTACATGACAGTAGGTTGTCGTAAGACAAGGCTGCATGAAGTGTGAACTGGAGTTTTCTTGGATCCATGAAAGAATTTGCTTTTGGAGAATGCAGGCATCGATCCCACTACCTCACGCATGCAAAGCATTTGAGCTAATTCCCCAGCCGTTTGGAATTTCCGCAAGAAGCAACCTAGAGGGTCCAGTCTTGTCAGGCTATGCTGTTGGTGGACTTGTTTGTTTACGTGCCAGCACTTGCAGAGGCTCGGTGCATTTCAACAATTGAGCAAAAAAGCAAATGGCCGGTTAGCTCAGTTGGTTGGAGTGTGGTGCTAATAACGCCAAGGTCATGGGTTCGATCCCCGTACTGGCTATGATGTACATTTTGAGTGTCAAAATTGTGAGTCACATGCATGTGAATTGTCAAGGGTGCCACAGAATTAAAATTAGTGAAATGCCGAAATAGGGAGAGTTGGGAGAGCGTTAGACTGAAGATCTACAGGTCCCTGATTCGATCCCTGGTTTCGGCATTTGTATTTGTTCTATCTTCATGCTCTGGCTTCAAGGAAACTATCCACAGCTTTGTTTGTGGGCCTCAATGGTGTGTGCTACGCTGCTCCTCTGAAAGTAAGTGATTTCTTGCTTTTTCATCTGACATTTTGACATCAGTGTTACAGGAAAGTTGCTTGTCATTGTTACATGACAGTAGGTTGTCGTAAGACAAGGCTGCATGAAGTGTGAACTGGAGCTTTCTTGGATCCACAACAAAAAATGTTTTTGGGGATTGCGGGAATCGATCCCACTAACTATAGCATGCTAAGCAAACACAATACCAATTGATCAAATTCCCCAGCTGTTTGGAATTGCCACAAGGAGCAACCAAGAGTGTCCAGTCTTGTCAGGCTATGCTGTTGGTGGACTTGTTAGTTTGTGCTCCAGCACTTACAGAGGCTCGGTGCATCTCAACAATTGTGCTCTGTAGCCAGCGGCCGGTTAGCTCAGTTGGTTAGAGTGTGTGATACGCTGCTCCTCTGAAAGTAAGTAATGTCTTTCTTTTTCATCTGACATTGTGACATCAGTGTTACATGAGAGTTTCTTGTCATTGTTACATGACAGTTTCTTGTCATTGTTTACATGACAGTAGGTTGTCGTAAGACAAGGCTGCATGAAGTGTGAACTGGAGTTTTCTTGGATCCATGAAAGAATTTGCTTTTGGAGAATGCAGGCATCGATCCCACTACCTCACGCATGCAAAGCATTTGAGCTAATTCCCCAGCCGTTTGGAATTTCCGCAAGAAGCAACCTAGAGGGTCCAGTCTCGTCAGGCTATGCTGTTGGTGGACTTGTTTGTTTACGTGCCAGCACTTGCAGAGGCTCGGTGCATTGCCACAATTGAGCAAAATGGCAAATGGCTGGTTAGCTCAGTTGGTTAGAGTGTGGTGCTAATAACGCCAAGGTCATGGGTTCGATCCCCGTACTGGCTATGATGTACATTTTGAGTGTCAAAATTGTGAGTCACATGCATGTGAATTGTCAAGGGTGCCACAGAATTAAAATTAGTGAATTGCCGAAATAGCTCTGTTGGGAGAGCGTTAGACTGAAGATCTAAAGGTCCCTGATTCGATCCCGGGTTTCGGCATTTGTATTTGTTCTTTCTTCATGTTCTGGCTTCAAGGAAACTATCCACAGCTTTGTTTGTGGGCCTCAATGGTGTGTGCTACTCTGCTCCTCTGAAAGTAAGTAATTTCTTGCTTTTTCATCTGACATTTTGACATCAGTGTTACAGGAAAGTTTCTTGTCATTGTTTACATGACAGTAGGTTGTCGTAAGACAAGGCTGCATGAAGTGTGAACTGGAGTTTTCTTGGATCCATGAAAGAATTTGCTTTTGGAGAATGCAGGCATCGATCCCACTACCTCACGCATGCAAAGCATTTGAGCTAATTCCCCAGCCGTTTGGAATTTCCGCAAGAAGCAACCTAGAGGGTCCAGTCTTGTCAGGCTATGCTGTTGGTGGACTTGTTTGTTTACGTGCCAGCACTTGCAGAGGCTCGGTGCATTTCAACAATTGAGCAAAATAGCAAATTGCCGGTTAGCTCAGTTGGTTGGAGTGTGGTGCTAATAACGCCAAGGTCATGGGTTCGATCCCCGTACTGGCTATGATGTACATTTTGAGTGTCAAAATTGTGAGTCACATGCATGTGAATTGTCAAGGGTGCCACAGAATTAAATTTAGTGAAATGCCGAAATAGGGAGAGTTGGGAGAGCGTTAGACTGAAGATCTACAGGTCCCTGATTCGATCCCTGGTTTCGGCATTTGTATTTGTTCTATCTTCATGCTCTGGCTTCAAGGAAACTATCCACAGCTTTGTTTGTGGGCCTCAATGGTGTGTGCTACGCTGCTCCTCTGAAAGTAAGTGATTTCTTGCTTTTTCATCTGACATTTTGACATCAGTGTTACAGGAAAGTTGCTTGTCATTGTTACATGACAGTAGGTTGTCGTAAGACAAGGCTGCATGAAGTGTGAACTGGAGCTTTCTTGGATCCACAACAAAAATTGTTTTTGGGGATTGCGGGAATCGATCCCACTAACTATAGCATGCTAAGCAAACACAATACCAATTGATCAAATTCCCCAGCTGTTTGGAATTGCCACAAGGAGCAACCAAGAGTGTCCAGTCTTGTCAGGCTATGCTGTTGGTGGACTTGTTAGTTTGTGCTCCAGCACTTACAGAGGCTCGGTGCATCTCAACAATTGTGCTCTGTAGCCAGCGGCCGGTTAGCTCAGTTGGTTAGAGTGTGTGATACGCTGCTCCTCTGAAAGTAAGTAATGTCTTTCTTTTTCATCTGACATTGTGACATCAGTGTTACATGAGAGTTTCTTGTCATTGTTACATGACAGTTTCTTGTCATTGTTTACATGACAGTAGGTTGTCGTAAGACAAGGCTGCATGAAGTGTGAACTGGAGTTTTCTTGGATCCATGAAAGAATTTGCTTTTGGAGAATGCAGGCATCGATCCCACTACCTCACGCATGCAAAGCATTTGAGCTAATTCCCCAGACGTTTGGAATTTCCGCAAGAAGCAACCTAGAGGGTCCAGTCTCGTCAGGCTATGCTGTTGGTGGACTTGTTTGTTTACGTGCCAGCACTTGCAGAGGCTCGGTGCATTGCCACAATTGAGCAAAATGGCAAATGGCTGGTTAGCTCAGTTGGTTAGAGTGTGGTGCTAATAACGCCAAGGTCATGGGTTCGATCCCCGTACTGGCTATGATGTACATTTTGAGTGTCAAAATTGTGAGTCACATGCATGTGAATTGTCAAGGGTGCCACAGAATTAAAATTAGTGAATTGCCGAAATAGCTCTGTTGGGAGAGCGTTAGACTGAAGATCTAAAGGTCCCTGGTTCGATCCCGGGTTTCGGCATTTGTATTTGTTCTTTCTTCATGCTCTGGCTTCAAGGAAACTATCCACAGCTTTGTTTGTGGGCCTCAATGGTGTGTGCTACTCTGCTCCTCTGAAAGTAAGTAATTTCTTGCTTTTTCATCTGACATTTTGACATCAGTGTTACAGGAAAGTTTCTTGTCATTGTTTACATGACAGTAGGTTGTCGTAAGACAAGGCTGCATGAAGTGTGAACTGGAGTTTTCTTGGATCCATGAAAGAATTTGCTTTTGGAGAATGCAGGCATCGATCCCACTACCTCACGCATGCAAAGCATTTGAGCTAATTCCCCAGCCGTTTGGAATTTCCGCAAGAAGCAACCTAGAGGGTCCAGTCTTGTCAGGCTATGCTGTTGGTGGACTTGTTTGTTTACGTGCCAGCACTTGCAGAGGCTCGGTGCATTTCAACAATTGAGCAAAATAGCAAATGGCCGGTTAGCTCAGTTGGTTGGAGTGTGGTGCTAATAACGCCAAGGTCATGGGTTCGATCCCCGTACTGGCTATGATGTACATTTTGAGTGTCAAAATTGTGAGTCACATGCATGTGAATTGTCAAGGGTGCCACAGAATTAAATTTAGTGAAATGCCGAAATAGGGAGAGTTGGGAGAGCGTTAGACTGAAGATCTACAGGTCCCTGATTCGATCCCTGGTTTCGGCATTTGTATTTGTTCTATCTTCATGCTCTGGCTTCAAGGAAACTATCCACAGCTTTGTTTGTGGGCCTCAATGGTGTGTGCTACGCTGCTCCTCTGAAAGTAAGTGATTTCTTGCTTTTTCATCTGACATTTTGACATCAGTGTTACAGGAAAGTTGCTTGTCATTGTTACATGACAGTAGGTTGTCGTAAGACAAGGCTGCATGAAGTGTGAACTGGAGCTTTCTTGGATCCACAACAAAAATTGTTTTTGGGGATTGCGGGAATCGATCCCACTAACTATAGCATGCTAAGCAAACACAATACCAATTGATCAAATTCCCCAGCTGTTTGGAATTGCCACAAGGAGCAACCAAGAGTGTCCAGTCTTGTCAGGCTATGCTGTTGGTGGACTTGTTAGTTTGTGCTCCAGCACTTACAGAGGCTCGGTGCATCTCAACAATTGTGCTCTGTAGCCAGCGGCCGGTTAGCTCAGTTGGTTAGAGTGTGTGATACGCTGCTCCTCTGAAAGTAAGTAATGTCTTTCTTTTTCATCTGACATTGTGACATCAGTGTTACATGAGAGTTTCTTGTCATTGTTACATGACAGTTTCTTGTCATTGTTTACATGACAGTAGGTTGTCGTAAGACAAGGCTGCATGAAGTGTGAACTGGAGTTTTCTTGGATCCATGAAAGAATTTGCTTTTGGAGAATGCAGGCATCGATCCCACTACCTCACGCATGCAAAGCATTTGAGCTAATTCCCCAGACGTTTGGAATTTCCGCAAGAAGCAACCTAGAGGGTCCAGTCTCGTCAGGCTATGCTGTTGGTGGACTTGTTTGTTTACGTGCCAGCACTTGCAGAGGCTCGGTGCATTGCCACAATTGAGCAAAATGGCAAATGGCTGGTTAGCTCAGTTGGTTAGAGTGTGGTGCTAATAACGCCAAGGTCATGGGTTCGATCCCCGTACTGGCTATGATGTACATTTTGAGTGTCAAAATTGTGAGTCACATGCATGTCAAGGGTGCCACAGAATTAAAAATAGTGAATTGCCGAAATAGCTCAGTTGGGAGAGCGTTAGACTGAAGATCTAAAGGTCCCTGGTTCGATCCCGGGTTTCGGCATTTGTATTTGTTCTTTCTTCATGCTCTGGCTTCAAGGAAACTATCCACAGCTTTGTTTGTGCAACCTAGAGGGTCCAGTCTTGTCAGGCTATGCTGTTGGTGGACTTGTTTGTTTACGTGCCAGCACTTGCAGAGGCTCGGTGCATTTCAACAATTGAGCAAAATAGCAAATGGCCGGTTAGCTCAGTTGGTTAGAGTGTGGTGCTAATAACGCCAAGGTCATGGGTTCGATCCCCGTACTGGCTATGATGTACATTTTGAGTGTCAAAATTGTGAGTCACATGCATGTGAATTGTCAAGGGTGCCACAGAATTAAAATTAGTGAAATGCTGAAATAGCTCAGTTGGGAGAGCGTTAGACTGAAGATCTAAAGGTCCCTGATTCGATCCCTGGTTTCGGCATTTGTATTTGTTCTATCTTCATACTCTGGCTTCAAGGAAACTATCCACAGCTTTGTTTGTGGGCCTCAATGGTGTGTGCTACGCTGCTCCTCTGAAAGTAAGTGATTTCTTGCTTTTTCATCTGACATTTTGACATCAGTGTTACAGGAAAGTTGCTTGTCATTGTTACATGACAGTAGGTTGTCGTAAGACAAGGCTGCATGAAGTGTGAACTGGAGCTTTCTTGGATCCACAACAAAAATTGTTTTTGGGGATTGCGGGAATCGATCCCACTAACTATAGCATGCTAAGCAAACACAATACCAATTGATCAAATTCCCCAGCTGTTTGGAATTGCCACAAGGAGCAACCAAGAGTGTCCAGTCTTGTCAGGCTATGCTGTTGGTGGACTTGTTAGTTTGTGCTCCAGCACTTACAGAGGCTCGGTGCATCTCAACAATTGTGCTCTGTAGCCAGCGGCCGGTTAGCTCAGTTGGTTAGAGTGTGTGATACGCTGCTCCTCTGAAAGTAAGTAATGTCTTTCTTTTTCATCTGACATTGTGACATCAGTGTTACATGAGAGTTTCTTGTCATTGTTACATGACAGTTTCTTGTCATTGTTTACATGACAGTAGGTTGTCGTAAGACAAGGCTGCATGAAGTGTGAACTGGAGTTTTCTTGGATCCATGAAAGAATTTGCTTTTGGAGAATGCAGGCATCGATCCCACTACCTCACGCATGCAAAGCATTTGAGCTAATTCCCCAGCCGTTTGGAATTTCCGCAAGAAGCAACCTAGAGGGTCCAGTCTTGTCAGGCTATGCTGTTGGTGGACTTGTTTGTTTACGTGCCAGCACTTGCAGAGGCTCGGTGCATTTCAACAATTGAGCAAAATAGCAAATGGCCGGTTAGCTCAGTTGGTTAGAGTGTGGTGCTAATAACGCCAAGGTCATGGGTTCGATCCCCGTACTGGCTATGATGTACATTTTGAGTGTCAAAATTGTGAGTCACATGCATGTGAATTGTCAAGGGTGCCACAGAATTAAAGTTAGTGAATTGCCGAAATAGCTCAGTTGGGAGAGCGTTAGACTGAAGATCTAAAGGTCCCTGGTTCGATCCCGGGTTTCGGCATTTGTATTTGTTCTTTCTTCATGCTCTGGCTTCAAGGAAACTATCCACAGCTTTGTTTGTGGGCCTCAATGGTGTGTGCTACTCTGCTCCTCTGAAAGTAAGTAATTTCTTGCTTTTTCATCTGACATTTTGACATCAGTGTTACAGGAACGTTTCTTGTCATTGTTTACATGACAGTAGGTTGTCGTAAGACAAGGCTGCATGAAGTGTGAACTGGAGTTTTCTTGGATCCATGAAAGAATTTGCTTTTGGAGAATGCAGGCATCGATCCCACTACCTCACGCATGCAAAGCATTTGAGCTAATTCCCCAGCCGTTTGGAATTTCCGCAAGAAGCAACCTAGAGGGTCCAGTCTTGTCAGGCTATGCTGTTGGTGGACTTGTTTGTTTACGTGCCAGCACTTGCAGAGGCTCGGTGCATTTCAACAATTGAGCAAAATAGCAAATGGCCGGTTAGCTCAGTTGGTTGGAGTGTGGTGCTAATAACGCCAAGGTCATGGGTTCGATCCCCGTACTGGCTATGATGTACATTTTGAGTGTCAAAATTGTGAGTCACATGCATGTGAATTGTCAAGGGTGCCACAGAATTAAAATTAGTGAAATGCCGAAATAGGGACAGTTGGGAGAGCGTTAGACTGAAGATCTACAGGTCCCTGATTCGATCCCTGGTTTCGGCATTTGTATTTGTTCTATCTTCATGCTCTGGCTTCAAGGAAACTATCCACAGCTTTGTTTGTGGGCCTCAATGGTGTGTGCTACGCTGCTCCTCTGAAAGTAAGTGATTTCTTGCTTTTTCATCTGACATTTTGACATCAGTGTTACAGGAAAGTTGCTTGTCATTGTTACATGACAGTAGGTTGTCGTAAGACAAGGCTGCATGAAGTGTGAACTGGAGCTTTCTTGGATCCACAACAAAAATTGTTTTTGGGGATTGCGGGAATCGATCCCACTAACTATAGCATGCTAAGCAAACACAATACCAATTGATCAAATTCCCCAGCTGTTTGGAATTGCCACAAGGAGCAACCAAGAGTGTCCAGTCTTGTCAGGCTATGCTGTTGGTGGACTTGTTAGTTTGTGCTCCAGCACTTACAGAGGCTCGGTGCATCTCAACAATTGTGCTCTGTAGCCAGCGGCCGGTTAGCTCAGTTGGTTAGAGTGTGTGATACGCTGCTCCTCTGAAAGTAAGTAATGTCTTTCTTTTTCATCTGACATTGTGACATCAGTGTTACATGAGAGTTTCTTGTCATTGTTACATGACAGTTTCTTGTCATTGTTTACATGACAGTAGGTTGTCGTAAGACAAGGCTGCATGAAGTGTGAACTGGAGTTTTCTTGGATCCATGAAAGAATTTGCTTTTGGAGAATGCAGGCATCGATCCCACTACCTCACGCATGCAAAGCATTTGAGCTAATTCCCCAGACGTTTGGAATTTCCGCAAGAAGCAACCTAGAGGGTCCAGTCTCGTCAGGCTATGCTGTTGGTGGACTTGTTTGTTTACGTGCCAGCACTTGCAGAGGCTCGGTGCATTGCCACAATTGAGCAAAATGGCAAATGGCTGGTTAGCTCAGTTGGTTAGAGTGTGGTGCTAATAACGCCAAGGTCATGGGTTCGATCCCCGTACTGGCTATGATGTACATTTTGAGTGTCAAAATTGTGAGTCACATGCATGTCAAGGGTGCCACAGAATTAAAAATAGTGAATTGCCGAAATAGCTCAGTTGGGAGAGCTTTAGACTGAAGATCTAAAGGTCCCTGGTTCGATCCCGGGTTTCGGCATTTGTATTTGTTCTTTCTTCATGCTCTGGCTTCAAGGAAACTATCCACAGCTTTGTTTGTGGGCCTCAATGGTGTGTGCTACTCTGCTCCTCTGAAAGTAAGTAATTTCTTGCTTTTTCATCTGACATTTTGACATCAGTGTTACAGGAAAGTTTCTTGTCATTGTTTACATGACAGTAGGTTGTCGTAAGACAAGGCTGCATGAAGTGTGAACTGGAGTTTTCTTGGATCCATGAAAGAATTTGCTTTTGGAGAATGCAGGCATCGATCCCACTACCTCACGCATGCAAAGCATTTGAGCTAATTCCCCAGCCGTTTGGAATTTCCGCAAGAAGCAACCTAGAGGGTCCAGTCTTGTCAGGCTATGCTGTTGGTGGACTTGTTTGTTTACGTGCCAGCACTTGCAGAGGCTCGGTGCATTTCAACAATTGAGCAAAATAGCAAATGGCCGGTTAGCTCAGTTGGTTAGAGTGTGGTGCTAATAACGCCAAGGTCATGGGTTCGATCCCCGTACTGGCTATGATGTACATTTTGAGTGTCAAAATTGTGAGTCACATGCATGTCAAGGGTGCCACAGAATTAAAAATAGTGAATTGCCGAAATAGCTCAGTTGGGAGAGCGTTAGACTGAAGATCTAAAGGTCCCTGGTTCGATCCCGGGTTTCGGCATTTGTATTTGTTCTTTCTTCATGCTCTGGCTTCAAGGAAACTATCCACAGCTTTGTTTGTGGGCCTCAATGGTGTGTGCTACTCTGCTCCTCTGAAAGTAAGTAATTTCTTGCTTTTTCATCTGACATTTTGACATCAGTGTTACAGGAAAGTTTCTTGTCATTGTTTACATGACAGTAGGTTGTCGTAAGACAAGGCTGCATGAAGTGTGAACTGGAGTTTTCTTGGATCCATGAAAGAATTTGCTTTTGGAGAATGCAGGCATCGATCCCACTACCTCACGCATGCAAAGCATTTGAGCTAATTCCCCAGCCGTTTGGAATTTCCGCAAGAAGCAACCTAGAGGGTCCAGTCTTGTCAGGCTATGCTGTTGGTGGACTTGTTTGTTTACGTGCCAGCACTTGCAGAGGCTCGGTGCATTTCAACAATTGAGCAAAATAGCAAATGGCCGGTTAGCTCAGTTGGTTAGAGTGTGGTGCTAATAACGCCAAGGTCATGGGTTCGATCCCCGTACTGGCTATGATGTACATTTTGAGTGTCAAAATTGTGAGTCACATGCATGTGAATTGTCAAGGGTGCCACAGAATTAAAATTAGTGAAATGCCGAAATAGCTCAGTTGGGAGAGCGTTAGACTGAAGATCTAAAGGTCCCTGATTCGATCCCTGGTTTTGGCATTTGTATTTGTTCTATCTTCATACTCTGGCTTCAAGGAAACTATCCACAGCTTTGTTTGTGGGCCTCAATGGTGTGTGCTACGCTGCTCCTCTGAAAGTAAGTGATTTCTTGCTTTTTCATCTGACATTTTGACATCAGTGTTACAGGAAAGTTGCTTGTCATTGTTACATGACAGTAGGTTGTCGTAAGACAAGGCTGCATGAAGTGTGAACTGGAGCTTTCTTGGATCCACAACAAAAATTGTTTTTGGGGATTGCGGGAATCGATCCCACTAACTATAGCATGCTAAGCAAACACAATACCAATTGATCAAATTCCCCAGCTGTTTGGAATTGCCACAAGGAGCAACCAAGAGTGTCCAGTCTTGTCAGGCTATGCTGTTGGTGGACTTGTTAGTTTGTGCTCCAGCACTTACAGAGGCTCGGTGCATCTCAACAATTGTGCTCTGTAGCCAGCGGCCGGTTAGCTCAGTTGGTTAGAGTGTGTGATACGCTGCTCCTCTGAAAGTAAGTAATGTCTTTCTTTTTCATCTGACATTGTGACATCAGTGTTACATGAGAGTTTCTTGTCATTGTTACATGACAGTTTCTTGTCATTGTTTACATGACAGTAGGTTGTCGTAAGACAAGGCTGCATGAAGTGTGAACTGGAGTTTTCTTGGATCCATGAAAGAATTTGCTTTTGGAGAATGCAGGCATCGATCCCACTACCTCACGCATGCAAAGCATTTGAGCTAATTCCCCAGACGTTTGGAATTTCCGCAAGAAGCAACCTAGAGGGTCCAGTCAGATCCCCGTACTGGCTATGATGTACATTTTGAGTGTCAAAATTGTGAGTCACATGCATGTGAATTGTCAAGGGTGCCACAGAATTAAAATTAGTGAAATGCCGAAATAGCTCAGTTGGGAGAGCGTTAGACTGAAGATCTAAAGGTCCCTGATTCGATCCCTGGTTTCGGCATTTGTATTTGTTCTATCTTCATACTCTGGCTTCAAGGAAACTATCCACAGCTTTGTTTGTGGGCCTCAATGGTGTGTGCTACGCTGCTCCTCTGAAAGTAAGTGATTTCTTGCTTTTTCATCTGACATTTTGACATCAGTGTTACAGGAAAGTTGCTTGTCATTGTTACATGACAGTAGGTTGTCGTAAGACAAGGCTGCATGAAGTGTGAACTGGAGCTTTCTTGGATCCACAACAAAAATTGTTTTTGGGGATTGCGGGAATCGATCCCACTAACTATAGCATGCTAAGCAAACACAATACCAATTGATCAAATTCCCCAGCTGTTTGGAATTGCCACAAGGAGCAACCAAGAGTGTCCAGTCTTGTCAGGCTATGCTGTTGGTGGACTTGTTAGTTTGTGCTCCAGCACTTACAGAGGCTCGGTGCATCTCAACAATTGTGCTCTGTAGCCAGCGGCCGGTTAGCTCAGTTGGTTAGAGTGTGTGATACGCTGCTCCTCTGAAAGTAAGTAATGTCTTTCTTTTTCATCTGACATTGTGACATCAGTGTTACATGAGAGTTTCTTGTCATTGTTACATGACAGTTTCTTGTCATTGTTTACATGACAGTAGGTTGTCGTAAGACAAGGCTGCATGAAGTGTGAACTGGAGTTTTCTTGGATCCATGAAAGAATTTGCTTTTGGAGAATGCAGGCATCGATCCCACTACCTCACGCATGCAAAGCATTTGAGCTAATTCCCCAGCCGTTTGGAATTTCCGCAAGAAGCAACCTAGAGGGTCCAGTCTTGTCAGGCTATGCTGTTGGTGGACTTGTTTGTTTACGTGCCAGCACTTGCAGAGGCTCGGTGCATTTCAACAATTGAGCAAAATAGCAAATGGCCGGTTAGCTCAGTTGGTTAGAGTGTGGTGCTAATAACGCCAAGGTCATGGGTTCGATCCCCGTACTGGCTATGATGTACATTTTGAGTGTCAAAATTGTGAGTCACATGCATGTGAATTGTCAAGGGTGCCACAGAATTAAAATTAGTGAATTGCCGAAATAGCTCAGTTGGGAGAGCGTTAGATCTAAAGGTCCCTGGTTCGATCCCTGGTTTCGGCATTTGTATTTGTTCTATCTTCATGCTCTGGCTTCAAGGAAACTATCCACAGCTTTGTTTGTGGTCCTCAATGGTGTGTGCTACGCTGCTCCTCTGAAAGTAAGTGATTTCTTGCTTTTTCATCTGACATTTTGACATCAGTGTTACAGGAAAGTTGCTTGTCATTGTTACATGACAGTAGGTTGTCGTAAGACAAGGCTGCATGAAGTGTGAACTGGAGCTTTCTTGGATCCACAACAAAAATTGTTTTTGGGGATTGCGGGAATCGATCCCACTAACTATAGCATGCTAAGCAAACACAATACCAATTGATCAAATTCCCCAGCTGTTTGGAATTGCCACAAGGAGCAACCAAGAGTGTCCAGTCTTGTCAGGCTATGCTGTTGGTGGACTTGTTAGTTTGTGCTCCAGCACTTACAGAGGCTCGGTGCATCTCAACAATTGTGCTCTGTAGCCAGCGGCCGGTTGGCTCAGTTGGTTAGAGTGTGTGATACGCTGCTCCTCTGAAAGTAAGTAATGTCTTTCTTTTTCATCTGACATTGTGACATCAGTGTTACATGAGAGTTTCTTGTCATTGTTACATGACAGTTTCTTGTCATTGTTTACATGACAGTAGGTTGTCGTAAGACAAGGCTGCATGAAGTGTGAACTGGAGTTTTCTTGGATCCATGAAAGAATTTGCTTTTGGAGAATGCAGGCATCGATCCCACTACCTCACGCATGCAAAGCATTTGAGCTAATTCCCCAGCCGTTTGGAATTTCCGCAAGAAGCAACCTAGAGGGTCCAGTCTTGTCAGGCTATGCTGTTGGTGGACTTGTTTGTTTACGTGCCAGCACTTGCAGAGGCTCGGTGCATTTCAACAATTGAGCAAAATAGCAAATGGCCGGTTAGCTCAGTTGGTTAGAGTGTGGTGCTAATAACGCCAAGGTCATGGGTTCGATCCCCGTACTGGCTATGATGTACATTTTGAGTGTCAAAATTGTGAGTCACATGCATGTGAATTGTCAAGGGTGCCACAGAATTAAAATTAGTGAATTGCCGAAATAGCTCAGTTGGGAGAGCGTTAGATCTAAAGGTCCCTGGTTCGATCCCTGGTTTCGGCATTTGTATTTGTTCTATCTTCATGCTCTGGCTTCAAGGAAACTATCCACAGCTTTGTTTGTGGTCCTCAATGGTGTGTGCTACGCTGCTCCTCTGAAAGTAAGTGATTTCTTGCTTTTTCATCTGACATTTTGACATCAGTGTTACAGGAAAGTTGCTTGTCATTGTTACATGACAGTAGGTTGTCGTAAGACAAGGCTGCATGAAGTGTGAACTGGAGCTTTCTTGGATTCACAACAAAAATTGTTTTTGGGGATTGCGGGAATCGATCCCACTAACTATAGCATGCTAAGCAAACACAATAACAATTGATCAAATTCCCCAGCTGTTTGGAATTGCCACAAGGAGCAACCAAGAGTGTCCAGTCTTGTCAGGCTATGCTGTTGGTGGACTTGTTAGTTTGTGCTCCAGCACTTACAGAGGCTCGGTGCATCTCAACAATTGTGCTCTGTAGCCAGCGGCCGGTTAGCTCAGTTGGTTAGAGTGTGTGATACGCTGCTCCTCTGAAAGTAAGTAATGTCTTTCTTTTTCATCTGACATTGTGACATCAGTGTTACATGAGAGTTTCTTGTCATTGTTACATGACAGTTTCTTGTCATTGTTTACATGACAGTAGGTTGTCGTAAGACAAGGCTGCATGAAGTGTGAACTGGAGTTTTCTTGGATCCATGAAAGAATTTGCTTTTGGAGAATGCAGGCATCGATCCCACTACCTCACGCATGCAAAGCATTTGAGCTAATTCCCCAGACGTTTGGAATTTCCGCAAGAAGCAACCTAGAGGGTCCAGTCTCGTCAGGCTATGCTGTTGGTGGACTTGTTTGTTTACGTGCCAGCACTTGCAGAGGCTCGGTGCATTGCCACAATTGAGCAAAATGGCAAATGGCTAGTTAGCTCAGTTGGTTAGAGTGTGGTGCTAATAACGCCAAGGTCATGGGTTTGATCCCCGTACTGGCTATGATGTACATTTTGAGTGTCAAAATTGTGAGTCACATGCATGTGAATTGTCAAGGGTGCCACAGAATTAAAATTAGTGAATTGCCGAAATAGCTCAGTTGGGAGAGCGTTAGACTGAAGATCTAAAGGTCCCTGGTTCGATCCCGGGTTTCGGCATTTGTATTTGTTCTTTCTTCATGCTCTGGCTTCAAGGAAACTATCCACAGCTTTGTTTGTGGGCCTCAATGGTGTGTGCTACTCTGCTCCTCTGAAAGTAAGTAATTTCTTGCTTTTTCATCTGACATTTTGACATCAGTGTTACAGGAAAGTTTCTTGTCATTGTTTACATGACAGTAGGTTGTCGTAAGACAAGGCTGCATGAAGTGTGAACTGGAGTTTTCTTGGATCCATGAAAGAATTTGCTTTTGGAGAATGCAGGCATCGATCCCACTACCTCACGCATGCAAAGCATTTGAGCTAATTCCCCAGCCGTTTGGAATTTCCGCAAGAAGCAACCTAGAGGGTCCAGTCTTGTCAGGCTATGCTGTTGGTGGACTTGTTTGTTTACGTGCCAGCACTTGCAGAGGCTCGGTGCATTTCAACAATTGAGCAAAATAGCAAATGGCCGGTTAGCTCAGTTGGTTGGAGTGTGGTGCTAATAACGCCAAGGTCATGGGTTAGATCCCCGTACAGGCTATGATGTACATTTTGAGTGTCAAAATTGTGAGTCACATGCATGTGAATTGTCAAGGGTGCCACAGAATTAAAATTAGTGAAATGCCGAAATAGCTCAGTTGGGAGAGCGTTAGACTGAAGATCTAAAGGTCCCTGATTCGATCCCTGGTTTCGGCATTTGTATTTGTTCTATCTTCATACTCTGGCTTCAAGGAAACTATCCACAGCTTCGTTTGTGGGCCTCAATGGTGTGTGCTACGCTGCTCCTCTGAAAGTAAGTGATTTCTTGCTTTTTCATCTGACATTTTGACATCAGTGTCACAGGAAAGTTGCTTGTCATTGTTACATGACAGTAGGTTGTCGTAAGACAAGGCTGCATGAAGTGTGAACTGGAGCTTTCTTGGATCCACAACAAAAATTGTTTTTGGGGATTGCGGGAATCGATCCCACTAACTATAGCATGCTAAGCAAACACAATACCAATTGATCAAATTCCCCAGCTGTTTGGAATTGCCACAAGGAGCAATTAAGAGTGTCCAGTCTTGTCAGGCTATGCTGTTGGTGGACTTGTTAGTTTGTGCTCCAGCACTTACAGAGGCTCGGTGCATCTCAACAATTGTGCTCTGTAGCCAGCGGCCGGTTAGCTCAGTTGGTTAGAGTGTGTGATACGCTGCTCCTCTGAAAGTAAGTAATGTCTTTCTTTTTCATCTGACATTGTGACATCAGTGTTACATGAGAGTTTCTTGTCATTGTTACATGACAGTTTCTTGTCATTGTTTACATGACAGTAGGTTGTCGTAAGACAAGGCTGCATGAAGTGTGAACTGGAGTTTTCTTGGATCCATGAAAGAATTTGCTTTTGGAGAATGCAGGCATCGATCCCACTACCTCACGCATGCAAAGCATTTGAGCTAATTCCCCAGCCGTTTGGAATTTCCGCAAGAAGCAACCTAGAGGGTCCAGTCTTGTCAGGCTATGCTGTTGGTGGACTTGTTTGTTTACGTGCCAGCACTTGCAGAGGCTCGGTGCATTTCCACAATTGAGCAAAATAGCAAATGGCCGGTTAGCTCAGTTGGTTGGAGTGTGGTGCTAATAACGCCAAGGTCATGGGTTCGATCCCCGTACTGGCTATGATGTACATTTTGAGTGTCAAAATTGTGAGTCACATGCATGTGAATTGTCAAGGGTGCCACAGAATTAAAATTAGTGAAATGCCGAAATAGCTCAGTTGGGAGAGCGTTAGACTGAAGATCTAAAGGTCCCTGATTCGATCCCTTGTTTCGGCATTTGTATTTGTTCTATCTTCATACTCTGGCTTCAAGGAAACTATCCACAGCTTTGTTTGTGGGCCTCAATGGTGTGTGCTACGCTGCTCCTCTGAAAGTAAGTGATTTCTTGCTTTTTCATCTGACATTTTGACATCAGTGTTACAGGAAAGTTGCTTGTCATTGTTACATGACAGTAGGTTGTCGTAAGACAAGGCTGCATGAAGTGTGAACTGGAGCTTTCTTGGATCCACAACAAAAATTGTTTTTGGGGATTGCGGGAATCGATCCCACTAACTATAGCATGCTAAGCAAACACAATACCAATTGATCAAATTCCCCAGCTGTTTGGAATTGCCACAAGGAGCAACCAAGAGTGTCCAGTCTTGTCAGGCTATGCTGTTGGTGGACTTGTTAGTTTGTGCTCCAGCACTTACAGAGGCTCGGTGCATCTCAACAATTGTGCTCTGTAGCCAGCGGCCGGTTAGCTCAGTTGGTTAGAGTGTGTGATACGCTGCTCCTCTGAAAGTAAGTAATGTCTTTCTTTTTCATCTGACATTGTGACATCAGTGTTACATGAGAGTTTCTTGTCATTGTTACATGACAGTTTCTTGTCATTGTTTACATGACAGTAGGTTGTCGTAAGACAAGGCTGCATGAAGTGTGAACTGGAGTTTTCTTGGATCCATGAAAGAATTTGCTTTTGGAGAATGCAGGCATCGATCCCACTACCTCACGCATGCAAAGCATTTGAGCTAATTCCCCAGACGTTTGGAATTTCCGCAAGAAGCAACCTAGAGGGTCCAGTCTCGTCAGGCTATGCTGTTGGTGGACTTGTTTGTTTACGTGCCAGCACTTGCAGAGGCTCGGTGCATTGCCACAATTGAGCAAAATGGCAAATGGCTAGTTAGCTCAGTTGGTTAGAGTGTGGTGCTAATAACGCCAAGGTCATGGGTTTGATCCCCGTACTGGCTATGATGTACATTTTGAGTGTCAAAATTGTGAGTCACATGCATGTGAATTGTCAAGGGTGCCACAGAATTAAAATTAGTGAATTGCCGAAATAGCTCAGTTGGGAGAGCGTTAGACTGAAGATCTAAAGGTCCCTGGTTCGATCCCGGGTTTCGGCATTTGTATTTGTTCTTTCTTCATGCTCTGGCTTCAAGGAAACTATCCACAGCTTTGTTTGTGGGCCTCAATGGTGTGTGCTACTCTGCTCCTCTGAAAGTAAGTAATTTCTTGCTTTTTCATCTGACATTTTGACATCAGTGTTACAGGAAAGTTTCTTGTCATTGTTTACATGACAGTAGGTTGTCGTAAGACAAGGCTGCATGAAGTGTGAACTGGAGTTTTCTTGGATCCATGAAAGAATTTGCTTTTGGAGAATGCAGGCATCGATCCCACTACCTCACGCATGCAAAGCATTTGAGCTAATTCCCCAGCCGTTTGGAATTTCCGCAAGAAGCAACCTAGAGGGTCCAGTCTTGTCAGGCTATGCTGTTGGTGGACTTGTTTGTTTACGTGCCAGCACTTGCAGAGGCTCGGTGCATTTCAACAATTGAGCAAAATAGCAAATGGCCGGTTAGCTCAGTTGGTTGGAGTGTGGTGCTAATAACGCCAAGGTCATGGGTTAGATCCCCGTACAGGCTATGATGTACATTTTGAGTGTCAAAATTGTGAGTCACATGCATGTGAATTGTCAAGGGTGCCACAGAATTAAAATTAGTGAAATGCCGAAATAGCTCAGTTGGGAGAGCGTTAGACTGAAGATCTAAAGGTCCCTGATTCGATCCCTGGTTTCGGCATTTGTATTTGTTCTATCTTCATACTCTGGCTTCAAGGAAACTATCCACAGCTTCGTTTGTGGGCCTCAATGGTGTGTGCTACGCTGCTCCTCTGAAAGTAAGTGATTTCTTGCTTTTTCATCTGACATTTTGACATCAGTGTCACAGGAAAGTTGCTTGTCATTGTTACATGACAGTAGGTTGTCGTAAGACAAGGCTGCATGAAGTGTGAACTGGAGCTTTCTTGGATCCACAACAAAAATTGTTTTTGGGGATTGCGGGAATCGATCCCACTAACTATAGCATGGTAAGCAAACACAATACCAATTGATCAAATTCCCCAGCTGTTTGGAATTGCCACAAGGAGCAACCAAGAGTGTCCAGTCTTGTCAGGCTATGCTGTTGGTGGACTTGTTAGTTTGTGCTCCAGCACTTACAGAGGCTCGGTGCATCTCAACAATTGTGCTCTGTAGCCAGCGGCCGGTTAGCTCAGTTGGTTAGAGTGTGTGATACGCTGCTCCTCTGAAAGTAAGTAATGTCTTTCTTTTTCATCTGACATTGTGACATCAGTGTTACATGAGAGTTTCTTGTCATTGTTACATGACAGTTTCTTGTCATTGTTTACATGACAGTAGGTTGTCGTAAGACAAGGCTGCATGAAGTGTGAACTGGAGTTTTCTTGGATCCATGAAAGAATTTGCTTTTGGAGAATGCAGGCATCGATCCCACTACCTCACGCATGCAAAGCATTTGAGCTAATTCCCCAGCCGTTTGGAATTTCCGCAAGAAGCAACCTAGAGGGTCCAGTCTTGTCAGGCTATGCTGTTGGTGGACTTGTTTGTTTACGTGCCAGCACTTGCAGAGGCTCGGTGCATTTCCACAATTGAGCAAAATAGCAAATGGCCGGTTAGCTCAGTTGGTTGGAGTGTGGTGCTAATAACGCCAAGGTCATGGGTTCGATCCCCGTACTGGCTATGATGTACATTTTGAGTGTCAAAATTGTGAGTCACATGCATGTGAATTGTCAAGGGTGCCACAGAATTAAAATTAGTGAAATGCCGAAATAGCTCAGTTGGGAGAGCGTTAGACTGAAGATCTAAAGGTCCCTGATTCGATCCCTTGTTTCGGCATTTGTATTTGTTCTATCTTCATACTCTGGCTTCAAGGAAACTATCCACAGCTTTGTTTGTGGGCCTCAATGGTGTGTGCTACGCTGCTCCTCTGAAAGTAAGTGATTTCTTGCTTTTTCATCTGACATTTTGACATCAGTGTTACAGGAAAGTTGCTTGTCATTGTTACATGACAGTAGGTTGTCGTAAGACAAGGCTGCATGAAGTGTGAACTGGAGCTTTCTTGGATCCACAACAAAAATTGTTTTTGGGGATTGCGGGAATCGATCCCACTAACTATAGCATGCTAAGCAAACACAATACCAATTGATCAAATTCCCCAGCTGTTTGGAATTGCCACAAGGAGCAACCAAGAGTGTCCAGTCTTGTCAGGCTATGCTGTTGGTGGACTTGTTAGTTTGTGCTCCAGCACTTACAGAGGCTCGGTGCATCTCAACAATTGTGCTCTGTAGCCAGCGGCCGGTTAGCTCAGTTGGTTAGAGTGTGTGATACGCTGCTCCTCTGAAAGTAAGTAATGTCTTTCTTTTTCATCTGACATTGTGACATCAGTGTTACATGAGAGTTTCTTGTCATTGTTACATGACAGTTTCTTGTCATTGTTTACATGACAGTAGGTTGTCGTAAGACAAGGCTGCATGAAGTGTGAACTGGAGTTTTCTTGGATCCATGAAAGAATTTGCTTTTGGAGAATGCAGGCATCGATCCCACTACCTCACGCATGCAAAGCATTTGAGCTAATTCCCCAGACGTTTGGAATTTCCGCAAGAAGCAACCTAGAGGGTCCAGTCTCGTCAGGCTATGCTGTTGGTGGACTTGTTTGTTTACGTGCCAGCACTTGCAGAGGCTCGGTGCATTGCCACAATTGAGCAAAATGGCAAATGGCTGGTTAGCTCAGTTGGTTAGAGTGTGGTGCTAATAACGCCAAGGTCATGGGTTCGATCCCCGTACTGGCTATGATGTACATTTTGAGTGTCAAAATTGTGAGTCACATGCATGTCAAGGGTGCCACAGAATTAAAATTAGTGAATTGCCGAAATAGCTCAGTTGGGAGAGCGTTAGACTGAAGATCTAAAGGTCCCTGGTTCGATCCCGGGTTTCGGCATTTGTATTTGTTCTTTCTTCATGCTCTGGCTTCAAGGAAACTATCCACAGCTTTGTTTGTGGGCCTCAATGGTGTGTGCTACTCTGCTCCTCTGAAAGTAAGTAATTTCTTGCTTTTTCATCTGACATTTTGACATCAGTGTTACAGGAAAGTTTCTTGTCATTGTTTACATGACAGTAGGTTGTCGTACGACAAGGCTGCATGAAGTGTGAACTGGAGTTTTCTTGGATCCATGAAAGAATTTGCTTTTGGAGAATGCAGGCATCGATCCCACTACCTCACGCATGCAAAGCATTTGAGCTAATTCCCCAGCCGTTTGGAATTTCCGCAAGAAGCAACCTAGAGGGTCCAGTCTTGTCAGGCTATGCTGTTGGTGGACTTGTTTGTTTACGTGCCAGCACTTGCAGAGGCTCGGTGCATTTCAACAATTGAGCAAAATAGCAAATGGCCGGTTAGCTCAGTTGGTTAGAGTGTGGTGCTAATAGCGCCAAGGTCATGGGTTCGATCCCCGTACTGGCTATGATGTACATTTTGAGTGTCAAATTTGTGAGTCACATGCATGTGAATTGTCAAGGGTGCCACAGAATTCAAATTAGCGAATTGCCGAAATAGCTCAGTTGGGAGAGCGTTAGACTGAAGATCTAAAGGTCCCTGGTTCGATCCCTGGTTTCGGCATTTGTATTTGTTCTATCTTCATGCTCTGGCTTCAAGGAAACTATCCACAGCTTTGTTTGTGGGCCTCAATGGTGTGTGCTACGCTGCTCCTCTGAAAGTAAGTGATTTCTTGCTTTTTCATTTGACATTTTGACATCAGTGTTACAGGAAAGTTGCTTGTCATTGTTACATGACAGTAGGTTGTCGTAAGACAAGGCTGCATGAAGTGTGAACTGGAGCTTTCTTGGATTCACAACAAAAATTGTTTTTGGGGATTGCGGTAATCGATCCCACTAACTATAGCATGCTAAGCAAACACAATACCAATTGATCAAATTCCCCAGCTGTTTGGAATTGCCACAAGGAGCAACCAAGAGTGTCCAGTCTTGTCAGGCTATGCTGTTGGTGGACTTGTTAGTTTGTGCTCCAGCACTTACAGAGGCTCGGTGCATCTCAACAATTGTGCTCTGTAGCCAGCGGCCGGTTAGCTCAGTTGGTTAGAGTGTGTGATACGCTGCTCCTCTGAAAGTAAGTAATGTCTTTCTTTTTCATCTGACATTGTGACATCAGTGTTACATGAGAGTTTCTTGTCATTGTTACATGACAGTTTCTTGTCATTGTTTACATGACAGTAGGTTGTCGTAAGACAAGGCTGCATGAAGTGTGAACTGGAGTTTTCTTGGATCCATGAAAGAATTTGCTTTTGGAGAATGCAGGCATCGATCCCACTACCTCACGCATGCAAAGCATTTGAGCTAATTCCCCAGACGTTTGGAATTTCCGCAAGAAGCAACCTAGAGAGTCCAGTCTCGTCAGGCTATGCTGTTGGTGGACTTGTTTGTTTACGTGCCAGCACTTGCAGAGGCTCGGTGCATTGCCACAATTGAGCAAAATGGCAAATGGCTAGTTAGCTCAGTTGGTTAGAGTGTGGTGCTAATAACGCCAAGGTCACGGGTTCGATCCCCGTACTGGCTATGATGTACATTTTGAGTGTCAAAATTGTGAGTCACATGCATGTGAATTGTCAAGGGTGCCACAGAATTAAAATTAGTGAATTGCCGAAATAGCTCAGTTGGGAGAGCGTTAGACTGAAGATCTAAAGGTCCCTGGTTCGATCCCGGGTTTTGGCATTTGTATTTGTTCTTTCTTCATGCTCTGGCTTCAAGGAAACTATCCACAGCTTTGTTTGTGGGCCTCAATGGTGTGTGCTACTCTGCTCCTCTGAAAGTAAGTAATTTCTTGCTTTTTCATCTGACATTTTGACATCAGTGTTACAGGAAAGTTTCTTGTCATTGTTTACATGACAGTAGGTTGTCGTAAGACAAGGCTGCATGAAGTGTGAACTGGAGTTTTCTTGGATCCATGAAAGAATTTGCTTTTGGAGAATGCAGGCATCGATCCCACTACCTCACGCATGCAAAGCATTTGAGCTAATTCCCCAGCCGTTTGGAATTTCCGCAAGAAGCAACCTAGAGGGTCCAGTCTTGTCAGGCTATGCTGTTGGTGGACTTGTTTGTTTACGTGCCAGCACTTGCAGAGGCTCGGTGCATTGCCACAATTGAGCAAAATGGCAAATGGCTAGTTAGCTCAGTTGGTTAGAGTGTGGTGCTATTAACGCCAAGGTCATGGGTTCGATCCCCGTACTGGCTATGATGTACATTTTGAGTGTCAAATTTGTGAGTCACATGCATGTGAATTGTCAAGGGTGCCACAGAATTAAAATTAGTGAATTGCCGAAATAGCTCAGTTGGGAGAGCGTTAGACTGAAGATCTAAAGGTCCCTTGTTCGATCCCGGGTTTCGGCATTTGTATTTGTTCTTTCTTCATGCTCTGGCTTCAAGGAAACTATCCACAGCTTTGTTTGTGGGCCTCAATGGTGTTTGCTACTCTGCTCCTCTGAAAGTAAGTAATTTCTTGCTTTTTCATCTGACATTTTGACATCAGTGTTACAGGAAAGTTTCTTGTCATTGTTTACATGACAGTAGGTTGTCGTAAGACAAGGCTGCATGAAGTGTGAACTGGAGTTTTCTTGGATCCATGAAAGAATTTGCTTTTGGAGAATGCAGGCATCGATCCCACTACCTCACGCATGCAAAGCATTTGAGCTAATTCCCCAGCCGTTTGGAATTTCCGCAAGAAGCAACCTAGAGGGTCCAGTCTTGTCAGGCTATGCTGTTGGTGGACTTGTTTGTTTACGTGCCAGCACTTGCAGAGGCTCGGTGCATTTCAACAATTGAGCAAAATAGCAAATGGCCGGTTAGCTCAGTTGGTTAGAGTGTGGTGCTAATAACGCCACGGTCATGGGTTCGATCCCTGTACTGGCTATGATGTACATTTTGAGTGTCAAAATTGTGAGTCACATGCATGTGAATTGTCAAGGGTGCCACAGAATTAAAATTAGTGAATTGCCGAAATAGCTCAGTTGGGAGAGCGTTAGACTGAAGATCTAAAGGTTCGATCCCTGGTTTCGGCATTTGTATTTGTTCTATCTTCATGCTCTGGCTTCAAGGAAACTATCCACAGCTTTGTTTGTGGGCCTCAATGGTGTGTGCTACGCTGCTCCTCTAAAAGTAAGTAATTTCTTGCTTTTTCATCTGACATTTTGACATCAGTGTTACAGGAAAGTTGCTTGTCATTGTTACATGACAGTAGGTTGTCGTAAGACAAGGCTGCATGAAGTGTGAACTGGAGCTTTCTTGGATCCACAACAAAAATTGTTTTTGGGGATTGCGGGAATCGATCCCACTAACTATAGCATGCTAAGCAAACACAATACCAATTGATCAAATTCCCCAGCTGTTTGGAATTGCCACAAGGAGCAACCAAGAGTGTCCAGTCTTGTCAGGCTATGCTGTTGGTGGACTTGTTAGTTTGTGCTCCAGCACTTGCAGAGGCTCGGTGCATCTCAACAATTGTGCTCTGTAGCCAGCGGCCGGTTAGCTCAGTTGGTTAGAGTGTTTGATACGCTGCTCCTCTGAAAGTAAGTAATGTCTTTCTTTTTCATCTGACATTGTGACATCAGTGTTACATGAGAGTTTCTTGTCATTGTTACATGACAGTTTCTTGTCATTGTTTACATGACAGTAGGTTGTCGTAAGACAAGGCTGCATGAAGTGTGAACTGGAGTTTTCTTGGATCCATGAAAGAATTTGCTTTTGGAGAATGCAGGCATCGATCCCACTACCTCACGCATGCAAAGCATTTGAGCTAATTCCCCAGCCGTTTGGAATTTCCGCAAGAAGCAACCTAGAGGGTCCAGTCTCATCAGGCTATGCTGTTGGTGGACTTGTTTGTTTACGTGCCAGCACTTGCAGAGGCTCGGTGCATTGCCACAATTGAGCAAAATAGCAAATGGCTGGTTAGCTCATTTGGTTAGAGTGTGGTGCTAATAACGCCAAGGTCATGGGTTCGATCCCCGTACTGGCTATGATGTACATTTTGAGTGTCAAAATTGTGAGTCACATGCATGTGAATTGTCAAGGGTGCCACAGAATTAAAATTAGTGAATTGCCGAAATAGCTCAGTTGGGAGAGCGTTAGACTGAAGATCTAAAGGTCCCTGGTTCGATCCCGGGTTTCGGCATTTGTATTTGTTCTTACTTCATGCTCTGGCTTCAAGGAAACTATCCACAGCTTTGTTTGTGGGCCTCAATGGTGTGTGCTACGCTGCTCCTCTGAAAGTAAGTAATTTCTTGCTTTTTCATCTGACATTTTGACATCAGTGTTACAGGAAAGTTTCTTGTCATTGTTTACATGACAGTAGGTTGTCGTAAGACAAGGCTGCATGAAGTGTGAACTGGAGTTTTCTTGGATCCATGAAAGAATTTGCTTTTGGAGAATGCAGGCATCGATCCCACTACCTCACGCATGCAAAGCATTTGAGCTAATTCCCCAGCCGTTTGGAATTTCCGCAAGAAGCAACCTAGAGGGTCCAGTCTTGTCAGGCTATGCTGTTGGTGGACTTGTTTGTTTACGTGCCAGCACTTGCAGAGGCTCGGTGCATTTCAACAATTGAGCAAAATAGCAAATGGCCGGTTAGCTGAGTTGGTTAGAGTGTGGTGCTAATAAAGCCAAGGTCATGGGTTCGATCCCCATATTGGCTATGATGTACATTTTGAGTGTCAAAATTGTGAGTCACATGCATGTGAATTGTCAAGGGTGCCACAGAATTAAAATTAGTGAATTGCCGAAATAGCTCAGTTGGGAGAGCGTTAGACTGAAGATCTAAAGGTCCCTGTTTCGGCATTTGTATTTGTTCTTTCTTCATGCTCTGGCTTCAAGGAAACTATCCACAGCTTTGTTTGTGGGCCTCAATGGTGTGTGCTACGCTGCTCCTCTGAAAGTAAGTAATTTCTTGCTTTTTCATCTGACATTTTGACATCAGTGTTACAGGAAAGTTGCTTGTCATTGTTACATGACAGTAGGTTGTCGTAAGACAAGGCTGCATGAAGTGTGAAGTGGGGCTTTCTTGGATCCACAAAAAAAAATGTTTTTGGGGATTGCGGGAATCGATCCCACTACCTATAGCATGCTAAGCAAACACAATACCAATTGATCAAATTCCCCAGCTGTTTGTAATTGCCACAAGGAGCAACCAAGAGTGTCCAGTCTTGTCAGGCTATGCTGTTGGTGGACTTGTTAGTTTGTGCTCCAGCACTTGCAGAGGCTCGGTGCATCTCAACAATTGTGCTCTGTAGCCAGCGGCCGGTTAGCTCAGTTGGTTAGAGTGTGTGATACGCTGCTCCTCTGAAAGTAAGTAATGTCTTTCTTTTTCATCTGACATTGTGACATCAGTGTTACATGAGAGTTTCTTGTCATTGTTACATGACAGTTTCTTGTCATTGTTTACATGACAGTAGGTTGTCGTAAGACAAGGCTGCATGAAGTGTGAACTGGAGTTTTCTTGGATCCATGAAAGAATTTGCTTTTGGAGAATGCAGGCATCGATCCCACTACCTCACGCATGCAAAGCATTTGAGCTAATTCCCCAGACGTTTGGAATTTCCGCAAGAAGCAACCTAGAGGGTCCAGTCTCGTCAGGCTATGCTGTTGTTGGACTTGTTTGTTTACGTGCCAGCACTTGCAGAGGCTCGGTGCATTGCCACAATTGAGCAAAATAGCAAATGGCTGGTTAGCTCAGTTGGTTAGAGTGTGGTGCTAATAATGCCATGGTCATGGGTTCGATCCCCGTACTGGTTATGATGTACATTTTGAGTGTCAAAATTGTGAGTCACATGCATGTGAATTGTCAAGGGTGCCACAGAATTAAATTTAGTGAATTGCCGAAATAGCTCAGTTGGGAGAGCGTTAGACTGAAGATTATAAGGTCCCTGGTTCGATCCCGGATTTCGGCATTTGTATTTGTTCTTTCTTCATGCTCTGGCTTCAAGGAAACTATCCACAGCTTTGTTTGTGGGCCTCAATGGTGTGTGCTACGCTGCTCCTCTGAAAGTAAGTAATTTCTTGCTTTTTCATCTGACATTTTGACATCAGTGTTACAGGAAAGTTTCTTGTCATTGTTTACATGACAGTAGGTTGTCGTAAGACAAGGCTGCATGAAGTGTGAACTGTAGTTTTCTTGGATCCATTAAAGAATTTGCTTTTGGAGAATGCAGGCATCGATCCCACTACCTCACGCATGCAAAGCATTTGAGCTAATTCCCCAGCCGTTTGGAATTTCCGCAAGAAGCAACCTAGAAGGTCCAGTCTTGTCAGGCTATGCTGTTGGTGGACTTGTTTGTTTACGTGCCAGCACTTGCAGAGGCTCGGTGCATTTCAACAATTGAGCAAAATAGCAAATGGCCGGTTAGCTGAGTTGGTTAGAGTGTGGTGCTAATAACGCCAAGGTCATGGGTTCGATCCCCATATTGGCTATGATGTACATTTTGAGTGTCAAAATTGTGAGTCACATGCATGTGAATTGTCAAGGGTGCCACAGAATTAAAATTAGTGAATTGCCGAAATAGCTCAGTTGGGAGAGCGTTAGACTGAAGATCTAAAGGTCCCTGTTTCTGCATTTGTATTTGTTCTTTCTTCATGCTCTGGCTTCAAGGAAACTATCCACAGCTTTGTTTGTGGGCCTCAATGGTGTGTGCTACGCTGCTCCTCTGAAAGTAAGTAATTTCTTGCTTTTTCATCTGACATTTTGACATCAGTGTTACAGGAAAGTTGCTTGTCATTGTTACATGACAGTAGGTTGTCGAAAGACAAGGCTGCATGAAGTGTGAACTGGAGCTTTCTTGGATCCACAAAAAAAAATGTTTTTGGGAAATGCGGGAATCGATCCCACTAACTATAGCATGCTAAGCAAACACAATACCAATTGATCAAATTCCCCAGCTGTTTTGAATTGCCACAAGGAGCAACCAAGAGTGTCCAGTCTTGTCAGGCTATGCTGTTGGTGGACTTGTTAGTTTGTGCTCCAGCACTTGCAGAGGCTCGGTGCATCTCAACAATTGTGCTCTGTAGCCAGCGGCCGGTTAGCTCAGTTGGTTAGAGTGTGTGATACGCTGCTCCTCTGAAAGTAAGTAATGTCTTTCTTTTTCATCTGACATTGTGACATCAGTGTTACATGAGAGTTTCTTGTCATTGTTACATGACAGTTTCTTGTCATTGTTTACATGACAGTAGGTTGTCGTAAGACAAGGCTGCATGAAGTGTGAACTGGAGTTTTCTTGGATCCATGAAAGAATTTGCTTTTGGAGAATGCAGGCATCGATCCCACTACCTCACGCATGCAAAGCATTTGAGCTAATTCCCCAGCCGTTTGGAATTTCCGCAAGAAGCAACCTAGAGGGTCCAGTCTCGTCAGGCTATGCTGTTGGTGGACTTGTTTGTTTACGTGCCAGCACTTGCAGAGGCTCGGTGCATTGCCACAATTGAGCAAAATAGCAAATGGCTGGTTAGCTCAGTTGGTTAGAGTGTGGTGCTAATAACGCCAAGGTCATGGGTTCGATCCCCGTACTGGCTATGATGTACATTTTGAGTGTCAAAATTGTGAGTCACATGCATGTGAATTGTCAAGGGTACTTTAAAAATCGTAACCGTGTAGATAAGGTGAAAGAAAAAATGCTTAGAAATAGGATGTTACGTGAACTTGAAAAGGCCGATGCTGATCCAGACTATGATGTTGAGAACTATTTGAAAATCCATGCAGAGCTAGGGTTTTATGAAAAAAAGAAATGTTTAGTTGCTATTGTTAGGAGTAAGGCACAGTATGCCTTGGAGGGAGAGAAATCTACTTCCTTTTTTCTGAGTCTTGAAAAACGAAAGCAATTTAAGAGTTATATTTTAGAATTGGAAAATGAAAAAGGTGTAAAGGTAAATGATTTTGTTGATATCGTAGATTCAGTTGAATCCTTTTACAGAAATCTTTATAAAAAGAATGATGTGGACAAAGTGTGTGTTGCAAAAGTGTTGGAGAAAATCAGTGCCAAAGTATCTCAGGCAGATAGAAGGATGTGTGATGAAGAGATTTCAATTATAGAAATCAAGGAAGCAATTGAGAACACTCAAGGAAATAAAAGTCCAGGTTTGGATGGTTTAACAAATTAATTCTATAAAGATTTTGTGGATACTTTGGCACCCATTTTATTGAAGGTTTTTCAGTATATGGAAGAGAATAAGGAAATCCCTGAGTCTATGTCAATTGGTATGTTAACCATCTTATTTAAAAATAGAGGCAGTAGGTTAAAGTTAGAAAATTATAGGCCTATTAGTCTTCTAAATTCAGATTATAAAATACTGACTCAAGTTTTAGCTAATAGGATGAAAAAGGTGATTGGACGTATTATTACATCAACACAAGCCTACTGAATACCTGGAAGAGATGTTGCAGATGTAATTTGTACAATTAGAGATGTTGTTAAGCAAATGAAAAATGAAGGTGGTATAGTTTTAAGTTTAGATTTTAAGAAAGCTTTTGATAAAGTGGAACATAGTTTTCTGCTACAGACTTTGGAGAGGTTTGGTTTTGGGCCAAAATTTGTATCTTGGATTAACTTGTTGTATAGTGGAGCAAAAAGTTGTGTTAAATGTAACGGAGTGTTAACAGATACTTTCCCTATAGAGAGGTAAGTAAGGCAGGGTTGTCCTTTGTCAGCTCTATTGTACAGTGTTTCTACGGAACCTTTAGCTGTTTTAATACTTGGAGACAAAGAGGTGAGGGGTGTTGGAATCCCAGGTGGTGGTGTCAGTGTTATACATCAGTACACTGATGACACTACTTTTACTGTGAAGGATGTAGGTAGCATTGAAAGCATTATGAAAATCATAGATATCTACTGTAAGGCATCGGGGGCTGAAGTTAATATAGAGAAGACGGAAATTATGTTTTTGGGGGATATCAATGCAAATAAGTGTGAGATTCCATTTAAGGTAGCTAAGGATTTTATGAAGGTGCTCGGAGTAAATATTGGTGTAAAGGAGAAAGAGGCAAGGGATATAACTTGGACGGGGATCCTCAATAAAATCAAGCTAACTTTGAATTTCTGGAAAAATAGAAAATTAAAGTTAAAAGGTAAAGTAATTGTAGTAAATGCTTTGGTATCATCTAAACTTGTGTATATTTTGGGAGTTCTAGACATGCCAGAGTGGGTTATAAATGAATTGAATAATGTGGTGTCTAATTTTATATGGGATGGTAAAGGTGTTAGAATTGCGCAGAAAACATTGATAGCGGACTATGATGATGGAGGTTTAAAACTTTTGACATTAAAAGAAAAGCTATTAGGATAAAAACAGTAAAGAAATATTTATATGACAGTTTAGATTATGGCTGGAAACATTTTTTCAAAGTCTATTTAGATGAGAGTGGTGGATGTGAAGATAATGGTTTGTTGATGGGTCTTAAAAGGAAAATGTGTGAAAAGGTACCAGATTTTTATAAAGAAGTGCTAAATGCATGGGCAGAGTTGTTGCCTAATGTGTATTATGAGTGTGGGCATATTGACCTAATTATGAATCATCCTGTTTTTCTAAATGAGAAAATTAAGTACGAAGAAAAGGTGTTATATAGTGAAGTATTCATGAGTGCAGGTCTTAGACAGATAAAAGATTACACATATGAGGTAATTCCAGGTTTTTTTCCTGAAGAAGCTATTTTTGACACCATCCATGAATGGGATGTAGAGGTGGGTAGGGGAACAGTGAAGAATATGTACGAGAAGATAAAAGAAAGTATACCAAACACATGGGTGGATTTAATAAATAGTGAAGTTGTTAGAGAAGATTTATTTGTCTTTCCTAATTTATTTATTGGTAACAGTAAGGAGAAGGCTCAATTATCTAGTATCCCGGTGAAACAATTCTATAAAATAATGGTAGAGAAAAATGTGAAAAGGCCAGCTGCGGAGAAAGTTTGGAAAGGAATTTTTCCAACTTTGGACGTAAAAAAGACATGGAAAACTTTAAATGTAAAATATAATAGAATGGAATGTGAAAGTAACGATTTTAAAATAAGGCATAATCGTATATATACAAAGGTGGTGTTACATCAAATCAATAGGGAAATAAAAAGAGAATGTGATCTATGTGGTGAGTTACCGGAAAATGTAATACATTTGTTTGTGGAATGTTAAAAGTTAAAATGTTTATTTTGTAAGGTAAAGGGAATGATACATAGAAACTGGAAGGGTGATATTTGTAAAAAATATGTGTGGAATGAATTGGTGTTATTTGGCGTGGCTGGTAAATGTGAGGGTGTTAATGTTGTTTTGTTAAATGTTGCTTTGAGTTTTGTGAGGTATGCTATTTTTTGTTTAAGAATTGTATAGTATTGTTTAAGAAGCATATAGATACGTTTCATTGTTATGGAAGGGAATGTTTTGATAAAGCTTTTGTGGAGGGGAGTGGGTTGATTTCAAGGCTGGATGGTGGAAGAATTACTTCCACCATCTTATAAATTGTGTACAGACTCCACAAGAAGGTTTTAGTTTGATTCATCAATACGCAGATGATACCACTATAACAGTTAGAGATGAGGGAAGTGTAAAAAGGGTGATGGAGTGTTTTAAAGTATATGGACAAGCATCAGGTGCAAAGGTTAACATGGAGAAGTCAGTTGTAATGTATATTGGGAAGATTAATGAGGGGAATTTTACTTTTAAGGTGGTAAAAGATTATTTTAAGGTGTTAGGAGTGTTTTTAGGGGTGAACGAAATAGAAGCTAGGGATTTGACATGGAGTGGTGTGATAAATAAAGTTAGGAAGGTAGTAAATATATGGAGGGGGAGGTCTTTGAAGTTAAAAGGGAAAGTCATTGTGATAAATTCCTTGTTGATGTCAATTTTTATTTATGTAATGAATGTTTTGGATATGCCAGAATGGGTTTTATCTGAAATGAATAAGATTTTAGTTGATTTTTTATGGGACGGGAAGGGGGTGAAAATTGCTTTTAAAACTTTGATTGCAGGTTATGAGGAGGGGGGTTTGAAGTTGGTAGATTTAAGTGTAAGGAAAACTGCAATTAGAGTCAAAATGGTACGGAAATATTTATTTGGTGAATTGGATTATGGGTGGAAAAGGTTTTTTAAAGATTATTTGCAAGAGGTAGGGAGGGTGGGGGACAATGGTTTATTGATGAGTATGAAGAAAGAAATGTTAGGAAATATACCGTTGTTTTATAGAGAAGTGTTTGAGGCTTGGGGGCAATTTTTACCAAATATTTATTATGAATGTACCATTTTAGAAGATATTTTATGTCAACCGATATTTTTAAATCCAAAGATAAAGTGTAATAATATGACGTTGTTTTGTAAATATTTTATGAGGGCTGGGATGAGGCAGATAGGTGACATTGTACTGTATATGAGGTAATTCCTGGGTTCCTTCCGTTGCAGGCAATATATGATAATGTGGTTGAAATAGATGAAGAGATTAGTAAAACTACTGTGGAGAATATGTACAAGAAAATATTAGGATGTATTCCTGGGGAGTGGGTGATTTTAATAAATACAGAGGTGGCTAAAAGATCTAGAGGGTTTACCGGTTTTATATTATGAAAGTAATGGGGAGAAACATGATTTATCAGGTTTAAAAGTTAAAATGGTTTATAGTAAATGTATTTTAAAAGAGATAAAAGTTCCTGCGTCGGAAAAAGTGTGGTCTAGGGTGTTTGCAAATATGGATGTGAAATCAATATGGAAGAATGTAAATGTAAAATATAATTCTATAGAGTGTGAAGACAATGATTTTAAATTTAAACATAATAGGATTTTTACAAATGTGGTTTTGCATCAAATAAATAGGGATATTAAAAGAGAATGTGATATTTGTGGTACAGGGGTGGAACATTTTATGCACTTTTTTGTTGAATGTAGCAGGTTAAAAGATTTTCATGAGTTTTTAAAAGGGCTTTTAGTAAAACATTGGGGGGAGGAGATTTTTAATGGGGTGGAATGGAAGAGATTCTTTATTTTTGGTATTAATGGGAAAAGTAAAGTTTTGAATTTTAATTTGGTTAATTATGTTTTAAGTCATGCTAGATATGCTGTAAGACAAAGAAGGAATATGGGTCATTATGAAGGGAAATGTGTGAGTGTGGAAGGTCTTTTTAGGAGGACTTTAGAAAATGATACAGAGATAATATATAAATACGGTGGAGGAAATTTTGAAAAACTGTTTGTGTGGGGGAGTACTTTTATTGAAATAATGTCAAATGGGAAACTTGCATTTAATTATTAATTGGAATTAGTGAATGACTGTGTTTTAAATTGGTTTTCTTCTATTACTCTTCTGATGTTATTAAAAGGGTGAATTGTTCATCCTCAATTATTACTGACTGAATGTTGCAAATATTGTGCGATTTTTCATAATAAAAAAAAATAAAAAAAAGTACGCCTTATCTCGTCCGATCTCGGAAGCTAAGCAGGGTCAGGCCTGGTTAGTACTTCGATGGGAGACCGCCTGGGAATACCAGGTGCTGTAAGCTTTTTGTCACTGCCTTGTGGAATTTCAACTCTTTGTCCGTTTTTTCCCACAAGGCTGAAATATGTGCCCTCGCTTTGAAATAAGTAAGCAAGGTTTGTTTGTATTTCATCCAACAATCTGTGCTACAAATTATGGCTACAGTATATGCAATTTCTTCCACTTTTTGAGATTACCTTTCGCTTACGGCCACACCGGCCTGAGCACGCCTGATCTCGTCCGATCTCGGAAGCTAAGCAGGGTCGGGCCTGGTTATTATTTGGATGGGAGACTTCCTGGGAATACCAGGTGCTGTAAGCTTTTTGTCACTGCCTTGTGGAATTTCAACTCTTTGTCCGTTTTTTCCCACAAGGCTGAAATATGTGCCCTCGCTTTGAAATAAGTAAGCAAGGTTAGTTTGTATTTCATCCAACAATCTGTGCTACAAATTATGGCTACAGTATATGCAATTTCTTCCACTTTCTTGGAGTTTTCTTGGATCCTGTGTACCGACAGCATGCTAAGCAAACATAATACCAATTGATCAAATGCCCCAGCTGTTTGGAATTGCCACAAGGAGCAACCAAGAGTGTCCATTCTTGTCAGGCTATGATGTTGGTGGACTTGTTAGTTTGTGGTCCAGCACTTGCAGAGGCTCGGTGCATCTCAACAATTGTGCTTTGTAGCCAGCGGCCGGTTAGCTCAGTTGGTTAGAGTGTGTGATACGCTGCTCTCTGAAAATAAGTAATGTCTTTCTTTTTCATCTGACATTGTGACATCAGTGTTACATGAGAGTTTCTTGCTTTTGGAGAATGCAGGCATCGATCCCACTACCTCATGCATGCAAAGCATTTGAGCTAATTCCCCAGCCGTTTGGAATTTCCGCAAGAAGCAACCTAGAGGGTCCAGTCTTGTCAGGCTATGCTGTTGGTGGACTTGTTTGTTTATGTGCCAGCACTTGCAGAGGCTCGGTGCATTTCAACAATTGAGCAAATTAGCAAATGGCCGGTTAGCTCAGTTGGTTAGAGTGTGGTGCTAATAACGCCAAGGTCATGGGTTCGATCCCCGTACTGGCTATGATGTACATTTTGAGTGTCAAAATTGTGAGTCACATGCATGTGAATTGTCAAGGGTGCCACAGAATTAAAATTAGTGAAATGCCGAAATAGCTCAGTTGGCAGAGCGTTAGACTGAAGATCTTAAGGTCCCTGGTTCGATCCCTGGTTTCGGCATTTGTATTTGTTCTATCTTCATGCTCTGGCTTCAAGGAAACTATCCACAGCTTTGTTTGTGGGCCTCAATGGTGTGTGCTACGCTGCTCCTCTGAAAGTAAGTGATTTCTTGCTTTTTCATCTGACATTTTGACATCAGTGTTACAGGAAAGTTGCTTGTCATTGTTACATGACAGTAGGTTGTCGTAAGACAAGGCTGCATGAAGTGTGAACTGGAGCTTTCTTGGATCCACAACAAAAAATGTTTTTGGGGATTGCGGGAATCGATCCCACTAACTATAGCATGCTAAGCAAACACAATACCAATTGATCAAATTCCCCAGCTGTTTGGAACTGCCACAAGGAGCAACCAAGAGTGTCCAGTCTTGTCAGGCTATGCTGTTGGTGGACTTGTTAGTTTGTGCTCCAGCACTTGCAGAGGCTCGGTGCATCTCAACAATTGTGCTCTGTAGCCAGCGGCCGGTTAGCTCAGTTGGTTAGAGTGTGTGATACGCTGCTCCTCTGAAAGTAAGTAATGTCTTTCTTTTTCATCTGACATTGTGACATCAGTGTTACATGAGAGTTTCTTGTCATTGTTACATGACAGTTTCTTGTCATTGTTTACATGACAGTAGGTTGTCATAAGACAAGGCTGCATGAAGTGTGAACTGGAGTTTTCTTGGATCTATGAAAGAATTTGCTTTTGGAGAATGCAGGCATCGATCCCACTACCTCACGCATGCAAAGCATTTGAGCTAATTCCCCAGCCGTTTGGAATTTCCGCAAGAAGCAACCTAGAGGGTCCAGTCTCGTCAGGCTATGCTGTTGGTGGACTTGTTTGTTTACGTGCCAGCACTTGCAGAGGCTCGGTGCATTGCCACAATTGAGGAAAATAGCAAATGGCTGGTTAGCTCAGTTGGTTAGAGTGTGGTGCTAATAACGCCAAGGTCATGGGTTCGATCCCCGTACTGGCTATGATGTACATTTTGAGTGTCAAAATTGTGAGTCACATGCATGTGAATTGTCAAGGGTGCCACAGAATTAAAATTAGTGAATTGCCGAAATAGCTCAGTTGGGAGAGCGTTAGACTAAAGGTCCCTGTTTCGGCATTTGTATTTGTTCTTTCTTCATGCTCTGGCTTCAAGGAAACTATCCACAGCTTTGTTTGTGGGCCTCAATGGTGTGTGCTACGCTGCTCCTCTGAAAGTAAGTAATTTCTTGCTTTTTCATCTGACATTTTGACATCAGTGTTACAGGAAAGTTGCTTGTCATTGTTACATGACAGTAGGTTGTCGTAAGACAAGGCTGCATGAAGTGTGAAGTGGGGCTTTCTTGGATCCACAAAAAAAAATGTTTTTGGGGATTGCGGGAATCGATCCCATGCATGCTAAGCAAACACAATACCAATTGATCAAATTCCCCAGCTGTTTGGAATTGCCACAAGGAGCAACCAAGAGTGTCCAGTCTGTTCAGGCTATGCTGTTGGTGGACTTGTTAGTTTGTGCTCCAGCACTTGCAGAGGCTCGGTGCATCTCAACAATTGTGCTCTGTAGCCAGCGGCCGGTTAGCTCAGTTGGTTAGAGTGTGTGATACGCTGCTCCTCTGAAAGTAAGTAATGTCTTTCTTTTTCATCTGACATTGTGACATCAGTGTTACATGAGAGTTTCTTGTCATTGTTACATGACAGTTTCTTGTCATTGTTTACATGACAGTAGGTTGTCATAAGACAAGGCTGCATGAAGTGTGAACTGGAGTTTTCTTGAATCCATGAAAGAATTTGCTTTTGGAGAATGCAGGCATCGATCCCACTACCTCATGCATGCAAAGCATTTTAGCTAATTCCCCAGACGTTTGGAATTTCCGCAAGAAGCAACCTAGAGGGTCCAGTCTTGTCAGGCTATGCTGTTGGTGGACTTGTTTGTTTATGTGCCAGCACTTGCAGAGGCTCGGTGCATTTCAACAATTGAGCAAAATAGCAAATGGCCGGTTAGCTCAGTTGGTTAGAGTGTGGTGCTAATAACGCCAAGGTCATGGGTTCGATCCCCGTACTGGCTATGATGTACATTTTGAGTGTCAAAATTGTGAGTCACATGCATGTGAATTGTCAAGGGTGCCACAGAATTAAAATTAATGAAATGCCGAAATAGCTCAGTTGGGAGAGCGTTAGACTGAAGATCTAAAGGTCCCTGGTTCGATCCCTGGTTTCGGCATTTGTATTTGTTATATCTTCATGCTCTGGCTTCAAGGAAACTATCCACAGCTTTGTTTGTGGGCCTCAATGGTGTGTGCTACGCTGCTCCTCTGAAAGTAAGTGATTTCTTGCTTTTTCATCTGACATTTTGACATCAGTGTTACAGGAAAGTAGCTTGTCATTGTTACATGACAGTAGGTTGTCGTAAGACAAGGCTGCATGAAGTGTGAACTGGAGCTTTCTTGGATCCACAACAAAAAATGTTTTTGGGGATTGCGGGAATCGATCCCACTAACTATAGCATGCTAAGCAAACACAATACCAATTGATGAAATTCCCCAGCTGTTTGGAACTGCCACAAGGAGCAACCAAGAGTGTCCAGTCTTGTCAGGCTATGCTGTTGGTGGACTTGTTAGTTTGTGCTCCAGCACTTGCAGAGGCTCGGTGCATCTCAACAATTGTGCTCTGTAGCCAGCGGCCGGTTAGCTCAGTTGGTTAGAGTGTGTGATACGCTGCTCCTCTGAAAGTAAGTAATGTCTTTCTTTTTCATCTGACATTGTGACATCAGTGTTACATGAGAGTTTCTTGTCATTGTTACATGACAGTTTCTTGTCATTGTTTACATGACAGTAGGTTGTCATAAGACAAGGCTGCATGAAGTGTGAACTGGAGTTTTCTTGGATCCATGAAAGAATTTGCTTTTGGAGAATGCAGGCATCGATCCCACTACCTCACGCATGCAAAGCATTTGAGCTAATTCCCCAGACGTTTGGAATTTCCGCAAGAAGCAACCTAGAGGGTCCAGTCTCGTCAGGCTATGCTGTTGGTGGACTTGTTTGTTTACGTGCCAGCACTTGCAGAGGCTCGGTGCATTGCCACAATTGAGCAAAATAGCAAATGGCTGGTTAGCTCAGTTGGTTAGAGTGTGGTGCTAATAACGCCAAGGTCATGGGTTCGATCCCTGTACTGGCTATGATGTACATTTTCAGTGTCAAAATTGTGAGTCACATGCATGTGAATTGTCAAGGGTGCCACAGAATTAAAATTAGTGAAATGCCGAAATAGCTCAGTTGGGAGAGTGTTAGACTGAAGATCTAAAGGTCCCTGGTTCGATCCCTGGTTTCGGCATTTGTATTTGTTCTATCTTCATGCTCTGGCTTCAAGGAAACTATCCACAGCTTTGTTTGTGGGCCTCAATGGTGTGTGCTACGCTGCTCCTCTGAAAGTAAGTGATTTCTTGCTTTTTCATCTGACATTTTGACATCAGTGTTACAGGAAAGTTGCTTGTCATTGTTACATGACAGTAGGTTGTCGTAAGACAAGGCTGCATGAAGTGTGAACTGGAGCTTTCTTGGATCCACAACAAAAATTGTTTTTGGGGATTGCGGGAATCGATCCCACTAACTATAGCATGCTAAGCAAACACAATACCAATTGATCAAATTCCCCAGCTGTTTGGAATTGCCACAAGGAGCAACCAAGAGTGTCCAGTCTTGTCAGGCTATGCTGTTGGTGGACTTGTTAGTTTGTGCTCCAGCACTTACAGAGGCTCGGTGCATCTCAACAATTGTGCTCTGTAGCCAGCGGCCGGTTAGCTCAGTTGGTTAGAGTGTGTGATACGCTGCTCCTCTGAAAGTAAGTAATGTCTTTCTTTTTCATCTGACATTGTGACATCAGTGTTACATGAGAGTTTCTTGTCATTGTTACAGGAAAGTTTCTTGTCATTGTTTACATGACAGTAGGTTGTCGTAAGACAAGGCTGCATGAAGTGTGAACTGGAGTTTTCTTGGATCCATGAAAGAATTTGCTTTTGGAGAATGCAGGCATCGATCCCACTACCTCACGCATGCAAAGCATTTGAGCTAATTCCCCAGCCGTTTGGAATTTCCGCAAGAAGCAACCTAGAGGGTCCAGTCTTGTCAGGCTATGCTGTTGGTGGACTTGTTTGTTTACGTGCCAGCACTTGCAGAGGCTCGGTGCATTTCAACAATTGAGCAAAATAGCAAATGGCCGGTTAGCTCAGTTGGTTAGAGTGTGGTGCTAATAACGCCAAGGTCATGGGTTCGATCCCCGTACTGGCTATGATGTACATTTTGAGTGTCAAAATTGTGAGTCACATGCATGTGAATTGTCAAGGGTGCCACAGAATTAAAATTAGTGAAATGCCGAAATAGCTCAGTTGGGAGAGCGTTAGACTGAAGATCTAAAGGTCCCTGGTTCGATCCCTGGTTTCGGCATTTGTATTTGTTCTATCTTCATGCTCTGGCTTCAAGGAAACTATTCACAGCTTTGTTTGTGGGCCTCAATGGTGTGTGCTACGCTGCTCCTCTGAAAGTAAGTGATTACTTGCTTTTTCATCTGACATTTTGACATCAGTGTTACAGGAAAGTTGCTTGTCATTGTTACATGACAGTAGGTTGTCGTAAGACAAGGCTGCATGAAGTGTGAACTGGAGCTTTCTTGGATCCACAACAAAAATTGTTTTTGGGGATTGCGGGAATAGATCCCACTAACTATAGCATGCTAAGCAAACACAATACCAATTGATCAAATTCCCCAGCTGTTTGGAATTGCCACAAGGAGCAACCAAGAGTGTCCAGTCTTGTCAGGCTATGCTGTTGGTGGACTTGTTAGTTTGTGCTCCAGCACTTACAGAGGCTCGGTGCATCTCAACAATTGTGCTCTGTAGCCAGCGGCCGGTTAGCTCAGTTGGTTAGAGTGTGTGATACGCTGCTCCTCTGAAAGTAAGTAATGTCTTTCTTTTTCATCTGACATTGTGACATCAGTGTTACATAAGAGTTTCTTGTCATTGTTACATGACAGTTTCTTGTCATTGTTTACATGACAGTAGGTTGTCGTAAGACAAGGCTGCATGAAGTGTGAACTGGAGTTTTCTTGGATCCATGAAAGAATTTGCTTTTGGAGAATGCAGGCATCGATCCCACTACCTCACGCATGCAAAGCATTTGAGCTAATTCCCCAGACGTTTGGAATTTCCGCAAGAAGCAACCTAGAGGGTCCAGTCTCGTCAGGCTATGCTGTTGGTGGACTTGTTTGTTTACGTGCCAGCACTTGCAGAGGCTCGGTGCATTGCCACAATTGAGCAAAATGGCAAATGGCTGGTTAGCTCAGTTGGTTAGAGTGTGGTGCTAATAACGCCAAGGTCATGGGTTCGATCCCCGTACTGGCTATGATGTACATTTTGAGTGTCAAAATTGTGAGTCACATGCATGTGAATTGTCAAGGGTGCCACAGAATTAAAATAAGGGAATTGCTGAAATAGCTCAGTTGGGAGAGCGTTAGACTGAAGATCTAAAGGTCCCTGTTTCGATCCCGGGTTTCGGCATTTGTTCTTTCTTCATGCTCTGGCTTCAAGGAAACTATCCACAGCTTTGTTTGTGTGCCTCAATGGTGTGTGCTACTCTGCTCCTCTGAAAGTAAGTAATTTCTTGCTTTTTCATCTGACATTTTGACATCAGTGTTACAGGAAAGTTTCTTGTCATTGTTTACATGACAGTAGGTTGTCGTAAGACAAGGCTGCATGAAGTGTGAACTGGAGTTTTCTTGGATCCATGAAAGAATTTGCTTTTGGAGAATGCAGGCATCGATCCCACTACCTCACGCATGCAAAGCATTTGAGCTAATTCCCCAGCCGTTTGGAATTTCCGCAAGAAGCAACCTAGAGGGTCCAGTCTTGTCAGGCTATGCTGTTGGTGGACTTGTTTGTTTAAGTGCCAGCACTTGCAGAGGCTCGGTGCATTTCAACAATTGAGCAAAATAGCAAATGGCCGGTTAGCTCAGTTGGTTAGAGTGTGGTGCTAATAACGCCAAGGTCATGGGTTCGATCCCCGTACTGGCTATGATGTACATTTTGAGTGTCAAAATTGTGAGTCACATGCATGTGAATTGTCAAGGGTGCCACAGAATTAAAATGAGTGAAATGCCGAAATAGCTCAGTTGGGAGAGCGTTAGACTGAAGATCTAAAGGTCCCTGGTTCGATCCCTGGTTTCGGCATTTGTATTTGTTCTATCTTCATGCTCTGGCTTCAAGGAAACTATTCACAGCTTTGTTTGTGGGCCTCAATGGTGTGTGCTACGCTGCTCCTCTGAAAGTAAGTGATTTCTTGCTTTTTCATCTGACATTTTGACATCAGTGTTACAGGAAAGTTGCTTGTCATTGTTACATGACAGTAGGTTGTCGTAAGACAAGGCTGCATGAAGTGTGAACTGGAGCTTTCTTGGATCCACAACAAAAATTGTTTTTGGGGATTGCGGGAATAGATCCCACTAACTATAGCATGCTAAGCAAACACAATACCAATTGATCAAATTCCCCAGCTGTTTGGAATTGCCACAAGGAGCAACCAAGAGTGTCCAGTCTTGTCAGGCTATGCTGTTGGTGGACTTGTTAGTTTGTGCTCCAGCACTTACAGAGGCTCGGTGCATCTCAACAATTGTGCTCTGTAGCCAGCGGCCGGTTAGCTCAGTTGGTTAGAGTGTGTGATACGCTGCTCCTCTGAAAGTAAGTAATGTCTTTCTTTTTCATCTGACATTGTGACATCAGTGTTACATGAGAGTTTCTTGTCATTGTTACATGACAGTTTCTTGTCATTGTTTACATGACAGTAGTTTGTCGTAAGACAAGGCTGCATGAAGTGTGAACTGGAGTTTTCTTGGATCCATGAAAGAATTTGCTTTTGGAGAATGCAGGCATCGATCCCACTACCTCACGCATGCAAAGCATTTGAGCTAATTCCCCAGCCGTTTGGAATTTCCGCAAGAAGCAACCTAGAGGGTCCAGTCTTGTCAGGCTATGCTGTTGGTGGACTTGTTTGTTTACGTGCCAGCACTTGCAGAGGCTCGGTGCATTTCAACAATTGAGCAAAATAGCAAATGGCCGGTTAGCTCAGTTGGTTAGAGTGTGGTGCTAATAACGCCAAGGTCATGGGTTCGATCCCCGTACTGGCTATGATGTACATTTTGAGTGTCAAAATTGTGAGTCACATGCATGTGAATTGTCAAGGGTGCCACAGAATTAAATTTAGTGAAATGCCGAAATAGCTCAGTTGGGAGAGCGTTAGACTGAAGATCTAAAGGTCCCTGGTTCGATCCCTGGTTTCGGCATTTGTATTTGTTCTATCTTCATGCTCTGGCTTCAAGGAAACTATCCACAGCTTTGTTTGTGGGCCTCAATGGTGTGTGCTACGCTGCTCCTCTGAAAGTAAGTGATTTCTTGCTTTTTCATCTGACATTTTGACATCAGTGTTACAGGAAAGTTGCTTGTCATTGTTACATGACAGTAGGTTGTCGTAAGACAAGGCTGCATGAAGTGTGAACTGGAGCTTTCCTGGATCCACAACAAAAATTGTTTTTGGGGATTGCGGGAATCGATCCCACTAACTATAGCATGCTAAGCAAACACAATACCAATTGATCAAATTCCCCAGCTGTTTGGAATTGCCACAAGGAGCAACCAAGAGTGTCCAGTCTTGTCAGGCTATGCTGTTGGTGGACTTGTTAGTTTGTGCTCCAGCACTTGCAGAGGCTCGGTGCATCTCAACAATTGTGCTCTGTAGCCAGCGGCCGGTTAGCTCAGTTGGTTAGAGTGTGTGATACGCTGCTCCTCTGAAAGTAAGTAATGTCTTTCTTTTTCATCTGACATTGTGACATCAGTGTTACATGAGAGTTTCTTGTCATTGTTACATGACAGTTTCTTGTCATTGTTTACATGACAGTAGGTTGTCGTAAGACAAGGCTGCATGAAGTGTGAACTGGAGTTTTCTTGGATCCATGAAAGAATTTGCTTTTGGAGAATGCAGGCATCGATCCCACTACCTCACGCATGCAAAGCATTTGAGCTAATTCCCCAGCCGTTTGGAATTTCCGCAAGAAGCAACCTAGAGGGTCCAGTCTCGTCAGGCTATGCTGTTGGTGGACTTGTTTGTTTACGTGCCAGCACTTGCAGAGGCTCGGTGCATTGCCACAATTGAGCAAAATGGCAAATGGCCGGTTAGCTCAGTTGGTTAGAGTGTGGTGCTAATAACGCCAAAGGTCATGGGTTCGATCCCCGTACTGGCTATGATGTACATTTTGAGTGTCAAAATTGTGAGTCACATGCATGTGAATTGTCAAGGGTGCCACAGAATTAAAATTAGTGAATTGCCGAAATAGCTCAGTTGGGAGAGCGTTAGACTGAAGATCTAAAGGTCCCTGGTTCGATCCCGGGTTTCGGCATTTGTATTTGTTCTTTCTTCATGCTCTGGCTTCAAGGAAACTATCCACAGCTTTGTTTGTGGGCCTCAATGGTGTGTGCTACTCTGCTCCTCTGAAAGTAAGTAATTTCTTGCTTTTTCATCTGACATTTTGACATCAGTGTTACAGGAAAGTTTCTTGTCATTGTTTACATGACAGTAGGTTGTCGTAAGACAAGGCTGCATGAAGTGTGAACTGGAGTTTTCTTGGATCCATGAAAGAATTTGCTTTTGGAGAATGCAGGCATCGATCCCACTAACTATAGCATGCTAAGCAAACACAATACCAATTGATCAAATTCCCCAGCTGTTTGGAATTGCCACAAGGAGCAACCAAGAGTGTCCAGTCTTGTCAGGCTATGCTGTTGGTGGACTTGTTAGTTTGTGCTCCAGCACTTGCAGAGGCTCGGTGCATCTCAACAATTGTGCTCTGTAGCCAGCGGCCGGTTAGCTCAGTTGGTTAGAGTGTGTGATACGCTGCTCCTCTGAAAGTAAGTAATGTCTTTCTTTTTCATCTGACATTGTGACATCAGTGTTACATGAGAGTTTCTTGTCATTGTTACATGACAGTTTCTTGTCATTGTTTACATGACAGTAGGTTGTCGTAAGACAAGGCTGCATGAAGTGTGAACTGGAGTTTTCTTGGATCCATGAAAGAATTTGCTTTTGGAGAATGTAGGCATCGATCCCACTACCTCACGCATGCAAAGCATTTGAGCTAATTCCCCAGACGTTTGGAATTTCCGCAAGAAGCAACCTAGAGGGTCCAGTCTCGTCAGGCTATGCTGTTGGTGGACTTGTTTGTTTACGTGCCAGCACTTGCAGAGGCTCGGTGCATTGCCACAATTGAGCAAAATGGCAAATGGCTGGTTAGCTCAGTTGGTTAGAGTGTGGTGCTAATAACGCCAAGGTCATGGGTTCGATCCCCGTACTGGCTATGATGTACATTTTGAGTGTCAAAATTGTGAGTCACATGCATGTGAATTGTCAAGGGTGCCACAGAATTAAAATTTGTGAAATGCCGAAATAGCTCAGTTGGGAGAGCGTTAGACTGAAGATCTAAAGGTCCCTGGTTCGATCCCGGGTTTCGGCATTTGTATTTCTTCTTTCTTCATGCTCTGGCTTCAAGGAAACTATCCACAGCTTTGTTTGTGGGCCTCAATGGTGTGTGCTACTCTGCTCCTCTGAAAGTAAGTAATTTCTTGCTTTTTCATCTGACATTTTGACATCAGTGTTACAGGAAAGTTTCTTGTCATTGTTTACATGACAGTAGGTTGTCGTAAGACAAGGCTGCATGAAGTGTGAACTGGAGTTTTCTTGGATCCATGAAAGAATTTGCTTTTGGAGAATGCAGGCATCGATCCCACTACCTCACGCATGCAAAGCATTTGAGCTAATTCCCCAGACGTTTGGAATTTCCGCAAGAAGCAACCTAGAGGGTCCAGTCTTGTCAGGCTATGCTGTTGGTGGACTTGTTTGTTTACGTGCCAGCACTTGCAGAGGCTCGGTGCATTTCAACAATTGAGCAAAATAGCAAATGGCCGGTTAGCTCAGTTGGTTAGAGTGTGGTGCTAATAACGCCAAGGTCATGGGTTTGATCCCCGTACTGGCTATGATGTACATTTTGAGTGTCAAAATTGTGAGTCACATGCATGTGAATTGTCAAGGGTGCCACAGAATTAAAATTAGTGAAATGCCGAAATAGCTCAGTTGGGAGAGCGTTAGACTGAAGATCTAAAAGTCCCTGGTTCGATCCCTGGTTTCGGCATTTGTATTTGTTCTATCTTCATGCTCTGGCTTCAAGGAAACTATCCACAGCTTTGTTTGTGGGCCTCAATGGTGTGTGCTACGCTGCTCCTCTGAAAGTAAGTGATTTCTTGCTTTTTCATCTGACATTTTGACATCAGTGTTACAGGAAAGTTGCTTGTCATTGTTACATGACAGTAGGTTGTCGTAAGACAAGGCTGCATGAAGTGTGAACTGGAGCTTTCTTGGATCCATGAAAGAATTTGCTTTTGGAGAATGCAGGCATCGATCCCACTACCTCACGCATGCAAAGCATTTGAGCTAATTCCCCAGCCGTTTGGAATTTCCGCAAGAAGCAACCTAGAGGGTCCAGTCTCGTCAGGCTATGCTGTTGGTGGACTTGTTTGTTTACGTGCCAGCACTTGCAGAGGCTCGGTGCATTGCCACAATTGAGCAAAATGGCAAATGGCCGGTTAGCTCAGTTGGTTAGAGTGTGGTGCTAATAACGCCAAAGGTCATGGGTTCGATCCCCGTACTGGCTATGATGTACATTTTGAGTGTCAAAATTGTGAGTCACATGCATGTGAATTGTCAAGGGTGCCACAGAATTAAAATTAGTGAATTGCCGAAATAGCTCAGTTGGGAGAGCGTTAGACTGAAGATCTAAAGGTCCCTGGTTCGATCCCGGGTTTCGGCATTTGTATTTGTTCTTTCTTCATGCTCTGGCTTCAAGGAAACTATCCACAGCTTTGTTTGTGGGCCTCAATGGTGTGTGCTACTCTGCTCCTCTGAAAGTAAGTAATTTCTTGCTTTTTCATCTGACATTTTGACATCAGTGTTACAGGAAAGTTTCTTGTCATTGTTTACATGACAGTAGGTTGTCGTAAGACAAGGCTGCATGAAGTGTGAACTGGAGTTTTCTTGGATCCATGAAAGAATTTGCTTTTGGAGAATGCAGGCATCGATCCCACTACCTCACGCATGCAAAGCATTTGAGCTAATTCCCCAGCCGTTTGGAATTTCCGCAAGAAGCAACCTAGAGGGTCCAGTCTTGTCAGGCTATGCTGTTGGTGGACTTGTTTGTTTACGTGCCAGCACTTGCAGAGGCTCGGTGCATTTCAACAATTGAGCAAAATAGCAAATGGCCGGTTAGCTCAGTTGGTTAGAGTGTGGTGCTAATAACGCCAAGGTCATGTGTTAGATCCCCGTACTGGCTATGATGTACATTTTGAGTGTCAAAATTGTGAGTCACATGCATGTGAATTGTCAAGGGTGCCACAGAATTAAAATAAGTGAATTGCCGAAATAGCTCAGTTGGGAGAGCGTTAGACTGAAGATCTAAAGGTCCCTGGTTCGATCCCTGGTTTTGGCATTTGTATTTGTTCTATCTTCATGCTCTGGCTTCAAGGAAACTATCCACAGCTTTGTTTGTGGGCCTCAATGGTGTGTGCTACGCTGCTCCTCTGAAAGTAAGTGATTTCTTGCTTTTTCATCTGACATTTTGACATCAGTGTTACAGGAAAGTTGCTTGTCATTGTTACATGACAGTAGGTTGTCGTAAGACAAGGCTGCATGAAGTGTGAACTGGAGCTTTCTTGGATCCACAACAAAAATTGTTTTTGGGGATTGCGGGAATCGATCCCACTAACTATAGCATGCTAAGCAAACACAATACCAATTGATCAAATTCCCCAGCTGTTTGGAATTGCCACAAGGAGCAACCAAGAGTGTCCAGTCTTGTCAGGCTATGCTGTTGGTGGACTTGTTAGTTTGTGCTCCAGCACTTACAGAGGCTCGGTGCATCTCAACAATTGTGCTCTGTAGCCAGCGGCCGGTTAGCTCAGTTGGTTAGAGTGTGTGATACGCTGCTCCTCTGAAAGTAAGTAATGTCTTTCTTTTTCATCTGACATTGTGACATCAGTGTTACATGAGAGTTTCTTGTCATTGTTACATGACAGTTTCTTGTCATTGTTTATATGACAGTAGGTTGTCGTAAGACAAGGCTGCATGAAGTGTGAACTGGAGTTTTCTTGGATCCATGAAAGAATTTGCTTTTGGAGAATGCAGGCATCGATCCCACTACCTCACGCATGCAAAGCATTTGAGCTAATTCCCCAGACGTTTGGAATTTCCGCAAGAAGCAACCTAGAGGGTCCAGTCTCGTCAGGCTATGCTGTTGGTGGACTTGTTTGTTTACGTGCCAGCACTTGCAGAGGCTCGGTGCATTGCCACAATTGAGCAAAATGGCAAATGGCTGGTTAGCTCAGTTGGTTAGAGTGTGGTGCTAATAACGCCAAGGTCATGGGTTCGATCCCCGTACTGGCTATGATGTACATTTTGAGTGTCAAAATTGTGAGTCACATGCATGTGAATTGTCAAGGGTGCCACAGAATTAAAATTTGTGAAATGCCGAAATAGCTCAGTTGGGAGAGCGTTAGACTGAAGATCTAAAGGTCCCTGGTTCGATCCCGGGTTTCGGCATTTGTATTTCTTCTTTCTTCATGCTCTGGCTTCAAGGAAACTATCCACAGCTTTGTTTGTGGGCCTCAATGGTGTGTGCTACTCTGCTCCTCTGAAAGTAAGTAATTTCTTGCTTTTTCATCTGACATTTTGACATCAGTGTTACAGGAAAGTTTCTTGTCATTGTTTACATGACAGTAGGTTGTCGTAAGACAAGGCTGCATGAAGTGTGAACTGGAGTTTTCTTGGATCCATGAAAGAATTTGCTTTTGGAGAATGCAGGCATCGATCCCACTACCTCACGCATGCAAAGCATTTGAGCTAATTCCCCAGACGTTTGGAATTTCCGCAAGAAGCAACCTAGAGGGTCCAGTCTTGTCAGGCTATGCTGTTGGTGGACTTGTTTGTTTACGTGCCAGCACTTGCAGAGGCTCGGTGCATTTCAACAATTGAGCAAAATAGCAAATGGCCGGTTAGCTCAGTTGGTTAGAGTGTGGTGCTAATAACGCCAAGGTCATGGGTTCGATCCCCGTACTGGCTATGATGTACATTTTGAGTGTCAAAATTGTGAGTCACATGCATGTGAATTGTCAAGGGTGCCACAGAATTAAAATTAGTGAAATGCCGAAATAGCTCAGTTGGGAGAGCGTTAGACTGAAGATCTAAAAGTCCCTGGTTCGATCCCTGGTTTCGGCATTTGTATTTGTTCTATCTTCATGCTCTGGCTTCAAGGAAACTATCCACAGCTTTGTTTGTGGGCCTCAATGGTGTGTGCTACGCTGCTCCTCTGAAAGTAAGTGATTTCTTGCTTTTTCATCTGACATTTTGACATCAGTGTTGCAGGAAAGTTGCTTGTCATTGTTACATGACAGTAGGTTGTCGTAAGACAAGGCTGCATGAAGTGTGAACTGGAGCTTTCTTGGATCCACAACAAAAATTGTTTTTGGGGATTGCGGGAATCGATCCCACTAACTATAGCATGCTAAGCAAAAACAATACCAATTGATCAAATTCCCCAGCTGTTTGGAATTGCCACAAGGAGCAACCAAGAGTGTCCAGTCTTGTCAGGCTATGCTGTTGGTGGACTTGTTAGTTTGTGCTCCAGCACTTACAGAGGCTCGGTGCATCTCAACAATTGTGCTCTGTAGCCAGCGGCCGGTTAGCTCAGTTGGTTAGAGTGTGTGATACGCTGCTCCTCTGAAAGTAAGTAATGTCTTTCTTTTTCATCTGACATTGTGACATCAGTGTTACATGAGAGTTTCTTGTCATTGTTACATGACAGTTTCTTGTCATTGTTTACATGACAGTAGGTTGTCGTAAGACAAGGCTGCATGAAGTGTGAACTGGAGTGTTCTTGGATCCATGAAAGAATTTGCTTTTGGAGAATGCAGGCATCGATCCCACTACCTCACGCATGCAAAGCATTTGAGCTAATTCCCCAGACGTTTGGAATTTCCGCAAGAAGCAACCTAGAGGGTCCAGTCTCGTCAGGCTATGCTGTTGGTGGACTTGTTTGTTTACGTGCCAGCACTTGCAGAGGCTCGGTGCATTGCCACAATTGAGCAAATTAGCAAATGGCTGGTTAGCTCAGTTGGTTAGAGTGTGGTGCTAATAATGCCAAGGTCATGGGTTCGATCCCCGTACTGGCTATGATGTACATTTTGAGTGTCAAAATTGTCAGTCTCTCTTCCGGCTTTCACCCCCAGTCTAACGGTCAAGCAGAACGGGCCAATCAGACTTTTGGTCGCATCTTACGCAGTCTTTCTTTTCGCAACCCTGCGTCTTGGTCAGAACAGCTCCCCTGGGCAGAATACGCCCACAACTCGCTTCCTTCGTCTGCGACCGGGCTATCTCCTTTTCAGAGTAGCCTCGGGTACCAGCCTCCGCTGTTCTCATCTCAGTTCGCCGAGTCCAGCGTCCCCTCCGCTCAGGCTTTTGTCCAACGTTGCGAGCGCACCTGGAAGAGGGTCAGGTCTGCACTTTGCCGTTATAGGGCGCAGACTGTGAGGGCTGCTAATAAGCGTAGAACTAAGAGTCCTAGATATTGTCGCGGTCAGAGAGTTTGGCTCTCCACTCAGAACCTTCCCCTTAAGACCGCTTCTCGCAAGTTGACCCCGCGGTTCATTGGTCCGTTCCGTATTTCTCAGATCATTAATCCTGTCGCAGTTCGACTTCTTCTTCCGCGATATCTTCGTCGCGTCCACCCGGTCTTCCATGTCTCCTGTGTCAAGCCCGTTCTTCGCGCCCCCGCTCGTCTTCCCCCCCCCCCCCCCATCCTTGTCGAGGGCGCACCCATCTACAGGGTCCGTAGGATTTTGGACATGCGTCCTCGGGGCCGTGGTCATCAGTACCTAGTTGATTGGGAGGGGTACGGTCCTGAGGAGAGGAGTTGGGTTCCCTCTCGGGACGTGCTGGACCGTGCGCTGATCGATGATTTCCTCCGTTGCCGCCAGGTTTCCTCCTCGAGTGCGCCAGGAGGCGCTCGGTGAGTGGGGGGGTACTGTCATGTATTGTCATGTTGTGTCTTGTTTCTGTCCTTTCCCTTCACCCTGTCTCCCTCTGCTGGTCGTTATTAGGTTACCTTTTCTCCCCCTCTTTCCCCCAGCTGTTCCTTGTCTCCTCCTAACTACCTCGTCACCCCTTTTCCCACCTGTTCCCTTTTTCCCTCTGATTAGTCCTCTATATCTCTCTCTGTTTTTGTTTCTGTCTTTGTCGGATTCTTGTTTGTGTTATTCATGCCCGAACCAGACTATCGTCATGTTTGCTGCAACCTTGTCCTGTCCTGTCGGAATCTGCCGGTCCATCTGAGCCTACGTTTGTTTTGTTATTAAAGAAGCTCTGTTTACGTTAATTCGCTTTTGGGTCCTCATTCACGCACCGTAACAGTTTTTACCAAATATTTATTATGAGTGTACCATTTTAGACAATATTTTAAATCAGCCAATTTTTTGAAATCCCAAGATGTTGTTTTGTAAATATTTTATGAGGGCTGGGATGAGACAGATTGGGGACATTTTATATGAGGTCATTCCGGGGTTCCTTCCATGTCAGGCAATATTTGATCATGTGGATGAAGAAAATGATGAAATAAGTAGAACTACTGTGGAGAACATGTATAAGAGAATATTAGGATGTCTTCCTGGGGAGTGGGGTGTGTTAATAAATAAAGAGGTGGCTACAAGAGCTAAGGGTTTACCGGTTTTATATTATGAAAGTAATGGGAAGAAGTATGATTTGTCAGGTTTGAAAGTTAAAAAGGTTTATGAAAAATGTATTTTAAGAGAGATAAAAACTCCTGCTTCGGAAAAAGTGTGGTCTAGGGTGTTTGCAAATGTAGATGTGAAATCAATATGGAAGAATGTAAATGTAAAATATAATTCTATAGAATGTGAAGACAATGATTTTAAATTGAAACATAATAGGATATTTACGAACGTGGTTTTACATCAAATAAATAGAGATGTTAAAAGAGAAGGTGATATTTGTGGTACGGGGGCGGAAAATTTTATGCACTTTTTGTTGAATGTAGTAGATTAGAAGAGTTTCATAAGTTTTTAAAGGGGATTTTAGTACAACATTGGGGAGAAGAGATTGTTGCTGGGGTTGAGTGGAGGAGGTTGTTTCTTTTTGGTTTAACTGGGAAAAGCAAAGTTTTTAATTTTAATTTGATGAATTTTGTTCTTAGTCATGCTAGATACGCTGTAAGACTAAGAAGGAATTTGGGACATTATGAGGGGAAAATTGTGAGTGTGGAGGTTTTATTTAGAAGTATTTTAGAGAAAGATATAGAAGTAATATATAAATATGGTGGATGTAATTTTGAAAAATTGTTTGTGTGGGGGAGCACTTTTATTGAAATTGAGTCGAATGGAAAACTTGGTTTTAATTATTAATTGGTTTTAGTGGATGATTGGGGTTTTAATAGGTTTTCTTTTCTTTTTTGATTTTGTAAAAGGATGAATTATTCATCCTTTTTTATAATTGATTGAATGTTGTGAATATTATGTGTTTTTTTGCATAATAAAAGATTTTTAAAAAAAAGTACGCCTGATCTCGTCCGATCTCGGAAGCTAAGCAGGGTCGGGCCTGGTTAGTACTTGGATGGGAGACCGCCTGGGAATACCAGGTGCTGTAAGCTTTTTGTCACTGCCTTGTGGAATTTCAACTCTTTGTCCGTTTTTTCCCACAAGGCTGAAATATGTGCCCTCGCTTTGAAATAAGTAAGCAAGGTTAGTTTGTATTTCATCCAACAATCTGTGCTACAAATTATGGCTACAGTATATGCAATTTCTTCCACTTTCTTGGAGTTTTCTTGGATCCTGTGTACCGACAGCATGCTAAGCAAACATAATACCAATTGATCAAATGCCCCAGCTGTTTGGAATTGCCACAAGGAGCAACCAAGAGTGTCCAGTCTTGTCAGGCTATGATGTTGGTGGACTTGTTAGTTTGCGCTCCAGCACTTCCAGAGGCTCGGTGTATCTCAAAAATTGCATGCAATAGCTAGTGGCAGGTTAGCTCAGTTTGTTAGAATGTGGTGCTAATAACGCCAAGTTCGTGGGTTCGATCCCTGTACTGGCTATGATGTACATTTTGAGTGTCAAAATTGTGAGTCACATGCATGTGAATTGTAAAGGGTGCCACAGAATTAAGTTTGGTGAATTGCCGAAATAGCTCATTTGGGAGAGCATTAGAATGAAGATCTCAAGGTCCCTGGTTAGATCCGAGGTTTTGGCATTTGTATTTGTTCTTTCTTTATGCTCTGGCTTCAAGGAAACTATCCACAGCTTTGCATGAAGTGTGAACTGGAGCTTTCTTGGATCCATGAAAGAATTTGCTTTTGGAGAATGCAGGCATCGATCCCACTACCTCACACATGCAAAGCATTTGAGCTAATTCCCCAGCCGTTTGGAATTTCCGCAAGAAGCAACCTAGAGGGTCCAGTCTTGTCAGGCTATGCTGTTGGTGGACTTGTTTGTTTACGTGCCAGCACTTGCAGAGGCTCGGTGCATTTCAACAATTGAGCAAAATAGCAAATGGCCGGTTAGCTCAGTTGGTTAGAGTATGGTGCTAATAACGCCAAGGTCATGGGTTCGATCCCCGTACTGGCTATGATGTACATTTTGAGTGTCAAAATTGTGAGTCACATGCATGTGAATTGTCAAGGGTGCCACAGAATTAAAAATAGTGAATTTCCGAAATAGCTCAGTTGGGAGAGCGTTAGACTGAAGATCTAAAGGTCCCTGGTTTGATCCTGGGTTTCGGCATTTGTATATGTTCTGGCTTCAAGGAAACTATCCACAGCTTTATTTGTGGGCCTCAATGGTGTGTGCTACGCTGCTCCTCTGAAAGTAAGTGATTTCTTGCTTTTTCATCTGACATTTTGACATCAGTGTTACAGGAAAGTTGCTTGTCATTGTTACATGACAGTAGGTTGTCGTAAGACAAGGCTGCATGAAGTGTGAACTGGAGCTTTCTTGGATCCACAACAAAAAATGTTTTTGGGGATTGCGGGAATCGATCCCACTAACTATAGCATGCTAAGCAAACACAATACCAATTGATCAAATTCCCCAGCTGTTTGGAACTGCCACAAGGAGCAACCAAGAGTGTCCAGTCTTGTCAGGCTATGCTGTTGGTGGACTTGTTAGTTTGTGCTCCAGCACTTGCAGAGGCTCGGTGCATCTCAACAATTGTGCTCTGTAGCCAGCGGCCGGTTAGCTCAGTTGGTTAGAGTGTGTGATACGCTGCTCCTCTGAAAGTAAGTAATGTCTTTCTTTTTCATCTGACATTGTGACATCAGTGTTACATGAGAGTTTCTTGTCATTGTTACATGACAGTTTCTTGTCATTGTTTACATGACAGTAGGTTGTCGTAAGACAAGGCTGCATGAAGTGTGAACTGGAGTTTTCTTGGATCCATGAAAGAATTTGCTTTTGGAGAATGCAGGCATCGATCCCACTACCTCACGCATGCAAAGCATTTGAGCTAATTCCCCAGATGTTTGGAATTTCCGCAAGAAGCAACCTAGAGGGTCCAGTCTCGTCAGGCTATGCTGTTGGTGGACTTGTTTGTTTACGTGCCAGCACTTGCAGAGGCTCGGTGCATTGCCACAATTGAGCAAAATGGCAAATGGCTGGTTAGCTCAGTTGGTTAGAGTGTGGTGCTAATAACGCCAAGGTCATGGGTTCGATCCCCGTACTGGCTATGATGTACATTTTGAGTGTCAAAATTGTGAGTCACATGCATGTGAATTGTCAAGGGTGCCACAGAATTAAAATTAGTGAATTGCCGAAATAGCTCAGTTGGGAGAGCGTTAGACTGAAGATCTAAAGGTCCCTGGTTAGATCCCGGGTTTCGGCATTTGTATTTGTTCTTTCTTCATTCTCTGGCTTCAAGGAAACTATCCACAGCTTTGTTTGTGGGCCTCAATGGTGTGTGCTACTCTGCTCCTCTGAAAGTAAGTAATTTCTTGCTTTTTCATCTGACATTTTGACATCAGTGTTACAGGAAAGTTGCTTGTCATTGTTACATGACAGTAGGTTGTCGTAAGACAAGGCTGCATGAAGTGTGAACTGGAGCTTTCTTGGATCCACAACAAAAATTGTTTTTGGGGATTGCGGGAATCAATCCCACTAACTATAGCATGCTAAGCAAACACAATACCAATTGATCAAATTCCCCAGCTGTTTGGAATTGCCACAAGGAGCAACCAAGAGTGTCCAGTCTTGTCAGGCTATGCTGTTGGTGGACTTGTTAGTTTGTGCTCCAGCACTTACAGAGGCTCGGTGCATCTCAACAATTGTGCTCTGTAGCCAGCGGCCGGTTAGCTCAGTTGGTTAGAGTGTGTGATACGCTGCTCCTCTGAAAGTAAGTAATGTCTTTCTTTTTCATCTGACATTGTGACATCAGTGTTACATGAGAGTTTCTTGTCATTGTTACATGACAGTTTCTTGTCATTGTTTACATGACAGTAGGTTGTCGTAAGACAAGGCTGCATGAAGTGTGAACTGGAGTTTTCTTGGATCCATGAAAGAATTTGCTTTTGGAGAATGCAGGCATCGATCCCACTACCTCACGCATGCAAAGCATTTGAGCTAATTCCCCAGACGTTTGGAATTTCCGCAAGAAGCAACCTAGAGGGTCCAGTCTTGTCAGGCTATGCTGTTGGTGGACTTGTTTGTTTACGTGCCAGCACTTGCAGAGGCTCGGTGCATTTCAACAATTGAGCAAAATAGCAAATGGCCGGTTAGCTCAGTTGGTTAGAGTGTGGTGCTAATAACGCCAAGGTCATGGGTTCGATCCCCGTACTGGCTATGATGTACATTTTGAGTGTCAAAATTGTGAGTCACATGCATGTGAATTGTCAAGGGTGCCACAGAATTAAAATTAGTGACATGCCGAAATAGCTCAGTTGGGAGAGCGTTAGACTGAAGATCTAAAGGTTCCTGGTTCGATCCCTGGTTTCGGCATTTGTATTCGTTCTATCTTCATGCTCTGGCTTCAAGGAAACTATCCACAGCTTTGTTTGTTGGCCTCAATGGTGTGTGCTACTCTGCTCCTCTGAAAGTAAGTGATTTCTTGCTTTTTCATCTGACATTTTGACATCAGTGTTACAGGAAAGTTGCTTGTCATTGTTACATGACAGTAGGTTGTCGTAAGACAAGGCTGCATGAAGTGTGAACTGGAGCTTTCTTGGATCCACAACAAAAATTGTTTTTGGGGATTGCGGGAATCGATCCCACTAACTATAGCATGCTAAGCAAACACAATACCAATTGATCAAATTCCCCAGCTGTTTGGAATTGCCACAAGGAGCAACCAAGAGTGTCCAGTCTTGTCAGGCTATGCTGTTGGTGGACTTGTTAGTTTGTGCTCCAGCACTTACAGAGGCTCGGTGCATCTCAACAATTGTGCTCTGTAGCCAGCGGCCGGTTAGCTCAGTTGGTTAGAGTGTGTGATACGCTGCTCCTCTGAAAGTAAGTAATGTCTTTCTTTTTCATCTGACATTGTGACATCAGTGTTACATGAGAGTTTCTTGTTATTGTTACATGACAGTTTCTTGTCATTGTTTACATGACAGTAGGTTGTCGTAAGACAAGGCTGCATGAAGTGTGAACTGGAGTTTTCTTGGATCCATGAAAGAATTTGCTTTTGGAGAATGCAGGCATCGATCCCACTACCTCACGCATGCAAAGCATTTGAGCTAATTCCCCAGATGTTTGGAATTTCCGCAAGAAGCAACCTAGAGGGTCCAGTCTCGTCAGGCTATGCTGTTGGTGGACTTGTTTGTTTACGTGCCAGCACTTGCAGAGGCTCGGTGCATTGCCACAATTGAGCAAAATGGCAAATGGCTGGTTAGCTCAGTTGGTTAGAGTGTGGTGCTAATAACGCCAAGGTCATGGGTTCGATCCCCGTACTGGCTATGATGTACATTTTGAGTGTCAAAATTGTGAGTCACATGCATGTGAATTGTCAAGGGTGCCACAGAATTAAAATTAGTGAATTGCCGAAATAGCTCAGTTGGGAGAGCGTTAGACTGAAGATCTAAAGGTCCCTGGTTAGATCCCGGGTTTCGGCATTTGTATTTGTTCTTTCTTCATGCTCTGGCTTCAAGGAAACTATCCACAGCTTTGTTTGTGGGCCTCAATGGTGTGTGCTACTCTGCTCCTCTGAAAGTAAGTAATTTCTTGCTTTTTCATCTGACATTTTGACATCAGTGTTACAGGAAAGTTTCTTGTCATTGTTTACATGACAGTAGGTTGTCGTAAGACAAGGCTGCATGAAGTGTGAACTGGAGTTTTCTTGGATCCATGAAAGAATTTGCTTTTGGAGAATGCAGGCATCGATCCCACTACCTCACGCATGCAAAGCATTTGAGGTAATTCCCCAGCCGTTTGGAATTTCCGCAAGAAGCAACCTAGAGGGTCCAGTCTTGTCAGGCTATGCTGTTGGTGGACTTGTTTGTTTACGTGCCAGCACTTGCAGAGGCTCGGTGCATTTCAACAATTGAGCAAAATAGCAAATGGCCGGTTAGCTCAGTTGGTTAGAGTGTGGTGCTAATAACGCCAAGGTCATGGGTTCGATCCCCGTACTGGCTATGATGTACATTTTGAGTGTCAAAATTGTGAGTCACATGCATGTGAATTGTCAAGGGTGCCACAGAATTAAAATTAGTGAAATGCCGAAATAGCTCAGTTGGGAGAGCGTTAGACTGAAGATCTAAAGGTCCCTGGTTCGATCCCTGGTTTCGGCATTTGTATTCGTTCTATCTTCATGCTCTGGCTTCAAGGAAACTATCCACAGCTTTGTTTGTGGGCCTCAATGGTGTGTGCTACGCTGCTCCTCTGAAAGTAAGTGATTTCTTGCTTTTTCATCTGACATTTTGACATCAGTGTTACAGGAAAGTTGCTTGTCATTGTTACATGACAGTAGGTTGTCGTAAGACAAGGCTGCATGAAGTGTGAACAGGAGCTTTCTTGGATCCACAACAAAAAATTTTTGGGGGGATTGCGGGAATCGATCCCACTAACTATAGCATGCTAAGCAAACACAATACCAATTGATCAAATTCCCCAGCTGTTTGGAACTGCCACAAGGAGCAACCAAGAGTGTCCAGTCTTGTCAGGCTATGCTGTTGGTGGACTTGTTAGTTTGTGCTCCAGCACTTGCAGAGGCTCGGTGCATCTCAACAATTGTGCTCTGTAGCCAGCGGCCGGTTAGCTCAGTTGGTTAGAGTGTGTGATACGCTGCTCCTCTGAAAGTAAGTAATGTCTTTCTTTTTCATCTGACATTGTGACATCAGTGTTACATGAGAGTTTCTTGTCATTGTTACATGACAGTTTCTTGTCATTGTTTACATGACAGTAGGTTGTCGTAAGACAAGGCTGCATGAAGTGTGAACTGGAGTTTTCTTGGATCCATGAAAGAATTTGCTTTTGGAGAATACAGGCATCGATCCCACTACCTCACGCATGCAAAGCATTTGAGCTAATTCCCCAGACGTTTGGAATTTCCGCAAGAAGCAACCTAGAGGGTCCAGTCTCGTCAGGCTATGCTGTTGGTGGACTTGTTTGTTTACGTGCCAGCACTTGCAGAGGCTCGGTGCATTGCCACAATTGAGCAAAATGGCAAATGGCTGGTTAGCTCAGTTGGTTAGAGTGTGGTGCTAATAACGCCAAGGTCATGGGTTCGATCCCCGTACTGGCTATGATGTACATTTTGAGTGTCAAAATTGTGAGTCACATGCATGTGAATTGTCAAGGGTGCCACAGAATTAAAATTAGTGAAATGCCGAAATAGCTCAGTTGGGAGAGCGTTAGACTGAAGATCTAAAGGTCCCTGGTTCGATCCCTGGTTTCGGCATTTGTATTTGTTCTATCTTCATGCTCTGGCTTCAAGGAAACTATCCACAGCTTTGTTTGTGGGCCTCAATGGTGTGTGCTACGCTGCTCCTCTGAAAGTAAGTGATTTCTTGCTTTTTCATCTGACATTTTGACATCAGTGTTACAGGAAAGTTGCTTGTCATTGTTACATGACAGTAGGTTGTCGTAAGACAAGGCTGCATGAAGTGTGAACTGGAGCTTTCTTGGATCCACAACAAAAAATGTTTTTGGGGATTGCGGGAATCGATCCCACTAACTATAGCATGCTAAGCAAACACAATACCAATTGATCAAATTCCCCAGCTGTTTGGAACTGCCACAAGGAGCAACCAAGAGTGTCCAGTCTTGTCAGGCTATGCTGTTGGTGGACTTGTTAGTTTGTGCTCCAGCACTTGCAGAGGCTCGGTGCATCTCAACAATTGTGCTCTGTAGCCAGCGGCCGGTTAGCTCAGTTGGTTAGAGTGTGTGATACGCTGCTCCTCTGAAAGTAAGTAATGTCTTTCTTTTTCATCTGACATTGTGACATCAGTGTTACATGAGAGTTTCTTGTCATTGTTACATGACAGTTTCTTGTCATTGTTTACATGACAGTAGGTTGTCATAAGACAAGGCTGCATGAAGTGTGAACTGGAGTTTTCTTGGATCCATGAAAGAATTTGCTTTTGGAGAATGCAGGCATCGATCCCACTACCTCACGCATGCAAAGCATTTGAGCTAATTCCCCAGCCGTTTGGAATTTCCGCAAGAAGCAACCTAGAGGGTCCAGTCTCGTCAGGCTATGCTGTTGGTGGACTTGTTTGTTTACGTGCCAGCACTTGCAGAGGCTCGGTGCATTGCCACAATTGAGCAAAATAGCAAATGGCTGGTTAGCTCAGGTGGTTAGAGTGTGGTGCTAATAACGCCAAGGTCATGGGTTCGATCCCCGTACTGGCTATGATGTACATTTTGAGTGTCAAAATTGTGAGTCACATGCATGTCAAGGGTGCCACAGAATTAAAATTAGTGAATTGCCGAAATAGCTCAGTTGGGAGAGCGTTAGACTGAAGATTTAAGGTCCCTGGTTCGATCCCGGGTTTCGGCATTTGTATTTGTTCTTTCTTCATGCTCTGGCTTCAAGGAAACTATCCACAGCTTTGTTTGTGGGCCTCAATGGTGTGTGCTACTCTGCTCCTCTGAAAGTAAGTGATTTCTTGCTTTTTCATCTGACATTTTGACATCAGTGTTACAGGAAAGTTTCTTGTCATTGTTTACATGACAGTAGGTTGTCGTACGACAAGGCTGCATGAAGTGTGAACTGGAGTTTTCTTGGATCCATGAAAGAATTTGCTTTTGGAGAATGCAGGCATCGATCCCACTACCTCACGCATGCAAAGCATTTGAGCTAATTCCCCAGCCGTTTGGAATTTCCGCAAGAAGCAACCTAGAAGGTCCAGTCTTGTCAGGCTATGCTGTTGGTGGACTTGTTTGTTTACGTGCCAGCACTTGCAGAGGCTCGGTGCATTTCAACAATTGAGCAAAATAGCAAATGGCCGGTTAGCTCAGTTGGTTAGAGTGTGGTGCTAATAACGCCAAGGTCATGGGTTCGATCCCCGTACTGGCTATGATGTACATTTTGAGTGTCAAAATTGTGAGTCACATGCATGTTAATTGTCAAGGGTGCCACAGAATTAAAATTATTGGATTGCCGAAATAGCTCAGTTGGGAGAGCGTTAGACTGAAGATCTAAAGGTTCCTGGTTCGATCCCTGGTTTCGGCATTTGTATTCGTTCTATCTTCATGCTCTGGCTTCAAGGAAACTATCCACAGCTTTGTTTGTGGGCCTCAATGGTGTGTGCTACGCTGCTCCTCTGAAAGTAAGTGATTTCTTGCTTTTTCATCTGACATTTTGACATCAGTGTTACAGGAAAGTTGCTTGTCATTGTTACATGACAGTAGGTTGTCGTAAGACAAGGCTGCATGAAGTGTGAACAGGAGCTTTCTTGGATCCACAACAAAAAATTTTTGGGGGGATTGCGGGAATCGATCCCACTAACTATAGCATGCTAAGCAAACACAATACCAATTGATCAAATTCCCCAGCTGTTTGGAACTGCCACAAGGAGCAACCAAGAGTGTCCAGTCTTGTCAGGCTATGCTGTTGGTGGACTTGTTAGTTTGTGCTCCAGCACTTGCAGAGGCTCGGTGCATCTCAACAATTGTGCTCTGTAGCCAGCGGCCGGTTAGCTCAGTTGGTTAGAGTGTGTGATACGCTGCTCCTCTGAAAGTAAGTAATGTCTTTCTTTTTCATCTGACATTGTGACATCAGTGTTACATGAGAGTTTCTTGTCATTGTTACATGACAGTTTCTTGTCATTGTTTACATGACAGTAGGTTGTCGTAAGACAAGGCTGCATGAAGTGTGAACTGGAGTTTTCTTGGATCCATGAAAGAATTTGCTTTTGGAGAATACAGGCATCGATCCCACTACCTCACGCATGCAAAGCATTTGAGCTAATTCCCCAGACGTTTGGAATTTCCGCAAGAAGCAACCTAGAGGGTCCAGTCTCGTCAGGCTATGCTGTTGGTGGACTTGTTTGTTTACGTGCCAGCACTTGCAGAGGCTCGGTGCATTGCCACAATTGAGCAAAATGGCAAATGGCTGGTTAGCTCAGTTGGTTAGAGTGTGGTGCTAATAACGCCAAGGTCATGGGTTCGATCCCCGTACTGGCTATGATGTACATTTTGAGTGTCAAAATTGTGAGTCACATGCATGTGAATTGTCAAGGGTGCCACAGAATTAAAATTAGTGAAATGCCGAAATAGCTCAGTTGGGAGAGCGTTAGACTGAAGATCTAAAGGTCCCTGGTTCGATCCCTGGTTTCGGCATTTGTATTTGTTCTATCTTCATGCTCTGGCTTCAAGGAAACTATCCACAGCTTTGTTTGTGGGCCTCAATGGTGTGTGCTACGCTGCTCCTCTGAAAGTAAGTGATTTCTTGCTTTTTCATCTGACATTTTGACATCAGTGTTACAGGAAAGTTGCTTGTCATTGTTACATGACAGTAGGTTGTCGTAAGACAAGGCTGCATGAAGTGTGAACTGGAGCTTTCTTGGATCCACAACAAAAAATGTTTTTGGGGATTGCGGGAATCGATCCCACTAACTATAGCATGCTAAGCAAACACAATACCAATTGATCAAATTCCCCAGCTGTTTGGAACTGCCACAAGGAGCAACCAAGAGTGTCCAGTCTTGTCAGGCTATGCTGTTGGTGGACTTGTTAGTTTGTGCTCCAGCACTTGCAGAGGCTCGGTGCATCTCAACAATTGTGCTCTGTAGCCAGCGGCCGGTTAGCTCAGTTGGTTAGAGTGTGTGATACGCTGCTCCTCTGAAAGTAAGTAATGTCTTTCTTTTTCATCTGACATTGTGACATCAGTGTTACATGAGAGTTTCTTGTCATTGTTACATGACAGTTTCTTGTCATTGTTTACATGACAGTAGGTTGTCATAAGACAAGGCTGCATGAAGTGTGAACTGGAGTTTTCTTGGATCCATGAAAGAATTTGCTTTTGGAGAATGCAGGCATCGATCCCACTACCTCACGCATGCAAAGCATTTGAGCTAATTCCCCAGCCGTTTGGAATTTCCGCAAGAAGCAACCTAGAGGGTCCAGTCTCGTCAGGCTATGCTGTTGGTGGACTTGTTTGTTTACGTGCCAGCACTTGCAGAGGCTCGGTGCATTGCCACAATTGAGCAAAATAGCAAATGGCTGGTTAGCTCAGTTGGTTAGAGTGTGGTGCTAATAACGCCAAGGTCATGGGTTCGATCCCCGTACTGGCTATGATGTACATTTTGAGTGTCAAAATTGTGAGTCACATGCATGTCAAGGGTGCCACAGAATTAAAATTAGTGAATTGCCGAAATAGCTCAGTTGGGAGAGCGTTAGACTGAAGATTTAAGGTCCCTGGTTCGATCCCGGGTTTCGGCATTTGTATTTGTTCTTTCTTCATGCTCTGGCTTCAAGGAAACTATCCACAGCTTTGTTTGTGGGCCTCAATGGTGTGTGCTACTCTGCTCCTCTGAAAGTAAGTAATTTCTTGCTTTTTCATCTGACATTTTGACATCAGTGTTACAGGAAAGTTTCTTGTCATTGTTTACATGACAGTAGGTTGTCGTACGACAAGGCTGCATGAAGTGTGAACTGGAGTTTTCTTGGATCCATGAAAGAATTTGCTTTTGGAGAATGCAGGCATCGATCCCACTACCTCACGCATGCAAAGCATTTGAGCTAATTCCCCAGCCGTTTGGAATTTCCGCAAGAAGCAACCTAGAAGGTCCAGTCTTGTCAGGCTATGCTGTTGGTGGACTTGTTTGTTTACGTGCCAGCACTTGCAGAGGCTCGGTGCATTTCAACAATTGAGCAAAATAGCAAATGGCCGGTTAGCTCAGTTGGTTAGAGTGTGGTGCTAATAACGCCAAGGTCATGGGTTCGATCCCCGTACTGGCTATGATGTACATTTTGAGTGTCAAAATTGTGAGTCACATGCATGTTAATTGTCAAGGGTGCCACAGAATTAAAATTATTGGATTGCCGAAATAGCTCAGTTGGGAGAGCGTTAGACTGAAGATCTAAAGGTTCCTGGTTCGATCCCTGGTTTCGGCATTTGTATTTGTTCTATCTTCATGCTCTGGCTTCAAGGAAACTATCCATAGCTTTGTTTGTGGGCCTCAATGGTGTGTGCTACGCTGCTCCTCTGAAAGTAAGTGATTTCTTGCTTTTTCATCTGACATTTTGACATCAGTGTTACAGGAAAGTTGCTTGTCATTGTTACACGACAGTAGGTTGTCGTAAGACAAGGCTGCATGAAGTGTGAACTGGAGCTTTCTTGGATTCACAACAAAAATTGTTTTTGGGGATTGCGGGAATCGATCCCACTAACTATAGCATGCTAAGCAAACACAATACCAATTGATCAAATTCCCCAGCTGTTTGGAATTGCCACAAGGAGCAACCAAGAGTGTCCAGTCTTGTCAGGCTATGCTGTTGGTGGACTTGTTAGTTTGTGCTCCAGCACTTGCAGAGGCTCGGTGCATCTCAACAATTGTGCTCTGTAGCCAGCGGCCGGTTAGCTCAGTTGGTTAGAGTGTGTGATACGCTGCTCCTCTGAAAGTAAGTAATGTCTTTCTTTTTCATCTGACATTGTGACATCAGTGTTACATGAGAGTTTCTTGTCATTGTTACATTACAGTTTCTTGTCATTGTTTACATGACAGTAAGTTGTCATAAGACAAGGCTGCATGAAGTGTGAACTGGAGTTTTCTTGAATCCATGAAAGAATTTGCTTTTGGAGAATGCAGGCATCGATCCCACTACCTCATGCATGCAAAGCATTTGAGCTAATTCCCCAGCCGTTAGACTGAAGATCTAAAGGTCCCTGGTTCGATCCCTGTTTTCGGCATTTGTATTTGTTCTATCTTCATGCTCTGGCTTCAAGGAAACTATCCACAGCTTTGTTTGTGGGCCTCAATGGTGTGTGCTACGCTGCTCCTCTGAAAGTAAGTGATTTCTTGCTTTTTCATCTGACATTTTGACATCAGTGTTACAGGAAAGTTGCTTGTCATTGTTACATGACAGTAGGTTGTCGTAAGACAAGGCTGCATGAAGTGTGAACTGGAGCTTTCTTGGATCCACAACAAAAATTGTTTTTGGGGATTGCGGGAATCGATCCCACTAACTATAGCATGCTAAGCAAACACAATACCAATTGATCAAATTCCCCAGCTGTTTGGAATTGCCACAAGGAGCAACCAAGAGTGTCCAGTCTTGTCAGGCTATGCTGTTGGTGGACTTGTTAGTTTGTGCTCCAGCACTTACAGAGGCTCGGTGCATCTCAACAATTGTGCTCTGTAGCCAGCGGCCGGTTAGCTCAGTTGGTTAGAGTGTGTGATACGCTGCTCCTCTGAAAGTAAGTAATGTCTTTCTTTTTCATCTGACATTGTGACATCAGTGTTACATGAGAGTTTCTTGTCATTGTTACATGACAGTTTCTTGTCATTGTTTACATGACAGTAGGTTGTCGTAAGACAAGGCTGCATGAAGTGTGAACTGGAGTTTTCTTGGATCCATGAAAGAATTTGCTTTTGGAGAATGCAGGCATCGATCCCACTACCTCACGCATGCAAAGCATTTGAGCTAATTCCCCAGACGTTTGGAATTTCCGCAAGAAGCAACCTAGAGGGTCCAGTCTCGTCAGGCTATGCTGTTGGTGGACTTGTTTGTTTACGTGCCAGCACTTGCAGAGGCTCGGTGCATTGCCACAATTGAGCAAAATGGCAAATGGCTGGTTAGCTCAGTTGGTTAGAGTGTGGTGCTAATAACGCCAAGGTCATGGGTTCGATCCCCGTACTGGCTATGATGTACCTTTTGAGTGTCAAAATTGTGAGTCACATGCATGTGAATTGTCAAGGGTGCCACAGAATTAAAATTAGTGAATTGCCGAAATAGCTCAGTTGGGAGAGCGTTAGACTGAAGATCTAAAGGTCCCTGGTTAGATCCCGGGTTTCGGCATTTGTATTTGTTCTTTCTTCATGCTCTGGCTTCAAGGAAACTATCCACAGCTTTGTTTGTGAGCCTCAATGGTGTGTGCTACTCTGCTCCTCTGAAAGTAAGTAATTTCTTGCTTTTTCATCTGACATTTTGACATCAGTGTTACAGGAAAGTTTCTTGTCATTGTTTACATGACAGTAGGTTGTCGTAAGACAAGGCTGCATGAAGTGTGAACTGGAGTTTTCTTGGATCCATTAAAGAATTTGCTTTTGGAGAATGCAGGCATCGATCCCACTACCTCACGCATGCAAAGCATTTGAGCTAATTCCCCAGCCGTTTGGAATTTCCGCAAGAAGCAACCTAGAGGGTCCAGTCTTGTCAGGCTATGCTGTTGGTGGACTTGTTTGTTTACGTGCCAGCACTTGCAGAGGCTCGGTGCATTTCAACAATTGAGCAAAATAGCAAATGGCCGGTTAGCTCAGTTGGTTAGAGTGTGGTGCTAATAACGCCAAGGTCATGGGTTCGATCCCCGTACTGGCTATGATGTACATTTTGAGTGTCAAAATTGTGAGTCACATGCATGTGAATTGTCAAGGGTGCCACAGAATTAAAATTAGTGAAATGCCGAAATAGCTCAGTTGGGAGAGCGTTAGACTGAAGATCTAAAGGTCCCTGGTTCGATCCCTGGTTTTGGCATTTGTATTTGTTCTATCTTCATGCTCTGGCTTCAAGGAAACTATCCACAGCTTTGTTTGTGGGCCTCAATGGTGTGTGCTACTCTGCTCCTCTGAAAGTAAGTCATTTCTTGCTTTTTCATCTGACATTTTGACATCAGTGTTACAGGAAAGTTTCTTGTCATTGTTTACATGACAGTAGGTTGTCGTAAGACAAGGCTGCATGAAGTGTGAACTGGAGTTTTCTTGGATCCATTAAAGAATTTGCTTTTGGAGAATGCAGGCATCGATCCCACTACCTCACGCATGCAAAGCATTTGAGCTAATTCCCCAGCCGTTTGGAATTTCCGCAAGAAGCAACCTAGAGGGTCCAGTCTTGTCAGGCTATGCTGTTGGTGGACTTGTTTGGTTTCGGCATTTGTATTTGTTCTATCTTCATGCTCTGGCTTCAAGGAAACTATCCACAGCTTTGTTTGTGGGCCTCAATGGTGTGTGCTACTCTGCTCCTCTGAAAGTAAGTCATTTCTTGCTTTTTCATCTGACATTTTGACATCAGTGTTACAGGAAAGTTTCTTGTCATTGTTTACATGACAGTAGGTTGTCGTAAGACAAGGCTGCATGAAGTGTGAACTGGAGTTTTCTTGGATCCATGAAAGAATTTGCTTTTGGAGAATGCAGGCATCGATCCCACTACCTCACGCATGCAAAGCATTTGAGCTAATTCCCCAGACGTTTGGAATTTCCGCAAGAAGCAACCTAGAGGGTCCAGTCTCGTCAGGCTATGCTGTTGGTGGACTTGTTTGTTTACTTGCCAGCACTTGCAGAGGCTCGGTGCATTGCCACAATTGAGCAAAATGGCAAATGGCCGGTTAGCTCAGTTGGTTAGAGTGTGGTGCTAATAACGCCAAGGTCATGGGTTCGATCCCCGTACTGGCTATGATGTACATTTTGAGTGTCAAAATTGTGAGTCACATGCATGTGAATTGTCAAGGGTGCCACAGAATTAAAATTAGTGAATTGCCGAAATAGCTCAGTTGGGAGAGCGTTAGACTGAAGATCTAAAGGTCCCTGGTTAGATCCTGGGTTTCGGCATTTGTATTTGTTCTTTCTTCATGCTCTGGCTTCAAGGAAACTATCCACAGCTTTGTTTGTGGGCCTCAATGGTGTGTGCTACTCTGCTCCTCTGAAAGTAAGTAATTTCTTGCTTTTTCATCTGACATTTTGACATCAGTGTTACAGGAAAGTTTCTTGTCATTGTTTACATGACAGTAGGTTGTCGTAAGACAAGGCTGCATGAAGTGTGAACTGGAGTTTTCTTGGATCCATGAAAGAATTTGCTTTTGGAGAATGCAGGCATCGATCCCACTACCTCACGCATGCAAAGCATTTGAGCTAATTCCCCAGCCGTTTGGAATTTCCGCAAGAAGCAACCTAGAGGGTCCAGTCTTGTCAGGCTATGCTGTTGGTGGACTTGTTTGTTTACGTGCCAGCACTTGCAGAGGCTCGGTGCATTTCAACAATTGAGCAAAATAGCAAATGGCCGGTTAGCTCAGTTGGTTAGAGTGTGGTGCTAATAATGCCAAGGTCATGGGTTCGATTCCCGTACTGGCTATGATGTAGATTTTGAGTGTCAAAATTGTGAGTCACATGCATGTGAATTGTCAAGGGTGCCACAGAATTAAAATTAGTGAATTGCCGAAATAGCTCAGTTGGGAGAGCGTTAGACTGAAGATCTAAAGGTCCCTGGTTCGATCCCGGGTTTCGGCATTTGTATTTGTTCTTTCTTCATGCTCTGGCTTCAAGGAAACTATCCACAGCTTTTTTGTGGGCCTCAATGGTGTGTGCTACTCTGCTCCTCTGAAAGTAAGTAATTTCTTGCTTTTTCATCTGACATTTTGACATCAGTGTTACAGGAAAGTTTCTTGTCATTGTTTACATGACAGTAGGTTGTCGTAAGACAAGGCTGCATGAAGTGTGAACTGGAGTTTTCTTGGATCCATGAAAGAATTTGCTTTTGGAGAATGCAGGCATCGATCCCACTACCTCACGCATGCAAAGCATTTGAGCTAATTCCCCAGCCGTTTGGAATTTCCGCAAGAAGCAACCTAGAGGGTCCAGTCTTGTCAGGCTATGCTGTTGGTGGACTTGTTTGTTTACGTGCCAGCACTTGCAGAGGCTCGGTGCATTTCAACAATTGAGCAAAATAGCAAATGGCCGGTTAGCTCAGTTGGTTAGAGTGTGGTGCTAATAACGCCAAGGTCATGGGTTCGATCCCCGTACTGGCTATGATGTACATTTTGAGTGTCAAAATTGTGAGTCACATGCATGTGAATTGTCAAGGGTGCCACAGAATTAAAATTAGTGAAATGCCGAAATAGCTCAGTTGGGAGAGCGTTAGACTGAAGATCTAAAGGTCCCTGGTTCGATCCCTGGTTTCGGCATTTGTATTTGTTCTATCTTCATGCTCTGGCTTCAAGGAAACTATCCACAGCTTTGTTTGTGGGCCTCAATGGTGTGTGCTACGCTGCTCCTCTGAAAGTAAGTGATTTCTTGCTTTTTCATCTGACATTTTGACATCAGTGTTACAGGAAAGTTGCTTGTCATTGTTACATGACAGTAGGTTGTCGTAAGACAAGGCTGCATGAAGTGTGAACTGGAGCTTTCTTGGATCCACAACAAAAATTGTTTTTGGGGATTGCGGGAATCGATCCCACTAACTATAGCATGCTAAGCAAACACAATACCAATTGATCAAATTCCCCAGCTGTTTGGAATTGCCACAAGGAGCAACAAAGAGTGTCCAGTCTTGTCAGGCTATGCTGTTGGTGGACTTGTTAGTTTGTGCTCCAGCACTTACAGAGGCTCGGTGCATCTCAACAATTGTGCTCTGTAGCCAGCGGCCGGTTAGCTCAGTTGGTTAGAGTGTGTGATACGCTGCTCCTCTGAAAGTAAGTAATGTCTTTCTTTTTCATCTGACATTGTGACATCAGTGTTACATGAGAGTTTCTTGTCATTGTTACATGACAGTTTCTTGTCATTGTTTACATGACAGTAGGTTGTCGTAAGACAAGGCTGCATGAAGTGTGAACTGGAGTTTTCTTGGATCCATGAAAGAATTTGCTTTTGGAGAATGCAGGCATCGATCCCACTACCTCACGCATGCAAAGCATTTGAGCTAATTCCCCAGCCGTTTGGAATTTCCGCAAGAAGCAACCTAGAGGGTCCAGTCTTGTCAGGCTATGCTGTTGGTGGACTTGTTTGTTTACGTGCCAGCACTTGCAGAGGCTCGGTGCATTTCAACAATTGAGCAAAATAGCAAATGGCCGGTTAGCTCAGTTGGTTAGAGTGTGGTGCTAATAATGCCAAGGTCATGGGTTCGATCCCCGTACTGGCTATGATGTACATTTTGAGTGTCAAAATTGTGAGTCACATGCATGTGAATTGTCAAGGGTGCCACAGAATTAAAATTAGTGAATTGCCGAAATAACTCAGTTGGGAGAGCGTTAGACTGAAGATCTAAAGGTCCCTGGTTAGATCCCGGGTTTCGGCATTTGTTTTTGTTCTTTCTTCATGCTCTGGCTTCAAGGAAACTATCCACAGCTTTGTTTGTGGGCCTCAATGGTGTGTGCTACTCTGCTCCTCTGAAAGTAAGTAATTTCTTGCTTTTTCATCTGACATTTTGACATCAGTGTTACAGGAAAGTTTCTTGTCATTGTTTACATGACAGTAGGTTGTCGTAAGACAAGGCTGCATGAAGTGTGAACTGGAGTTTTCTTGGATCCATGAAAGAATTTGCTTTTGGAGAATGCAGGCATCGATCCCACTACCTCACGCATGCAAAGCATTTGAGCTAATTCCCCAGACGTTTGGAATTTCCGCAAGAAGCAACCTAGAGGGTCCAGTCTCGTCAGGCTATGCTGTTGGTGGACTTGTTTGTTTACTTGCCAGCACTTGCAGAGGCTCGGTGCATTGCCACAATTGAGCAAAATGGCAAATGGCCGGTTAGCTCAGTTGGTTAGAGTGTGGTGCTAATAACTCCAAGGTCATGGGTTCGATCCCCGTACTGGCTATGATGTACATTTTGAGTGTCAAAATTGTGAGTCACATGCATGTGAATTGTCAAGGGTGCCACAGAATTAAAATTAGTGAATTGCCGAAATAGCTCAGTTGGGAGAGCGTTAGACTGAAGATCTAAAGGTCCCTGGTTAGATCCCGGGTTTCGGCATTTGTATTTGTTCTTTCTTCATGCTCTGGCTTCAAGGAAACTATCCACAGCTTTGTTTGTGGGCCTCAATGGTGTGTGCTACTCTGCTCCTCTGAAAGTAAGTAATTTCTTGCTTTTTCATCTGACATTTTGACATCAGTGTTACAGGAAAGTTTCTTGTCATTGTTTACATGACAGTAGGTTGTCGTAAGACAAGGCTGCATGAAGTGTGAACTGGAGTTTTCTTGGATCCATGAAAGAATTTGCTTTTGGAGAATGCAGGCATCGATCCCACTACCTCACGCATGCAAAGCATTTGAGCTAATTCCCCAGCCGTTTGGAATTTCCGCAAGAAGCAACCTAGAGGGTCCAGTCTTGTCAGGCTATGCTGTTGGTGGACTTGTTTGTTTACGTGCCAGCACTTGCAGAGGCTCGGTGCATTTCAACAATTGAGCAAAATAGCAAATGGCCGGTTAGCTCAGTTGGTTAGAGTGTGGTGCTAATAACGCCAAGGTCATGGGTTCGATCCCCGTACTGGCTATGATGTACATTTTGAGTGTCAAAATTGTGAGTCACATGCATGTGAATTGTCAAGGGTGCCACAGAATTAAAATTAGTGAAATGCCGAAATAGCTCAGTTGGGAGAGCGTTAGACTGAAGATTTAAAGGTCCCTGGTTCGATCCCTGGTTTCGGCATTTGTATTTGTTCTGGCTTCAAGGAAACTATCCACCGCTTTGTTTGTGGGCCTCAATGGTGTGTGCTACTCTGCTCCTCTGAAAGTAAGTCATTTCTTGCTTTTTCATCTGACATTTTGACATCAGTGTTACAGGAAAGTTGCTTGTCATTGTTACATGACAGTAGGTTGTCGTAAGACAAGGCTGCATGAAGTGTGAACTGGAGCTTTCTTGGATCCACAACAAAAAATGTTTTTGGGGATTGCGGGAATCGATCCCACTAACTATAGCATGCTAAGCAAACACAATACCAATTGATCAAATTCCCCAGCTGTTTGGAATTGCCACAAGGAGCAACCAAGAGTGTCCAGTCTTGTCAGGCTATGCTGTTGGTGGACTTGTTAGTTTGTGCTCCAGCACTTACAGAGGCTCGGTGCATCTCAACAATTGTGCTCTGTAGCCAGCGGCCGGTTAGCTCAGTTGGTTAGAGTGTGTGATACGCTGCTCCTCTGAAAGTAAGTAATGTCTTTCTTTTTCATCTGACATTGTGACATCAGTGTTACATGAGAGTTTCTTGTCATTGTTACATGACAGTTTCTTGTCATTGTTTACATGACAGTAGGTTGTCGTAAGACAAGGCTGCATGAAGTGTGAACTGGAGTTTTCTTGGATCCATGAAAGAATTTGCTTTTGGAGAATGCAGGCATCGATCCCACTACCTCACGCATGCAAAGCATTTGAGCTAATTCCCCAGCCGTTTGGAATTTCCGCAAGAAGCAACCTAGGGGGTCCAGTCTCGTCAGGCTATGCTGTTGGTGGACTTGTTTGTTTACGTGCCAGCACTTGCAGAGGCTCGGTGCATTGCCACAATTGAGCAAAATAGCAAATGGCTGGTTAGCTCAGTTGGTTAGAGTGTGGTGCTAATAACGCCAAGGTCATGGGTTCGATCCCCGTACTGGCTATGATGTACATTTTGAGTGTCAAAATTGTGAGTCACATGCATGTGAATTGTCAAGGGTGCCACAGAATTAAAATTAGTGAATTGCCGAAATAGCTCAGTTGGGGGAGCGTTAGACTGAAGATCTAAAGGTCCCTGTTTCGGCATTTGTATTTGTTCTTTCTTCATGCTCTGGCTTCAAGGAAACTATCCACAGCTTTGTTTGTGGGCCTCAATGGTGTGTGCTACGCTGCTCCTCTGAAAGTAAGTAATTTCTTGCTTTTTCATCTGACATTTTGACATCAGTGTTACAGGAAAGTTGCTTGTCATTGTTACATGACAGTAGGTTGTCGTAAGACAAGGCTGCATGAAGTGTGAAGTGGGGCTTTCTTGGATCCACAAAAAAAAATGTTTTTGGGGATTGCGGGAATCGATCCCACGCATGCTAAGCAAACACAATACCAATTGATCAAATTCCCCAGCTGTTTGGAATTGCCACAAGGAGCAACCAAGAGTGTCCAGTCTTGTCAGGCTATGCTGTTGGTGGACTTGTTAGTTTGTGCTCCAGCACTTACAGAGGCTCGGTGCATCTCAACAATTGTGCTCTGTAGCCAGCGGCCGGTTAGCTCAGTTGGTTAGAGTGTGTGATACGCTGCTCCTCTGAAAGTAAGTAATGTCTTTCTTTTTCATCTGACATTGTGACATCAGTGTTACATGAGAGTTTCTTGTCATTGTTTACATGACAGTAGGTTGTCGTAAGACAAGGCTGCATGAAGTGTGAACTGGAGTTTTCTTGGATCCATGAAAGAATTTGCTTTTGGAGAATGCAGGCATCGATCCCACTACCTCACGCATGCAAAGCATTTGAGCTAATTCCCCAGCCGTTTGGAATTTCCGCAAGAAGCAACCTAGGGGGTCCAGTCTCGTCAGGCTATGCTGTTGGTGGACTTGTTTGTTTACGTGCCAGCACTTGCAGAGGCTCGGTGCATTGCCACAATTGAGCAAAATAGCAAATGGCTGGTTAGCTCAGTTGTTTAGAGTGTGGTGCTAGTAATGCCAAGGTCATGGGTTCGATCCCCGTACTGGCTATGATGTACATTCTGAGTGTCAAAATTGTGAGTCACATGCATGTGAATTGTCAAGGGTGCCACAGAATTAAAATTAGTGAATTGCCAAAATAGCTCAGTTGGGAGAGCGTTAGACTGAAGATCTAAAGGTCTCTGTTTCGGCATTTGTATTTGTTCTTTCTTCATGCTCTGGCTTCAAGGAAACTATCCACAGCTTTGTTTGTGGGCCTCAATGGTGTGTGCTACGCTGCTCCTCTGAAAGTAAGTAATTTCTTGCTTTTTCATCTGACATTTTGACATCAGTGTTACAGGAAAGTTGCTTGTCATTGTTACATGACAGTAGGTTGTCGTAAGACAAGGCTGCATGAAGTGTGAAGTGGGGCTTTCTTGGATCCACAAAAAAAATGTTTTGGGGGATTGCGGGAATCGATCCCACGCATGCTAAGCAAACACAATACCAATTGATCAAATTCCCCAGCTGTTTGGAATTGCCACAAGGAGCAACCAAGAGTGTCCAGTCTTGTCAGGCTATGCTGTTGGTGGACTTGTTAGTTTGTGCTCCAGCACTTACAGAGGCTAGGTGCATCTCAACAATTGTGCTCTGTAGCCAGCGGCCGGTTAGCTCAGTTGGTTAGAGTGTGTGATACGCTGCTCCTCTGAAAGTAAGTAATGTCTTTCTTTTTCATCTGACATTGTGACATCAGTGTTACATGAGAGTTTCTTGTCATTGTTTACATGACAGTAGGTTGTCGTAAGACAAGGCTGCATGAAGTGTGAACTGGAGTTTTCTTGGATCCATGAAAGAATTTGCTTTTGGAGAATGCAGGCATCGATCCCACTACCTCACGCATGCAAAGCATTTGAGCTAATTCCCCAGCCGTTTGGAATTTCCGCAAGAAGCAACCTAGGGGGTCCAGTCTCGTCAGGCTATGCTGTTGGTGGACTTGTTTGTTTACGTGCCAGCACTTGCAGAGGCTCGGTGCATTGCCACAATTGAGCAAAATAGCAAATGGCTGGTTAGCTCAGTTGTTTAGAGTGTGGTGCTAGTAATTCCAAGGTCATGGGTTCGATCCCCGTACTGGCTATGATGTACATTCTGAGTGTCAAAATTGTGAGTCACATGCATGTGAATTGTCAAGGGTGCCACAGAATTAAAATTAGTGAATTGCCAAAATAGCTCAGTTGGGAGAGCGTTAGACTGAAGATCTAAAGGTCTCTGTTTCGGCATTTGTATTTGTTCATTCTTCATGCTCTGGCTTCAAGGAAACTATCCACAGCTTTGTTTGTGGGCCTCAATGGTGTGTGCTACGCTGCTCCTCTGAAAGTAAGTAATTTCTTGCTTTTTCATCTGACATTTTGACATCAGTGTTACAGGAAAGTTGCTTGTCATTGTTACATGACAGTAGGTTGTCGTAAGACAAGGCTGCATGAAGTGTGAAGTGGGGCTTTCTTGGATCCACAAAAAAAAATGTTTTTGGGGATTGCGGGAATCGATCCCACGCATGCTAAGCAAACACAATACCAATTGATCAAATTCCCCAGCTGTTTGGAATTGCCACAAGGAGCAACCAAGAGTGTCCAGTCTTGTCAGGCTATGCTGTTGGTGGACTTGTTAGTTTGTGCTCCAGCACTTGCAGAGGCTCGGTGCATCTCAACAATTGTGCTCTGTAGCCAGCGGCCGGTTAGCTCAGTTGGTTAGAGTGTGTGATACGCTGCTCCTCTGAAAGTAAGTAATGTCTTTCTTTTTCATCTGACATTGTAACATCAGTGTTACATGAGAGTTTCTTGTCATTGTTACATGACAGTTTCTTGTCATTGTTTACATGACAGTAGGTTGTCATAAGACAAGGCTGCATGAAGTGTGAACTGGAGTTTTCTTGGATCCATGAAAGAATTTGCTTTTGGAGAATGCAGGCATCGATCCCACTACCTCACGCATGCAAAGCATTTGAGCTAATTCCCCAGCCGTTTGGAATTTCCGCAAGAAGCAACCTAGGGGGTCCAGTCTCGTCAGGCTATGCTGTTGGTGGACTTGTTTGTTTACGTGCCAGCACTTGCAGAGGCTCGGTGCATTGCCACAATTGAGCAAAATAGCAAATGGCTGGTTAGCTCAGTTGGTTAGAGTGTGGTGCTAATAACGCCAAGGTCATGGGTTCGATCCCCGTACTGGCTATGATGTACATTTTGAGTGTCAAAATTGTGAGTCACATGCATGTGAATTGTCAAGGGTGCCACAGAATTAAAATTAGTGAATTGCCGAAATAGCTCAGTTGGGAGAGCGTTAGACTGAAGATCTAAAGGTCCCTGTTTCGGCATTTGTATTTGTTCTTTCTTCATGCTCTGGCTTCAAGGAAACTATCCACAGCTTTGTTTGTGGGCCTCAATGGTGTGTGCTACGCTGCTCCTCTGAAAGTAAGTAATTTCTTGCTTTTTCATCTGACATTTTGACATCAGTGTTACAGGAAAGTTGCTTGTCATTGTTACATGACAGTAGGTTGTCGTAAGACAAGGCTGCATGAAGTGTGAAGTGGGGCTTTCTTGGATCCACAAAAAAAAATGTTTTTGGGGATTGCGGGAATCGATCCCACGCATGCTAAGCAAACGCAATACCAATTGATCAAATTCCCCAGCTGTTTGGAATTGCCACAAGGAGCAACCAAGAGTGTCCAGTCTTGTCAGGCTATGCTGTTGGTGGACTTGTTAGTTTGTGCTCCAGCACTTACAGAGGCTCGGTGCATCTCAACAATTGTGCTCTGTAGCCAGCGGCCGGTTAGCTCAGTTGGTTAGAGTGTGTGATACGCTGCTCCTCTGAAAGTAAGTAATGTCTTTCTTTTTCATCTGACATTGTGACATCAGTGTTACATGAGAGTTTCTTGTCATTGTTACATGACAGTTTCTTGTCATTGTTTACATGACAGTAGGTTGTCGTAAG